>NC_133859.1:26327882-26634814 GCF_047830755.1 Zonotrichia albicollis
TGAACCTGAGTGTATTAAATAGGCCCCTACGTAGTGAGTAATGTGGGTGAACAACAGCTGTTGTTCAATCCAAAATAGGGTCTCAAACGTGTTGAGTTGCTAATGCAAATTAACATCGCAAAAATCCAACCAGCCTGCTCCTCTTTCCTAAGAACATCCTTTGAGGGCTAGACAACATCATTACAAAGAGAGATATACTTCAGGAGCAGAATAAGAAAGGATCTAACTGGGATGTTAGGAGTTTTAAATGGAAATGATTCAGAAATACTGATGAATAATCTGGCCACTGCAGCAGGTGGCCTAACAAAATTGAAGCAGCCTTTACAGTCTCATTTTGTTTATGCTGAATAATAAGTTTTGTAAATTTAAGACTTGTTCCAGAGAGTGAAGGGGGGAGACAAGAAGAGCACAGTTTGTTTTCAGACACTGTACTCACTCCTCCACATTCCTGCTCCTGACTGTTGTTGTCTGCGGATGGACAGACAGCGGGACAAAGATCTCTTTTGCTTTTAGTTTAGCTAGCTGAGGCAAAGAAGTTCCCTAGACTTTTGGGTTTTTTTTCCCTTTTCTTTGGACCTGTTTAAACCTGCTCTGGACTGAACACCCAGGGGAGCACCAGCAGCCGCATCTGTGGCCCACCGGGCCAGAGCTGGCCTGCAACATTTCCAGCACCGGAGGGACTGATAAGAGACTGAGTGAGCTGAGCCGCAACCCGGGGACAGGGTTTTCTCAGTTTGTCATCTCTTTTGGAGCGGCAAGGGGTTTTATTGTTTGATATTGTTTAGGTTTTATTATTTAATAAACAGGTTTTTTCCACCTTTCTCCAAGGAGGTATTTTCTCCCAGACTGGTTGGGGGGAGGGGCCGATTGAATTTGCTTTACTACCGGAGTCCCTTTGGGGATTCTCTCCCAAATTTGCTCTAAACCAGGACATATGGGAAGGGGGCAAAGGTAATTTTCCAGCTGAAATTCGAAAGTTGTCTGGGATAATGCGATTGATTTAGAAAGGAAGTTTCAATCCTGGTGGACTATGGTGAATTTCACCTATGATCCTGCTTCTAATGTAGCCACTGCCTTTGTGCTTACCATACGTAATGCCACTGTTTACGTTATCCACCCCATCATTGCACTAGGATTAAATAATGAAAAAACAATGCTCTACCCTTCAGAACATGAAGTGTGGGCACAAAAAGTGAATGAAAAGTAGCAAACAGTAAACTTAGAATCCTGCATTACTAGGGAACAGCTAGGATTCATTTGTGAAAGCAATACTATTATTGCCCAAGATATGTGTCTAGACACTGAATAAAATATTTGCCACTTCAAGATTCATCCAGTCACTGACCAGAAAACTGTGCTCGTATATACTAGTAAAGAGTGTGTGTGCTTGAGAACTGCTTGTGCTGCTGTAAAAATTGATAATAACACTGCTATTTTGTCTTGGATAAATCATTCTAACTTTTGTATTTGTAATTTTAGGATTATCAGGTATGCTTTTTCGTACTTGGCCCCAGTGACATCCCACCAGCTGATTAAAACCAATTACACAATGTATCACAGACTATCACCTACTCCTATTGGGATGGACCTTACATTAGTAAAACATTTAATTAAGCACCAAGACCTACTGGGGATCTTGAAAGAAATCCAAGAAAGCAGAAAGAAAACCTTAATTACTGTCCAACATGATACAAAAGAAATAACCAGAATTCTACATAAAATAAAACAAAATGCAGATCATCACTGGCAGGATGTGATATTTAGGTGTTTGCCAACTCCAAATAGAATCTTTAATAAGTTGTGTCATCCCGTTGTAGTTTTGTTAATATTAGCTGAAATAAGTTTAGGATTATCCATTATATTGGTAATTTGGAAATGGAGAATACTACAGCGAGTAGCTGTGTTAATTTCTTTATCAAATGTGCATGGTAAAGCATTAAGAGACACTTATTGTCGTAGGGCTTTGCATTAAGTAAAAGAATTTACTTATTTTCTAGAAAAGGGGGGAAATGAGACAGAGTAGAAATTCTCCAGAGAAGAAATCCATTTTGATTTAGGTGAAATGTACATCTTCGAGTTCAGTCTCTAGTTTGAAAACATAGCTATTGAGCCTGACCACAAAAACCCTAGGCTTAGAGAAACTGCTTCAGTGAAGGACAGAGACAAGGGGGCGGGGGGGGGGGGGGGGGCGGGAAGACAGAAGGTGATAAAGAGAGACAGAGACTGCTGTGAGAGCAGGTCAACCTGACCTAGGAATTCTTTCTGATAAAGAAGAACTAGCAGAAAATGTCACAAGAAATTCGTAAAAATGAATATGTATGAACATATTGTGAAATTGTATACATATGTATTTGAGAGGGAGATAAAAAGGGACCTGAAGTACCCAGAAGTACGCATGTCATTTTAGGGGAACGATTCCCACATGCGTCCAGTGCTGTAATAAACATATCAGCTTTACAAATTTCACAAAGTTGTACAGTTTTGTTTATCTCCGCAAAACAATACAGGGTATAAATTCTTTGTTATTGTCCTGGGTTGACTATATGATGCCTTTATCCCCAATCGTCTCCTTCTGTTTATGTTGAATAATAAGTTTTGCACCTTTAAGAGTGTTCCAGAGAGTGAAGAGGGGAGACAAGAAGCGCGCAGTTTGTTCTCAGACACTGTACTGACTCCTCCACATTCCTGCTCCTGACTGTGTTGTCTGCGGATGCACAGACAGCGGGACAGAGGTCTTTTTTGCTTTTTAGTTAGTGTTAGCTAGCTGAGGCAAAGAAGTTCCCTGGACTTTGGGTTTTTTCCTTTTCTTTGGACCTGTTTAAACCTGCTCTGGACTGAACCCCCAGGGGAGCACCGGCAGCTGCACCTGTGGCCCACCAGGCCGGGCCTGGCCTACAACATTCCCAGCACCAGAGGGACTGACCAGAGACTGAGCTGAACTGCAGCCCGGGGAGGGACTTTCTCAGCTTGTCATCTCTTTTGGAGTGGCAAGGGATTTTATTGTTTGATATTGTTTTGGTTTTATTGTTTAATAAACAGTTTTTTTCCACCTTTCTCCAAGGAGGTATTTTTTCTCCTGGACCAGTTGGGAGGAGGGGCCGATTTGGATCTGTTTTCCCACCGGAGCTCCTGTGGGGAATTCTCCCCCAAATTTGCTCCAAACCTGGACAGCTTTCAATTAATTACTATCAATTATTGGGCTGATTTCTTCTCTATCTTCTTTTCAGGGGGTACTGCCTAATTCTCACTGATTGTGTTCTTTCTTTAAGCTTGATTGCTATGCGGGGCATTCTTCACCTTCCCTGGTACAGCAGAGGCCCATACACTGAAAATACTTGTTCTAATACCTCTTCACTAATTTCCTTCTTAATTTCAATGGCTGTTAATGTTACGCTTGTTAAGCCTAACATTTTTATATCATTTGCTTCTAGAGCAACTTCTACATTTGAGAATGTTTAGCGAATTGGGCATGTACAAAAGCTTCTCAGTACACGTTACTTTAAAGGTTTTCAAAAGAATGCTTTCTCAGACTGTCTAGTTGTTCTCTGCACTACAACATAATCATACTCTAAAGGTACTAAAGCTTTATTTAAACGTGTATATATGGCCCCTGTATCAACTAAAATTCCACCCTTTTCCTTTCTTCTGGTCTCACTGCCTCTCACAGAGGGGCCTGTTACCTCCTAGTTCTGGATGAAATTAGACTTCCAGGAGGGGGATGGGTGCGAATGGGTATGCCTTTGGAACCAGAGTCTTCTTCCCTTTTGGGGAGGTCTTCCTTAACCTCCCTTACCTTAGGAGGAGCTTTTAACAAATCATATGTACTCATTTTGCAAACTGTAATTGCTTTGAGTTTCAGCATGATAAACTTTGTCTGACTTCATACATTGCTATCTTATGCTGCATGCTGAGCGACACATTTGATTAGCCTTCTCTTTGCTTTGTTTTCTTTTCCAAGATCCAACACCAGTAGGTCAGAGGGAGGTCTGAACCCACAGTTACTCTGCTATTCTGGGTGGTTTCTTAAAGCAAAAAAACATCTCAGCATACGGGACATTATCTCATTTATCTTCTCGTTTTAAAACAGCATTAACTGCAATAAGTTATTATAAATATTTTTATTTTCTGAGCCGCCCCTACTGGCAGCTTTCTCTCAGTGAGCCCCTCCCAAAGGGGCTAGTTCAGGAACTTCTCTGCTCTGGTTAGTTCTCATAATCTCCTTCTCCTAATACTATCTTGTTCCCACCCAAGTCTCACAGTGTCTTTTCTCAGTTTTTCTCACACACAGACCTCGAGGTGGCAGGTATCAGGTGTGATTCTCTACACATAAGCTTTAAGATCTCAGGTTCTGAATTGGCTTGATCAGGAACATTTAATTTACCTTTGAGGCACAGAACAGCAATACCAGCGCCGCTCACAAACTCTGCATTGCACAAAAGGTACCACCCTCTCAATGCACTAAAAGCTCCTGGGAATTGCCTGCAAGCTATTCCGTTTATCACTTCGGCGTTTATCACTTAACCTCTATGGCAGGTTGTTCTTAGTCTAAACTTACTGTATTACTAGCTGAAGTCCCATAAACTCATTTTGAAATAAACAGGACCAAGAGACTTCTTCTCCTTTTTAATGCCTTTATTACAAGTGAGCAGCTCAGGATTGGGCAGCTCGGCAGGGCTGCAGTCCCCGTCGTGTCTCCCAGGGCGACTCAGAGGAGGAGGATATGCGCAGCTCTGTCCACTAGGGGCAGAACTGGGGGATCCGGTCCTCATGGGAGCCTTTAGGGCGTGGTATCCCCGTCAGATCTTAGTTTCCCTGGCCCTGTCCCGCCCGGTCCCGGCGTCGGACGACTCCCATGGTCAGGGCGAGAGGGACTCCGCATCTCTGCAGGCTCAGCACTCGGCTCCTCACGTCCAGACATCACTCCAGGCTCTCAACTCTTATTTGGCTCGTTGTTTATGGGGTTTTCTCTGTGCGTTTGGAGTAGGGGGTCCCAAAAAGCATGCTGGTCCTGGAGTCACTTTGCATAACCCCCCCCACCCTCTCAGGTGTCTTCACTATTCTGGGAAAAGTGCACCTTAGCCTCGGGCAAGGCTCTGCTAATACAAAAGGAGCGATTAGCTACAACGACCCGTGATAACAATAACAAAACATGCAGAACTTTGGCAGGGACAGAGATCTGGCTGCCTTTTTGTAACTTCTTCTCACAAAAAAAATTAACAGAATTTTTGTTCTTAACAGTCCCCCCTCTCTTTCTTTGATCGAGCTTAAATTTTAAGCTCGCATCAACTCACAATTTTTTTTTTTTTGAATCTACTATACATTTCTTGTGCACTTTGGTAATCATGGTTACTTAACCTTGTTACTTTCCTTGGTTTCTTCAGGCTGGTCTGCACGGCAAATGCTATTTTACTAAAACAGATAAATAAGTATAGTAAAAAGAGCAATCCTCCAAGTACACACACAGCGAGAAAAATCACCTTTTCCCATACATCTTTTCTGAAAATCTCCAAGTTCTCCCACCCACTGGGATCAAGTGTAGGAGTTTGATCTTGATTATTTACACATGCCAATCTTTTTATTTCGTTTGAAACGTCCCTAATAATTGAATTCTTTATTTTTAATACTGCCTGGAGCCGGATGACTTTGTTCAACACAGATATTGGGATCCGAACTAGGCTTTTACAATTTGGATTTTCTCAATTTCTATTTCACTTTCCTGGTTCTGTTTATTTTCTCTCAAATCATTACATATAGGAACTCCCAAACTTGATCCAGTTTCTTTGGGTAATAAGAAAATTGGTTTTATCACTCTAGCAATGCAGTTGCCAGACGAGATCAAACTTAGGGGTTTAGAGCTCCCCTGAAATGTGTTCCAAAAGGGGTTTATCTCTTTTCCGGTACACTCATATAAATACTTGTAACAAACAATTTTTTTTACCATTTTCACCATTTCTTTGCCTTTTACTAGATCTGCTGAGCTTGTTTCAGCAGCATCACATTCAAAGCAAAACCAGGCTTCCCCTATAGGGCACTCTCCTAGGAGTGGCTGCCTAAAAGTGGCAGTATTCTGGGCTATCCAATACACTCTCTTATTTTTCTCATAAAGGACCAATTGGAAGAGGTTAACAAAATCAGGGTTAGAACTGATGTGGACTCTCGACAAGGAGCTCAATTCCTCCTCATAGCGGGGTTGGTAGCATTCACTGCACAGCTCATCTGGGCTTCCCAGAGCAACACCAGCAATCAGAGCCATCATTACTACCCTTCCCAAGAGTACGGTATGGGTCATCTTGCACAGCCTGCCCACCCGGCCTTGCCTCTTGGGGAATTTTTTTTTTTACTGAGAAGAAGCTTCCATGCTCTTTAGAGTCCCTTCTACCCGCTTCTCTGGTTAAGCCCCTCTTGGTCTATTCCCTATCAATTTTGGTTCCCCCCCCCCACGGGAGTGTTCTGTAGAGGATTAACCTGGAGTCTTTACAAATATATTGGGGAACTTAAACCAGAATTACTTATTTACAGCCTTAAACTTTTTACCAACATAGTTTACACAAAACAGTTTTGAAGCATTTTAAGCAATATTAGAACTCTGATACCAATTTTTCCCATAGAGTTCAGTCTTTTTGACTCTTCCTCCTGAGAGTCAACTTTAAATCACAGTATACTCAGGTGAATTAACTTGTGATGTGGATGAATCCTTATCCAGTGCCCGGAGGTGAGTGGTGGGGACTCTGGCCCAATGCCAGAGGGAAAAACTGAGAGTCTGGCCCAATGCCAGAATGAGAAAGGGGTGGAGTCCGGTCCAATGCCAGAGGGAGAATGGGGTGCAGTCCGGTCCAATGCCAGAATGCCAGAGGGAAAAAAACCTGATGTTGAATCCTGGTCCAATGCCAGGGGGTGAGAGTAATGCGTGTCCAACCTTTTTCCTTTGGTCTGCACAATCAAATTAGTAATGAAGAGTACCTCAAATGGGCTTTCAAACACAGGCATTAATGGTCTGCTATTTAATGATTTTATCAAAACTCAGTTTCTCTGTTTAATGTTTCTCTCATCAACTTCTACATACTCTGTATTTTGCAAGGAGTTGTATTTCTCAGCTAACTTAACTCCCAAAGTACTTTTATTCTCCTCTTTTTCTGTGTATTTAACTCACTGGTTTTCTGTTCTATCTTTCAAGATCATATTTATTTATCTCTTGCTTCTGTTTCTTACTTTCACTTAGAGCTTAAATACTTCTTTCAACCCCTTACACTTAATTTTTTTTTTCCTTACACCATTCTTTTACACAATACACTTCCTTCTAAGAAGATGTGGTAAAACTTGTAATGCACAATCTACATTACCTCTATTCTAATTTGTCTATATTCACTGTCTCATTTCTCATTCACTTTCAACATTCCTTCACACTTTTAAGACACAAACTTATTGCTAGAAAATCACGGGTCCCTATAGCCTCCCCCTCACCTTGGGGTTGGCCCACAGGTCTCATTATCTCTGGGCCTCTTGGAAGGGCCCAGACTCTGGTTGCCTCTGGTGCACATTCACCTGTGAGGCTCTCTGCGTGTCACTCACGCTCTTACAGCTACGGCTCCCTCACACATCTGGGGAGCACTACTCTGGTTTGCAGGTCACACAAACACACACTTTGGTCACAGCCTCCACCCGCCCGGGGGACAAAAGCTTGGTTTGCAGGTCACACACACACTTCCACTGCCCCCTTCCCACCTGCCCAGGAATTTGAGGCTGACTTTGCTTGTGACTCACTCTCACACACACAACAAGACAACAATAAGGTACCTTTTACTTTCACACCACTTATTACAGGTTTAGTCTTACTGGCGAGTTTTGGTGCTACTGGATATTCTTTCTACCTAGCTGGTTTTTTGTCTAACTTCAGGTGTTACTTTGCTGAGACAGGACATACCTGCTCCTGTATCAACCAAAAATTCTAATTCTTCATTTAGGGGTCCAACCTCAAAGTTTACCAAGGGCTCTTCTAGATGTTGCATCGGGTCCCCTATAGTGTAAAGCCCCTGACCCTCTAATCGTCACCTCCAAGGATCTTCCCTAAATTATCTTGTTCCCTGGCTATTGCCACATCGAGACTGAGCTTTCTACAAAACCTCCTGGTGTGTCCTGGCTCTCCACAGTAATAGCAATGTCGTTCTCTCAAAGGGACTTGAGGGGTCTCTATCCCTCTTGCACCTGACAGTACAAGAGGCCTATCCTTGCCTCCTCCTGGTGGTGGACCCGCCCACCCTGCACTTTCTCTAGTTACAGCAACCATGATCTTAGCCTTGGCCTTTGCTTTATCTTCCTCCCTCCTTAAATACACCTTCAATGCCTCTCTTAATAACTCATTTATGTCCTTCGCTCACCACTCTTCCATCTTTTCCAGTTTTCTCCGTTTATCAGGCCAAGATTTGGTAACAAATTGGACTTTTAGTAGCATTTGACCTTCTAGGGTGTCTGGGTCTATTCTAGAGTACAACTTGAAGTTCCGCTTTAGGCGGTTAAGCCAGGCAGCAGGAGCTTCATCTTTCTCCTGTGTACCCTCAAATGCCAATTGGGTATTAGTTCCTTTGGGAACTGACTCTTTGATCCCCCGTATTATCAAAGACCTATATTCCATCATGGCCTTCCTCCCCTCCTCCTGGTTAGGGTTCCAGCTGAAGTCCGTTAGTGGCAATTTCTGCTCACCTGATGGCACCTGGGGTCCTGGACGGTTATCTTTCTCCCAAATTCTTATGCTAGCCACCCTAATCATCTGGACCTCTTCTGGAGAAAATATTATACTCAGGATGGAATTCATCTCCCCCCAAGTGTAGATATTTGGACCTAGAAATTGATCCACTTGGTTAGCTATGCCCACTGGGTCCTCAACTAAATGCCCCAACTCTTTCTTGAATCCTCTCACCTCAGAAGCAGTTAGGGGAGCATTCACAAAGCCAACACCTCCCGCTACTCCTCCCATAGGAACTTCTCTGAGGGGAAAGAGTCTCTCCGCCTTGGAGGTCTTAGATCTGGTACTACAGTACGGCCCATCTTCAGATGCCAAACTGCTTTGAGGGATATCTGGGTTACCCTGAACTTTTTGCCCATCAGCAGGTGTATTTGCTGATACCTGTTTATCGGGCCAGGAGACATTTGTGCCCCAACTAGGAGGAGGTAAAGGGACAGCAATAGGAGGGGGAGAAGAGCCTGAGTGGATATTAAGTGCAGCTGGAGAAGGGGTGGAGAATGCAGCAGGTGGAGTAGGCACTTGTGGTGGTGCAGAATGAACTGGAGGGGATACTGGGTTTATCATAGAGGAAGCTGAAGAGGTAGAAGGAGGAGTTTAAACAGGTGGTAGTGAGATGGCAGCCGGGGGAAGAACCGGACCTCCCATTTGAGGTGCTTGAAGAAGAGGATTATAAGGTGGAGGGGCAGAAGGAGGCAAATAATCCAGGGGGTCCCATCTTTTACTAGTCCTATCATCCTCTCCTTCATTCCCCTCTTTCTTCCTCTGTACCTTACAAATTCGCACCCTTTCATCCCCAACAGCGCTCTTTAACCAGCAAGCTACATACAATAATTGCTCAGGATCAGTATCCCCTCGAGCTGTCAGATAATTATTTATTAGTTGGCACATCCACTTATCCTTTGTCCCACACCAAGGCCATCCTCCTTGTAACTCTAATTCTGGCCACACTTCCATACAATAATGGATCATTTTCATTTTATCTAATCCCTCCATGGCCTCTATAGAATCCCATTTTACTAACAGTTCTCCTAAGGGACTATTGGGAGGTATATCCCTCAGTCTCTTGCCAGTCTTTTCACTATTACACCCTCCCATTTTACAGGTCTTAACAGTAAAAAATCCCAAAGGTGACTTTACTGACCAGTAATTTCAAAAATAACCTTCTTTGAGGAGCTTCAGCCTCCTCCACTGAACTTTAAATTTCTGCCTGATGCTCAGGACTTTATACTGAAACAACTGCCCGATCTCTAGATTGCCCAGCTTTCCCCACGTCAGGTCTTACATCTGTCGGGACTTGAACACACGAAGCCTCGGCCTTAAGAATCCGGGTCGTGCCTGACTCCCTCAGTCAGGAAAAACAACTGCCTGATTTTTAGTTTGCCTAACCTGCCAATTTTTAGGCTTCACCGTATCAGGACTTAAAAGCAAACCACAGCCTCCTTCGCTGGGGTTTGTGTCTGACTCCTGTGTCAGGACTTACTTTTGCCTGCAGGGCTTGTGAGCTACCTGAATCCTTCTCGGGAATGACAAATCTTACAGGAATCCTTCTCGAGACTTACAAATGCTACCTGAATCCTTCTCGGGACTGACAAATCTGCCTGACTTCCCTCTGTCAGGACCTATTTTGGGTGCGTGCCACTCATACAAATATTCCCTCCGCACGCCCGGGGGGGGGGCCCTTTATTCCCCCTTGGGAGACGGCTCAGTCACGCTAATTCCACTCGCTTTCCCCTGTTTCCAGCCGGCCCCGTCGCAGGAGTCCGGAAATGCGGTACTGAGGGGTCCGCTCTCACTTCAAAGGTCCAGCTACTGGCCTTCGTCTCATTCACACACACATGCGCACATCTCCCGCTCCCGCCACCGGGTTTATCACCAGTCCGGTGCTCCGGTGCTCCTCTGCGTCGCTGCACCTGAGCCGATCCCTCTGGTCCTGATAGCCAGCTGTCCTGAAGTTCCAAGATGGCCAGTCTTGACTCTTCTTGCGGCATGGCTATCCCGGACAAGCGCCCCCAGCTGAAATAAACAGGGCCAGGAGACTTCTCCTTTTTAATGCCTTTATTAAAAGTGAGCAGCTCAGGATTGGGCAGCTCGGCAGGGCTGCAGTCCCCGTCGTGTCTCCCAGGGCGACTCAGAGGAAGAGGATATGCGCAGCTCTGTCCACTGGGGGCAGAGCTCGGGGATCTGGTCCTTGTTGGAGCCTTTAGGGCGTGGTGTCCCCGACAGATGTTGTTTTTCCTGGCGTGGTTCCCCTCAGTCTCGGCACTGGGGCCGGCTCCAGTGGTTAGGGCGAGAGGGACTCCGCATCTCTGCAGGCTCAGCACTCGGCTCCTCACGTCTAGACATCACCTCAGTCTCTCAACTCTTGGGTGGCTCGTTGTTTTTGGGGTTTTCTCCGTGGGTTTGGAGTCGGGGTCTCACAAAGCATGCTGGTCTTGGAGTCACTTTGCATAACCCCCCCCACCCTCTCAGGTGTCTTCACTATGCTGGGAAAAGAACACCTTAGCCTCGGGGAAGGGCCTTTACCTCGCCCTAGCCAGGGCTTTTACTAATACAAAAGGAGTGATAAGCTAAAACGACCCGTGATTACAATAACAAAACCCGCAGAACCTTGGCAGGGACAGAGATCTGGCTGCCTTTTTGTAACTTCTTCTCTCAAAAAAATATTAACCGAATTTTTGTTCATAACACATTTGTCTCTTCTATCTAAACTGTTTTACAAAATTTCAGTTTTTTCTAGTTCTCTTCCTGCGCAATCTAATTAAAGCATTGTTTCTACTGGCATTCACTTTACTGCCTTGAAAAAGGCTGTGCTTGTTGCAGCAAAAACTCTGATATGCCCACAAACACACACACACCCACACACACACCCACCCCCCCCACACACAGCCCCTTCTCTCAAATTCATGAGAGTCGGGGCTTGAATTGCTGCGGGGGGGAATTCTTGGAATTCCTTTATTTCGTTTTACTACAGTTATACATTAATCACCATAGTGTCATTTTTCTGTGTAAAATGCTACACAAGTTGCAAACAAAATCCTAAAATCTCTAGATATACCACTATACAATCTAAAGAATCAAATTGCCACAATGCGGGGGAAGAACCACACAAAATCACTGGGAAAGGGCATATCTCTCAAAGTGCCCACTTTTCTCAACACAACACAGCATACAATACCTCAGCATTTACTCACATCAGCTTTCTCTGATCCTCACACACTTTGGACAAAATAAAAAAACCAGCACACAGTAAAATTCTAGAGATCAAGTCCAAATTACCAGGGCAAAGGAACTCCCTGAGCTCGTACTCACGGTTGAAATGTGCAAAATCTACACAAATCACCGCATTTAAACACAATAAATGTCCTCACGGACTTTTCTCTACTTGTTCCATTTGTCCGCCGGGCACTCCCTGCCCCCACAGTCTGCCGTAGCCGATGCCTCAAGCCTCACTCGGCCGCTTCAAACACGGGTAGAACTACCCCCCATGCCATGGGTACACTCACTTGGTTGCTCTCTCTTTCATATGCCACACACTCGCACAATTACAAACACATTAACATTAACCACACAATGTATTGACCATACAATGATACAGTCTCGGCATCACACACACACACACACACACACACACACACACATATGAGTTCACTCGGCCCACCCCCAGGGTTGCTAGCGGCTGCTCTCCCGAACAGTTTACCCCCGTCTGTAGTTCAGCCACTCTATTGACCGGTCTGCCTGCAGGTACAGGAACGTCTCACTCAGACGTCTCTGACTGACTTACTCAGACTTACTCAGCAGTCCTATCTCTCTCCCCTGGGGCCCCTCAATACATACTATATGCTCTGCACACCAGTAGGTCCTTGTCTGTCCTGCAGGAGGCAAGCCAAGACGAGTGGAGCTCCTTTGGGAAAATTCCAGGACACGCCTTGGAGGTCCGTCTATCCCTTCTGCCCCTGCGAGGACAGAGATGGTCCTTTGTGGTCACCATAATGTTTTGTGAAAACAAACAAAACTCCACAACTTTTGTGAAAGTTGTAAAGCCAGTATGTTCCTGGGCTCAGTGTCCCTCTCTCCCAGGCTCTCTTTCCGAGTACCCATTCCTGGGCTAACTGTGCCTCTCACCGTGGATCTGTGTCCCAGCACCCATTCCTGGGCAGACTGTGCCTCTCTCCCATGCTCGGTGTCCCAGCACCCATTTCTGGGAAGACTGTGCCTTTCTCCCTGGATCTGTGTCCCACCTCCCATTCCTGGGCTGACTCGGCCTCTATGCCAGGCTCTGGGGCAAGCACCCATTCCCGGGCTGACTGCGCCGCCTTCAGGCTCTGTGTCCCAGTTCACATATTTGGGCTCAGCGTTCCTCTCTCCCTGGCTCTGTGTCCCAGCGCCCATTCCTAGGCTAACTGTGCCTCTCTCTCTGGCACTGTGTCCCAGCAGCCATTCCTGCTTTGACTGTGTCTCTGCCCGGCTCTGTGTCCCAGCACCCTTTCCTGGGCTGACTCTGCCTCTATGCCAGGCTCTTTATCCAAGCACCCATTCCTTGGCTGACTGTGCCTCTCTCCCTGGCTCTGTTTCCCAGCACCCATTCTTGTTCTCAGTGTTCCTCTCTCCCAGGCTCTGTGTTCCAGCAGCCATTCCTGGGCTGACTGTTTCTCTCTTCCCGGATCTGTGTCCCAGCACCCATTCCTGGGCTGACTCGGCCCCTTTTCAGTCTTGTGTCCCAGCACCCATTACTCGGCAGATAGTGTCTCTCTTGGCTCTGTGTCCCAGCAGCCTTTCCTGGGCTGATTGTTCCTCTCTCCCTGGATCTGTGTCCCTGCACCCATACCTGGGCTTACTTTGCCTCTCTCGCATGCTCTGTGTCCCAGCACCCATTCCTGGGCTCAGTGTTCCACTGTCATCCCAGGCTCTGAGTCCAAGCACCTATTCCTGGGCGGATTGTGCCTCTCTCCCATGCTCTTCGTCTAAGCACGCATTCCAGGGCTGGCTGCCCCCCCTTCATGCTTTTTGTCAAGCATCCAATTCCTGGGCTGACTGTGCCTCTCTCCCTATCTCTGTTTCCCAGCACAGGTTCCTGGGCTCAGTGTTCCTCTCTCCCAGGCTCTGTTTCCGAGTACCCATTCCTGGGCTAACTGTGCCTCTCACCGTGGATCTGTGTCCCAGCACCCATTCCTGGGCTGACTCTGCCTCTTTTCCAGGATCTGTGTCCAAGCACCCACTCCTGGTCTGACTGTGCCTCTCTCCCAGGCTCTGTGTCCCCGCACCCATTCCTGGGCCGACTGTGCCTCTAAGCCAGGCTCTGTGTCCCAGCTCCCATTCCTGGGCAGACTGTGCCTCTCTCCCATGCTCGGTGTCCCAGCACCCATTTCTGGGAAGACTGTGCCTTTCTCCCTGGATCTGTGTCCCACCTCCCATTCCTGGGCTGACTCGGCCTCTATGCCAGGCTCTGGGCCAAGCACCCTTTCCCGGGCTGACTGCGCCCCCTTCAGGCTCTGTGTCCCAGTTCACATTTTTGGGCTCAGCGTTCCTCTCTCCCAGGCTCTGTGTCCCAGCACCCATTCCTGGGCTGACTGTGCCTCTCTCCCTGTCTCTGTGTCCAAGCGCCCATTCCTAGGCTAACTGTGCCTCTCTCTCTGGCACTGTGTCCCAGCAGCCATTCCTGCTTTGACTGTGTCTCTGCCCGGCTCTGTGTCCCAGCACCCTTTCCTGGGCTGACTCTGCCTCTATGCCAGGCTCTTTATCCAAGCACCCATTCCTTGGCTGACTGTGCCTCTCTCCCTGGCTCTGTTTCCCAGCACCCATTGCTGTTCTCAGAGTTCCTCTCTCCCAGGCTCCGTGTTCCAGCAGCCATTCCTGGGCTGACTGTTCCTCTCTTCTTGGATCTGTGTCCCAGCACCCATTCCTGGGCTGATTGTTCCTCTCTCCCTGGATCTGTGTCCCTACACCCATACCAGGGCTTACTTTGCCTCTCTCGAATGCTCTGTGTCCCAGCACCCATTCCTGGGCTCAGTGTTTTACTGTCCCAGGCTCTGAGTCCAAGCACCTATTCCTGAGCAGATTGTGCCTCTCTCCCATGCTCTTTGTCTAAGCACGCATTCCAGGGCTGGCTGCCCCCCCTTCATGCTTTTTGTCCAGCATCCACTTCCTGGGCTGACTTTGCCTCTCTCCCTATCTCTGTTTCCCACCACAGGTTCCTGGGCTCAGTGTTCCCCTCTCCCAGGCTCTGTTTCCGAGTACCCATTCCTGGGCTAACTGTGCCTCTCACCGTGGATCTGTGTCCAAGCACCCACTCCTGGTCTGACTGTGCCTCTCTCCCAGGCTCTGTGTCCCAGCACCCATTCCTGGGCTGACTCTGCCTCTAAGCCAGGCTCTGTGTCCCCGCACCCATTCCTGGGCTGACTGTGCCTCTGTCCCTGGATCTGTGTCCCAGCAGCCATTCCTGGGCTGATTGTTCCTCTCTCCCTGGATCTGTGTCCCTGCACCTATACCTGGGCTCAGTGTTCCACTGTCGTCCCAGGCTCTGAGTCCAAGCACCTATTCCTGGGCGGATTGTGCCTCTCTCCCATGCTCTTGGTCTAAGCACGCATTCCAGGGCTGGCTGCCCCCCCTTCATGCTTTTTGTCAAGCATCCAATTCCTGGGCTGACTGTGCCTCTCTCCCTATCTCTGTTTCCCAGCACAGGTTCCTGGGCTCAGTGTTCCTCTCTCCCAGGCTCTGTTTCCGAGTACCCATTCCTGGGCTAACTGTGCCTCTCACCGTGGATCTGTGTCCCAGCACCCATTCCTGGGCTGACTCTGCCTCTTTTCCAGGATCTGTGTCCAAGCACCCACTCCTGGTCTGACTGTGCCTCTAAGCCAGGCTCTGTGTCCCAGCACCCATTCCTGGGCCGACTGTAACTCTGTCCCTGGATCTGTGTCCCAGCTCCCATTCCTGGGCAGACTGTGCCTCTCTCCCATGCTCGGTGTCCCAGCACCCATTTCTGGGAAGACTGTGCCTTTCTCCCTGGATCTGTGTCCCACCTCCCATTCCTGGGCTGACTCGGCCTCTATGCCAGGCTCTGAGCCAAGCACCCATTCCCGGGCTGACTGCGCCCCCTTCAGGCTCTGTGTCCCAGTTCCCATTTTTGGGCTCAGCGTTCCTCTCTCCCAGGCTCTGTGTCCCAGCACCCATTCCTGGGCTGACTGTGCCTCTCTCCCTGGCTCTGTGTCCCAGCGCCCATTCCTAGGCTAACTGTGCCTCTCTCTCTGGCACTGTGTCCCAGCAGCCATTCCTGCTTTGACTGTGTCTCTGCCCGGCTCTGTGTCCCAGCACCCTTTCCTGGGCTGACTCTGCCTCTATGCCAGGCTCTTTATCCCAGCACCCATTCCTTGGCTGACTGTGCCTCTCTCCCTGGCTCTGTTTCCCAGCACCCATTGCTGTTCTCAGAGTTTCTCTCTCCCAGGCTCCGTGTTCCAGCAGCCATCCCTGGGCTGACTGTTCCTCTCTTCTTGGATCTGTGTCCCAGCACCCATTCCTGGGCTGACTCGGCCCCTTTTCAGTCTTGTGTCCCAGCACCCATTACTCGGCAGATAGTGTCTCTCTTGGCTCTGTGTCCCAGCAGCCATTCCTGGGCTGACTGTTCCTCTCTTCCCGGATCTGTGTCCCAGCACCCATTCCTGGGCTGACTCGGCCCCTTTTCAGTCTTGTGTCCCAGCACCCATTACTCGGCAGATAGTGTCTCTCTTGGCTCTGTGTCCCAGCAGCCATTCCTGGGCTGATTGTTCCTCTCTCCCTGGATCTGTGTCCCTGCACCCATACCTGGGCTTACTTTGCCTCTCTCTCATGCTCTGTGTCCCAGCACCCATTCCTCGGCTCAGTGTTCCACTGTCCCAGGCTCTGAGTCCAAGCACCTATTCCTGGGCGGATTGTGCCTCTCTCCCATGCTCTTTGTCTAAGCACGCATTCCAGGGCTGGCTGCCCCCCCTTCATGCTTTTTGTCCAGCATCCACTTCCTGGGCTGACTGTGCGTCTCTCCCTATCTCTGTTTCCCAGCACAGGTTCCTGGGCTCAGTGTTCCCCTCTCCCAGGCTCTGTTTCCGAGTACCCATTCCTGGGCTAACTGTGCCTCTCACCGTGGATCTGTGTCCCAGCACCCATTCCTGGGCTGACTCTGCCTCTAAGCCAGACTCTGTGTCCCAGCCCCATTCCTGGGCTGACTGTGCCTCTAAGCCAGGCTCTGTGTCCCCGCCCCCATTCCTGGGCTGACTGTGCCTCTGTCCCTGGATCTGTGTCCCAGCTCCCATTCCTGGGCAGACTGTGCCTCTCTCCCATGCTCGGTGTCCCAGCACCCATTTCTGGGAAGACTGTGCCTTTCTCCCTGGATCTGTGTCCCACCTCCCATTCCTGGGCTGACTCGGCCTCTATGCCAGGCTCTGAGCCAAGACCCATTCCCGGGCTGACTGCGCCCCCTTCAGGCTCTGTGTCCCAGTTCCCATTTTTGGGCTCAGCGTTCCTCTCTCCCAGGCTCTGTGTCCCAGCACCCATTCCTGGGCTGACTGTGCCTCTCTCCCTGGCTCTGTGTCCCAGCGCCCATTCCTAGGCTAACTGTGCCTCTCTCTCTGGCACTGTGTCCCAGCAGCCATTCCTGCTTTGACTGTGTCTCTGCCCGGCTCTGTGTCCCAGCACCCTTTCCTGGGCTGACTCTGCCTCTATGCCAGGCTCTTTATCCCAGCACCCATTCCTTGGCTGACTGTGCCTCTCTCCCTGGCTCTGTTTCCCAGCACCCATTGCTGTTCTCAGAGTTCCTCTCTCCCAGGCTCCGTGTTCCAGCAGCCATTCCTGGGCTGACTGTTCCTCTCTTCTTGGATCTGTGTCCCAGCACCCATTCCTGGGCTGACTCGGCCCCTTTTCAGTCTTGTGTCCCAGCACCCATTACTCGGCAGATAGTGTCTCTCTTGGCTCTGTGTCCCAGCAGCCACTCCTGGTCTGACTGTGCCTCTCTCCCAGGCTCTGTGTCCCAGCACCCATTCCTGGGCCGACTGTGCCTCTGTCCCTGGATCTGTGTCCCAGCTCCCATTCCTGGGCAGACTGTGCCTCTCTCCCATGCTCGGTGTCCCAGCACCCATTTCTGGGAAGACTGTGCCTTTCTCCCTGGGTCTGTGTCCCACCTCCCATTCCTGGGCTGACTCGGCCTCTATGCCAGGCTCTGGGCCAAGCACCCATTCCCAGGCTGACTCCGCCCCCTTTAGGCTCTGTGTCCCAGTTCACATTTTTGGGCTCAGCGTTCTTCTCTCCCAGGCTCTGTGTCCCAGCACCCATTCCTGGGCTGACTGTGCCTCTCTCCCTGGCTCTGTGTCCCAGCGCCCATTCCTAGGCTAACTGTGCCTCTCTCTCTGGCACTGTGTCCCAGCAGCCATTCCTGCTTTGACTGTGTCTCTGCCCGGCTCTGTGTCCCAGCACCCATTCCTTGGCTGACTGTGCCTCTCTCCCTGGCTCTGTTTCCCAGCACCCATTCCTGTTCTCAGAGTTCCTCTCACCCAGGCTCCGTGTTCCAGCAGCCATTCCTGGGCTGACTGTTCCTCTCTTCCCGGATCTGTGTCCCAGCACCCATTCCTGGGCTGACTCGGCCCCTTTTCAGTCTTGTGTCCCAGCACCAATTACTCGGCAGATAGTGTCTCTCTTGGCTCTGTGTCCCAGCAGCCATTCCTGGGCTGATTGTTCCTCTCTCCCTGGATCTGTGTCCCTGCACCCATACCTGGGCTTACTTTGCCTCTCTCTCATGCTCTGTGTCCCAGCACCCATTCCTCGGCTCAGTGTTCCACTGTCCCAGGCTCTGAGTCCAAGCACCTATTCCTGGGCGGATTGTGCCTCTCTCCCATGCTCTTTGTCTAAGCACGCATTCCAGGGCTGGCTGCCCCCCCTTCATGCTTTTTGTCCAGCATCCACTTCCTGGGCTGACTGTGCGTCTCTCCCTATCTCTGTTTCCCAGCACAGGTTCCTGGGCTCAGTGTTCCCCTCTCCCAGGCTCTGTTTCCGAGTACCCATTCCTGGGCTAACTGTGCCTCTCACCGTGGATCTGTGTCCCAGCACCCATTCCTGGGCTGACTCTGCCTCTTTTCCAGGATCTGTGTCCAAGCACCCACTCCTGGTCTGACTGTGCCTCTCTCCCAGGCTCTGTGTACCAGCACCCATTCCTGGGCTGACTCTGCCTCTAAGCCAGACTCTGTGTCCCAGCACCCATTCCTGGGCTGACTGTGCCTCTAAGCCAGGCTCTGTGTCCCCGCACCCATTCCTGGGCTGACTGTGCCTCTGTCCCTGGATCTGTGTCCCAGCTCCCATTCCTGGGCAGACTGTGCCTCTCTCCCATGCTCGGTGTCCCAGCACCCATTTCTGGGAAGACTGTGCCTTTCTCCCTGGATCTGTGTCCCACCTCCCATTCCTGGGCTGACTCGGCCTCTATGCCAGGCTCTGAGCCAAGCACCCATTCCCGGGCTGACTGCGCCCCCTTCAGGCTCTGTGTCCCAGTTCCCATTTTTGGGCTCAGCGTTCCTCTCTCCCAGGCTCTGTGTCCCAGCACCCATTCCTGGGCTAACTGTGCCTCTCTCCCTATCTCTGTTTCCCAGCACAGGTTCCTGGGCTCAGTGTTCCTCTCTCCCAGGCTCTGTTTCCAAGTACCCATTCCTGGGCTAACTGTGCCTCTCACCGTGGATCTGTGTCCCAGCACCCATTCCAGGGCTGACTCTGCCTCTAAGCCAGGCTCTGTGTCCCAGCACCCACTCCTGGTCTGACTGTGCCTCTCTCCCAGGCTCTGTGTCCCAGCACCCATTCCTGGGCCGACTGTGCCTCTGTCCCTGGATCTGTGTCCCAGCTCCCATTCCTGGGCAGACTGTGCCTCTCTCCCATGCTCGGTGTCCCAGCACCCATTTCTGTGAAGACTGTGCCTTTCTCCCTGGATCTGTGTCCCACCTCCCATTCCTGGGCTGACTCGGCCTCTATGCCAGGCTCTGGGCCAAGCACCCATTCCCAGGCTGACTCCGCCCCCTTTAGGCTCTGTGTCATAGTTCACATTTTTGGGCTCAGCGTTCTTCTCTCCCAGGCTCTGTGTCCCAGCACCCATTCCTGGGCTGACTGTGCCTCTCTCCCTGGCTCTGTGTCCCAGCGCCCATTCCTAGGCTAACTGTGCCTCTCTCTCTGGCACTGTGTCCCAGCAGCCATTCCTGCTTTGACTGTGTCTCTGCCCGGCTCTGTGTCCCAGCACCCTTTCCTGGGCTGACTCTGCCTCTATGCCAGGCTCTTTATCCAAGCACCCATTCCTTGGCTGACTGTTCCTCTCTCCCTGGCTCTGTTTCCCAGCACCCATTCCTGTTCTCAGAGTTCCTCTCACCCAGGCTCCGTGTTCCAGCAGCCATTCCTGGGCTGACTGTTCCTCTCTTCCCGGATCTGTGTCCCAGCACCCATTCCTGGGCTGACTCGGCCCCTTTTCAGTCTTGTGTCCCAGCACCCATTACTCGGCAGATAGTGTCTCTCTTGGCTCTGTGTCCCAGCAGCCATTCCTGGGCTGATTGTTCCTCTCTCCCTGGATCTGTGTCCCTGCACCCATACCTGGGCTTACTTTGCCTCTCTCTCATGCTCTGTGTCCCAGCACCCATTCCTCGGCTCAGTGTTCCACTGTCCCAGGCTCTGAGTCCAAGCACCTATTCCTGGGCGGATTGTGCCTCTCTCCCATGCTCTTCGTCTAAGCACGCATTCCAGGGCTGGCTGCCCCCCCTTCATGCTTTTTGTCAAGCATCCAGTTCCTGGGCTGACTGTGCCTCTCTCCCTATCTCTGTTTCCCAGCACAGGTTCCTGGGCTCAGTGTTCCTCTCTCCCAGGCTCTGTTTCCGAGTACCCATTCCTGGGCTAACTGTGCCTCTCACCGTGGATCTGTGTCCCAGCACCCATTCCTGGGCTGACTCTGCCTCTTTTCCAGGATCTGTGTCCAAGCACCCACTCCTGGTCTGACTGTGCCTCTCTCCCAGGCTCTGTGTCCCCGCACCCATTCCTGGGCCGACTGTGCCTCTATGCCAGGCTCTGTGTCCCAGCTCCCATTCCTGGGCAGACTGTGCCTCTCTCCCATGCTCGGTGTCCCAGCACCCATTTCTGGGAAGACTGTGCCTTTCTCCCTGGATCTGTGTCCCACCTCCCATTCCTGGGCTGACTCGGCCTCTATGCCAGGCTCTGGGCCAAGCACCCTTTCCCGGGCTGACTGCGCCCCCTTCAGGCTCTGTGTCCCAGTTCACATTTTTGGGCTCAGCGTTCCTCTCTCCCAGGCTCTGTGTCCCAGCACCCATTCCTGGGCTGACTGTGCCTCTCTCCCTGTCTCTGTGTCCAAGCGCCCATTCCTAGGCTAACTGTGCCTCTCTCTCTGGCACTGTGTCCCAGCAGCCATTCCTGCTTTGACTGTGTCTCTGCCCGGCTCTGTGTCCCAGCACCCTTTCCTGGGCTGACTCTGCCTCTATGCCAGGCTCTTTATCCCAGCACCCATTCCTTGGCTGACTGTGCCTCTCTCCCTGGCTCTGTTTCCCAGCACCCATTGCTGTTCTCAGAGTTCCTCTCTCCCAGGCTCCGTGTTCCAGCAGCCATTCCTGGGCTGACTGTTCCTCTCTTCTTGGATCTGTGTCCCAGCACCCATTCCTGGGCTGATTGTTCCTCTCTCCCTGGATCTGTGTCCCTACACCCATACCTGGGCTTACTTTGCCTCTCTCGAATGCTCTGTGTCCCAGCACCCATTCCTGGGCTCAGTGTTTTACTGTCCCAGGCTCTGAGTCCAAGCACCTATTCCTGAGCAGATTGTGCCTCTCTCCCATGCTCTTTGTCTAAGCACGCATTCCAGGGCTGGCTGCCCCCCCTTCATGCTTTTTGTCCAGCATCCACTTCCTGGGCTGACTTTGCCTCTCTCCCTATCTCTGTTTCCCACCACAGGTTCCTGGGCTCAGTGTTCCCCTCTCCCAGGCTCTGTTTCCGAGTACCCATTCCTGGGCTAACTGTGCCTCTCACAGTGGATCTGTGTCCCAGCACCCATTCCAGGGCTGACTCTGCCTCTAAGCCAGGCTCTGTGTCCCAGCACCCACTCCTGGTCTGACTGTGCCTCTAAGCCAGGCTCTGTGTCCCAGCACCCATTCCTGGGCCGACTGTGCCTCTGTCCCTGGATCTGTGTCCCAGCTCCCATTCCTGGGCAGACTGTGCCTCTCTCCCATGCTCGGTGTCCCAGCACCCATTTCTGGGAAGACTGTGCCTTTCTCCCTGGATCTGTGTCCCACCTCCCATTCCTGGGCTGACTCGGCCTCTATGCCAGGCTCTGAGCCAAGCACCCATTCCCGGGCTGACTGCGCCCCCTTCAGGCTCTGTGTCCCAGTTCCCATTTTTGGCTCAGCGTTCCTCTCTCCCAGGCTCTGTGTCCCAGCACCCATTCCTGGGCTGACTGTGCCTCTCTCCCTGGCTCTGTGTCCCAGCGCCCATTCCTAGGCTAACTGTGCCTCTCTCTCTGGCACTGTGTCCCAGCAGCCATTCCTGCTTTGACTGTGTCTCTGCCCGGTTCTGTGTCCCAGCACCCTTTCCTGGGCTGACTCTGCCTCTATGCCAGGCTCTTTATCCCAGCACCCATTCCTTGGCTGACTGTGCCTCTCTCCCTGGCTCTGTTTCCCAGCACCCATTGCTGTTCTCAGAGATTCTCTCTCCCAGGCTCCGTGTCCCAGCACCCATTACTCGGCAGATAGTGTCTCTCTTGGCTCTGTGTCCCAGCAGCCATTCCTGGGCTGACTGTTCCTCTCTTCCCGGATCTGTGTCCCAGCACCCATTCCTGGGCTGACTCGGCCCCTTTTCAGTCTTGTGTCCCAGCACCCATTACTCGGCAGATAGTGTCTCTCTTGGCTCTGTGTCCCAGCAGCCATTCCTGGGCTGATTGTTCCTCTCTCCCTGGATCTGTGTCCCTGCACCCATACCTGGGCTTACTTTGCCTCTCTCTCATGCTCTGTGTCCCAGCACCCATTCCTCGGCTCAGTGTTCCACTGTCCCAGGCTCTGAGTCCAAGCACCTATTCCTGGGCGGATTGTGCCTCTCTCCCATGCTCTTTGTCTAAGCACGCATTCCAGGGCTGGCTGCCCCCCCTTCATGCTTTTTGTCCAGCATCCACTTCCTGGGCTGACTGTGCGTCTCTCCCTATCTCTGTTTCCCAGCACAGGTTCCTGGGCTCAGTGTTCCCCTCTCCCAGGCTCTGTTTCCGAGTACCCATTCCTGGGCTAACTGTGCCTCTCACCGTGGATCTGTGTCCCAGCACCCATTCCTGGGCTGACTCTGCCTCTAAGCCAGACTCTGTGTCCCAGCACCCATTCCTGGGCTGACTGTGCCTCTAAGCCAGGCTCTGTGTCCCCGCCCCCATTCCTGGGCTGACTGTGCCTCTGTCCCTGGATCTGTGTCCCAGCTCCCATTCCTGGGCTGACTGTGCCTCTGTCCCTGGATCTGTGTCCCAGCTCCCATTCCTGGGCAGACTGTGCCTCTCTCCCATGCTCGGTGTCCCAGCACCCATTTCTGGGAAGACTGTGCCTTTCTCCCTGGATCTGTGTCCCACCTCCCATTCCTGGGCTGACTCGGCCTCTATGCCAGGCTCTGAGCCAAGACCCATTCCCGGGCTGACTGCGCCCCCTTCAGGCTCTGTGTCCCAGTTCCCATTTTTGGGCTCAGCGTTCCTCTCTCCCAGGCTCTGTGTCCCAGCACCCATTCCTGGGCTGACTGTGCCTCTCTCCCTGGCTCTGTGTCCCAGCGCCCATTCCTAGGCTAACTGTGCCTCTCTCTCTGGCACTGTGTCCCAGCAGCCATTCCTGCTTTGACTGTGTCTCTGCCCGGCTCTGTGTCCCAGCACCCTTTCCTGGGCTGACTCTGCCTCTATGCCAGGCTCTTTATCCCAGCACCCATTCCTTGGCTGACTGTGCCTCTCTCCCTGGCTCTGTTTCCCAGCACCCATTGCTGTTCTCAGAGTTCCTCTCTCCCAGGCTCCGTGTTCCAGCAGCCATTCCTGGGCTGACTGTTCCTCTCTTCTTGGATCTGTGTCCCAGCACCCATTCCTGGGCTGACTCGGCCCCTTTTCAGTCTTGTGTCCCAGCACCCATTACTCGGCAGATAGTGTCTCTCTTGGCTCTGTGTCCCAGCAGCCACTCCTGGTCTGACTGTGCCTCTCTCCCAGGCTCTGTGTCCCAGCACCCATTCCTGGGCCGACTGTGCCTCTGTCCCTGGATCTGTGTCCCAGCTCCCATTCCTGGGCAGACTGTGCCTCTCTCCCATGCTCGGTGTCCCAGCACCCATTTCTGGGAAGACTGTGCCTTTCTCCCTGGATCTGTGTCCCACCTCCCATTCCTGGGCTGACTCGGCCTCTATGCCAGGCTCTGGGCCAAGCACCCATTCCCAGGCTGACTCCGCCCCCTTTAGGCTCTGTGTCCCAGTTCACATTTTTGGGCTCAGCGTTCTTCTCTCCCAGGCTCTGTGTCCCAGCACCCATTCCTGGGCTGACTGTGCCTCTCTCCCTGGCTCTGTGTCCCAGCGCCCATTCCTAGGCTAACTGTGCCTCTCTCTCTGGCACTGTGTCCCAGCAGCCATTCCTGCTTTGACTGTGTCTCTGCCCGGCTCTGTGTCCCAGCACCCATTCCTTGGCTGACTGTGCCTCTCTCCCTGGCTCTGTTTCCCAGCACCCATTCCTGTTCTCAGAGTTCCTCTCACCCAGGCTCCGTGTTCCAGCAGCCATTCCTGGGCTGACTGTTCCTCTCTTCCCGGATCTGTGTCCCAGCACCCATTCCTGGGCTGACTCGGCCCCTTTTCAGTCTTGTGTCCCAGCACCAATTACTCGGCAGATAGTGTCTCTCTTGGCTCTGTGTCCCAGCAGCCATTCCTGGGCTGATTGTTCCTCTCTCCCTGGATCTGTGTCCCTGCACCCATACCTGGGCTTACTTTGCCTCTCTCTCATGCTCTGTGTCCCAGCACCCATTCCTCGGCTCAGTGTTCCACTGTCCCAGGCTCTGAGTCCAAGCACCTATTCCTGGGCGGATTGTGCCTCTCTCCCATGCTCTTTGTCTAAGCACGCATTCCAGGGCTGGCTGCCCCCCCTTCATGCTTTTTGTCCAGCATCCACTTCCTGGGCTGACTGTGCGTCTCTCCCTATCTCTGTTTCCCAGCACAGGTTCCTGGGCTCAGTGTTCCCCTCTCCCAGGCTCTGTTTCCGAGTACCCATTCCTGGGCTAACTGTGCCTCTCACCGTGGATCTGTGTCCCAGCACCCATTCCTGGGCTGACTCTGCCTCTTTTCCAGGATCTGTGTCCAAGCACCCACTCCTGGTCTGACTGTGCCTCTCTCCCAGGCTCTGTGTACCAGCACCCATTCCTGGGCTGACTCTGCCTCTAAGCCAGACTCTGTGTCCCAGCACCCATTCCTGGGCTGACTGTGCCTCTAAGCCAGGCTCTGTGTCCCCGCACCCATTCCTGGGCTGACTGTGCCTCTGTCCCTGGATCTGTGTCCCAGCTCCCATTCCTGGGCAGACTGTGCCTCTCTCCCATGCTCGGTGTCCCAGCACCCATTTCTGGGAAGACTGTGCCTTTCTCCCTGGATCTGTGTCCCACCTCCCATTCCTGGGCTGACTCGGCCTCTATGCCAGGCTCTGAGCCAAGCACCCATTCCCGGGCTGACTGCGCCCCCTTCAGGCTCTGTGTCCCAGTTCCCATTTTTGGGCTCAGCGTTCCTCTCTCCCAGGCTCTGTGTCCCAGCACCCATTCCTGGGCTAACTGTGCCTCTCTCCCTATCTCTGTTTCCCAGCACAGGTTCCTGGGCTCAGTGTTCCTCTCTCCCAGGCTCTGTTTCCAAGTACCCATTCCTGGGCTAACTGTGCCTCTCACCGTGGATCTGTGTCCCAGCACCCATTCCAGGGCTGACTCTGCCTCTAAGCCAGGCTCTGTGTCCCAGCACCCACTCCTGGTCTGACTGTGCCTCTCTCCCAGGCTCTGTGTCCCAGCACCCATTCCTGGGCCGACTGTGCCTCTGTCCCTGGATCTGTGTCCCAGCTCCCATTCCTGGGCAGACTGTGCCTCTCTCCCATGCTCGGTGTCCCAGCACCCATTTCTGTGAAGACTGTGCCTTTCTCCCTGGATCTGTGTCCCACCTCCCATTCCTGGGCTGACTCGGCCTCTATGCCAGGCTCTGGGCCAAGCACCCATTCCCAGGCTGACTCCGCCCCCTTTAGGCTCTGTGTCATAGTTCACATTTTTGGGCTCAGCGTTCTTCTCTCCCAGGCTCTGTGTCCCAGCACCCATTCCTGGGCTGACTGTGCCTCTCTCCCTGGCTCTGTGTCCCAGCGCCCATTCCTAGGCTAACTGTGCCTCTCTCTCTGGCACTGTGTCCCAGCAGCCATTCCTGCTTTGACTGTGTCTCTGCCCGGCTCTGTGTCCCAGCACCCTTTCCTGGGCTGACTCTGCCTCTATGCCAGGCTCTTTATCCAAGCACCCATTCCTTGGCTGACTGTTCCTCTCTCCCTGGCTCTGTTTCCCAGCACCCATTCCTGTTCTCAGAGTTCCTCTCACCCAGGCTCCGTGTTCCAGCAGCCATTCCTGGGCTGACTGTTCCTCTCTTCCCGGATCTGTGTCCCAGCACCCATTCCTGGGCTGACTCGGCCCCTTTTCAGTCTTGTGTCCCAGCACCCATTACTCGGCAGATAGTGTCTCTCTTGGCTCTGTGTCCCAGCAGCCATTCCTGGGCTGATTGTTCCTCTCTCCCTGGATCTGTGTCCCTGCACCCATACCTGGGCTTACTTTGCCTCTCTCTCATGCTCTGTGTCCCAGCACCCATTCCTGGGCTCAGTGTTCCACTGTCCCAGGCTCTGAGTCCAAGCACCTATTCCTGGGCGGATTGTGCCTCTCTCCCATGCTCTTCGTCTAAGCACGCATTCCAGGGCTGGCTGCCCCCCCTTCATGCTTTTTGTCAAGCATCCAGTTCCTGGGCTGACTGTGCCTCTCTCCCTATCTCTGTTTCCCAGCACAGGTTCCTGGGCTCAGTGTTCCTCTCTCCCAGGCTCTGTTTCCGAGTACCCATTCCTGGGCTAACTGTGCCTCTCACCGTGGATCTGTGTCCCAGCACCCATTCCTGGGCTGACTCTGCCTCTTTTCCAGGATCTGTGTCCAAGCACCCACTCCTGGTCTGACTGTGCCTCTCTCCCAGGCTCTGTGTCCCCGCACCCATTCCTGGGCCGACTGTGCCTCTATGCCAGGCTCTGTGTCCCAGCTCCCATTCCTGGGCAGACTGTGCCTCTCTCCCATGCTCGGTGTCCCAGCACCCATTTCTGGGAAGACTGTGCCTTTCTCCCTGGATCTGTGTCCCACCTCCCATTCCTGGGCTGACTCGGCCTCTATGCCAGGCTCTGGGCCAAGCACCCTTTCCCGGGCTGACTGCGCCCCCTTCAGGCTCTGTGTCCCAGTTCACATTTTTGGGCTCAGCGTTCCTCTCTCCCAGGCTCTGTGTCCCAGCACCCATTCCTGGGCTGACTGTGCCTCTCTCCCTGTCTCTGTGTCCAAGCGCCCATTCCTAGGCTAACTGTGCCTCTCTCTCTGGCACTGTGTCCCAGCAGCCATTCCTGCTTTGACTGTGTCTCTGCCCGGCTCTGTGTCCCAGCACCCTTTCCTGGGCTGACTCTGCCTCTATGCCAGGCTCTTTATCCCAGCACCCATTCCTTGGCTGACTGTGCCTCTCTCCCTGGCTCTGTTTCCCAGCACCCATTGCTGTTCTCAGAGTTCCTCTCTCCCAGGCTCCGTGTTCCAGCAGCCATTCCTGGGCTGACTGTTCCTCTCTTCTTGGATCTGTGTCCCAGCACCCATTCCTGGGCTGATTGTTCCTCTCTCCCTGGATCTGTGTCCCTACACCCATACCTGGGCTTACTTTGCCTCTCTCGAATGCTCTGTGTCCCAGCACCCATTCCTGGGCTCAGTGTTTTACTGTCCCAGGCTCTGAGTCCAAGCACCTATTCCTGAGCAGATTGTGCCTCTCTCCCATGCTCTTTGTCTAAGCACGCATTCCAGGGCTGGCTGCCCCCCCTTCATGCTTTTTGTCCAGCATCCACTTCCTGGGCTGACTTTGCCTCTCTCCCTATCTCTGTTTCCCACCACAGGTTCCTGGGCTCAGTGTTCCCCTCTCCCAGGCTCTGTTTCCGAGTACCCATTCCTGGGCTAACTGTGCCTCTCACCGTGGATCTGTGTCCCAGCACCCATTCCTGGGCTGACTCTGCCTCTTTTCCAGGATCTGTGTCCAAGCACCCACTCCTGGTCTGACTGTGCCTCTCTCCCAGGCTCTGTGTCCCAGCACCCATTCCTGGGCTGACTCTGCCTCTAAGCCAGGCTCTGTGTCCCCGCACCCATTCCTGGGCTGACTGTGCCTCTGTCCCTGGATCTGTGTCCCAGCAGCCATTCCTGGGCTGATTGTTCCTCTCTCCCTGGATCTGTGTCCCTGCACCTATACCTGGGCTCAGTGTTCCACTGTCGTCCCAGGCTCTGAGTCCAAGCACCTATTCCTGGGCGGATTGTGCCTCTCTCCCATGCTCTTGGTCTAAGCACGCATTCCAGGGCTGGCTGCCCCCCCTTCATGCTTTTTGTCAAGCATCCAATTCCTGGGCTGACTGTGCCTCTCTCCCTATCTCTGTTTAACAGCACAGGTTCCTGGGCTCAGTGTTCCTCTCTCCCAGGCTCTGTTTCCGAGTACCCATTCCTGGGCTAACTGTGCCTCTCACAGTGGATCTGTGTCCCAGCACCCATTCCAGGGCTGACTCTGCCTCTAAGCCAGGCTCTGTGTCCCAGCACCCACTCCTGGTCTGACTGTGCCTCTAAGCCAGGCTCTGTGTCCCAGCACCCATTCCTGGGCCGACTGTGCCTCTGTCCCTGGATCTGTGTCCCAGCTCCCATTCCTGGGCAGACTGTGCCTCTCTCCCATGCTCGGTGTCCCAGCACCCATTTCTGGGAAGACTGTGCCTTTCTCCCTGGATCTGTGTCCCACCTCCCATTCCTGGGCTGACTCGGCCTCTATGCCAGGCTCTGAGCCAAGCACCCATTCCCGGGCTGACTGCGCCCCCTTCAGGCTCTGTGTCCCAGTTCCCATTTTTGGGCTCAGCGTTCCTCTCTCCCAGGCTCTGTGTCCCAGCACCCATTCCTGGGCTGACTGTGCCTCTCTCCCTGGCTCTGTGTCCCAGCGCCCATTCCTAGGCTAACTGTGCCTCTCTCTCTGGCACTGTGTCCCAGCAGCCATTCCTGCTTTGACTGTGTCTCTGCCCGGTTCTGTGTCCCAGCACCCTTTCCTGGGCTGACTCTGCCTCTATGCCAGGCTCTTTATCCCAGCACCCATTCCTTGGCTGACTGTGCCTCTCTCCCTGGCTCTGTTTCCCAGCACCCATTGCTGTTCTCAGAGATTCTCTCTCCCAGGCTCCGTGTTCCAGCAGCCATCCCTGGGCTGACTGTTCCTCTCTTCTTGGATCTGTGTCCCAGCACCCATTCCTGGGCTGACTCGGCCCCTTTTCAGTCTTGTGTCCCAGCACCCATTACTCGGCAGATAGTGTCTCTCTTGGCTCTGTGTCCCAGCAGCCATTCCTGGGCTGACTGTTCCTCTCTTCCCGGATCTGTGTCCCAGCACCCATTCCTGGGCTGACTCGGCCCCTTTTCAGTCTTGTGTCCCAGCACCCATTACTCGGCAGATAGTGTCTCTCTTGGCTCTGTGTCCCAGCAGCCATTCCTGGGCTGATTGTTCCTCTCTCCCTGGATCTGTGTCCCTGCACCCATACCTGGGCTTACTTTGCCTCTCTCTCATGCTCTGTGTCCCAGCACCCATTCCTCGGCTCAGTGTTCCACTGTCCCAGGCTCTGAGTCCAAGCACCTATTCCTGGGCGGATTGTGCCTCTCTCCCATGCTCTTTGTCTAAGCACGCATTCCAGGGCTGGCTGCCCCCCCTTCATGCTTTTTGTCCAGCATCCACTTCCTGGGCTGACTGTGCGTCTCTCCCTATCTCTGTTTCCCAGCACAGGTTCCTGGGCTCAGTGTTCCCCTCTCCCAGGCTCTGTTTCCGAGTACCCATTCCTGGGCTAACTGTGCCTCTCACCGTGGATCTGTGTCCCAGCACCCATTCCTGGGCTGACTCTGCCTCTAAGCCAGACTCTGTGTCCCAGCACCCATTCCTGGGCTGACTGTGCCTCTAAGCCAGGCTCTGTGTCCCCGCCCCCATTCCTGGGCTGACTGTGCCTCTGTCCCTGGATCTGTGTCCCAGCTCCCATTCCTGGGCAGACTGTGCCTCTCTCCCATGCTCGGTGTCCCAGCACCCATTTCTGGGAAGACTGTGCCTTTCTCCCTGGATCTGTGTCCCACCTCCCATTCCTGGGCTGACTCGGCCTCTATGCCAGGCTCTGAGCCAAGACCCATTCCCGGGCTGACTGCGCCCCCTTCAGGCTCTGTGTCCCAGTTCCCATTTTTGGGCTCATCGTTCCTCTCTCCCAGGCTCTGTGTCCCAGCACCCATTCCTGGGCTGACTGTGCCTCTCTCCCTGGCTCTGTGTCCCAGCGCCCATTCCTAGGCTAACTGTGCCTCTCTCTCTGGCACTGTGTCCCAGCAGCCATTCCTGCTTTGACTGTGTCTCTGCCCGGCTCTGTGTCCCAGCACCCTTTCCTGGGCTGACTCTGCCTCTATGCCAGGCTCTTTATCCCAGCACCCATTCCTTGGCTGACTGTGCCTCTCTCCCTGGCTCTGTTTCCCAGCACCCATTGCTGTTCTCAGAGTTCCTCTCTCCCAGGCTCCGTGTTCCAGCAGCCATTCCTGGGCTGACTGTTCCTCTCTTCTTGGATCTGTGTCCCAGCACCCATTCCTGGGCTGACTCGGCCCCTTTTCAGTCTTGTGTCCCAGCACCCATTACTCGGCAGATAGTGTCTCTCTTGGCTCTGTGTCCCAGCAGCCACTCCTGGTCTGACTGTGCCTCTCTCCCAGGCTCTGTGTCCCAGCACCCATTCCTGGGCCGACTGTGCCTCTGTCCCTGGATCTGTGTCCCAGCTCCCATTCCTGGGCAGACTGTGCCTCTCTCCCATGCTCGGTGTCCCAGCACCCATTTCTGGGAAGACTGTGCCTTTCTCCCTGGATCTGTGTCCCACCTCCCATTCCTGGGCTGACTCGGCCTCTATGCCAGGCTCTGGGCCAAGCACCCATTCCCAGGCTGACTCCGCCCCCTTTAGGCTCTGTGTCCCAGTTCACATTTTTGGGCTCAGCGTTCTTCTCTCCCAGGCTCTGTGTCCCAGCACCCATTCCTGGGCTGACTGTGCCTCTCTCCCTGGCTCTGTGTCCCAGCGCCCATTCCTAGGCTAACTGTGCCTCTCTCTCTGGCACTGTGTCCCAGCAGCCATTCCTGCTTTGACTGTGTCTCTGCCCGGCTCTGTGTCCCAGCACCCATTCCTTGGCTGACTGTGCCTCTCTCCCTGGCTCTGTTTCCCAGCACCCATTCCTGTTCTCAGAGTTCCTCTCACCCAGGCTCCGTGTTCCAGCAGCCATTCCTGGGCTGACTGTTCCTCTCTTCCCGGATCTGTGTCCCAGCACCCATTCCTGGGCTGACTCGGCCCCTTTTGAGTCTTGTGTCCCAGCACCAATTACTCGGCAGATAGTGTCTCTCTTGGCTCTGTGTCCCAGCAGCCATTCCTGGGCTGATTGTTCCTCTCTCCCTGGATCTGTGTCCCTGCACCCATACCTGGGCTTACTTTGCCTCTCTCTCATGCTCTGTGTCCCAGCACCCATTCCTCGGCTCAGTGTTCCACTGTCCCAGGCTCTGAGTCCAAGCACCTATTCCTGGGCGGATTGTGCCTCTCTCCCATGCTCTTTGTCTAAGCACGCATTCCAGGGCTGGCTGCCCCCCCTTCATGCTTTTTGTCCAGCATCCACTTCCTGGGCTGACTGTGCGTCTCTCCCTATCTCTGTTTCCCAGCACAGGTTCCTGGGCTCAGTGTTCCCCTCTCCCAGGCTCTGTTTCCGAGTACCCATTCCTGGGCTAACTGTGCCTCTCACCGTGGATCTGTGTCCCAGCACCCATTCCTGGGCTGACTCTGCCTCTTTTCCAGGATCTGTGTCCAAGCACCCACTCCTGGTCTGACTGTGCCTCTCTCCCAGGCTCTGTGTACCAGCACCCATTCCTGGGCTGACTCTGCCTCTAAGCCAGACTCTGTGTCCCAGCACCCATTCCTGGGCTGACTGTGCCTCTAAGCCAGGCTCTGTGTCCCCGCACCCATTCCTGGGCTGACTGTGCCTCTGTCCCTGGATCTGTGTCCCAGCTCCCATTCCTGGGCAGACTGTGCCTCTCTCCCATGCTCGGTGTCCCAGCACCCATTTCTGGGAAGACTGTGCCTTTCTCCCTGGATCTGTGTCCCACCTCCCATTCCTGGGCTGACTCGGCCTCTATGCCAGGCTCTGAGCCAAGCACCCATTCCCGGGCTGACTGCGCCCCCTTCAGGCTCTGTGTCCCAGTTCCCATTTTTGGGCTCAGCGTTCCTCTCTCCCAGGCTCTGTGTCCCAGCACCCATTCCTGGGCTAACTGTGCCTCTCTCCCTATCTCTGTTTCCCAGCACAGGATCCTGGGCTCAGTGTTCCTCTCTCCCAGGCTCTGTTTCCAAGTACCCATTCCTGGGCTAACTGTGCCTCTCACCGTGGATCTGTGTCCCAGCACCCATTCCAGGGCTGACTCTGCCTCTAAGCCAGGCTCTGTGTCCCAGCACCCACTCCTGGTCTGACTGTGCCTCTCTCCCAGGCTCTGTGTCCCAGCACCCATTCCTGGGCCGACTGTGCCTCTGTCCCTGGATCTGTGTCCCAGCTCCCATTCCTGGGCAGACTGTGCCTCTCTCCCATGCTCGGTGTCCCAGCACCCATTTCTGTGAAGACTGTGCCTTTCTCCCTGGATCTGTGTCCCACCTCCCATTCCTGGGCTGACTCGGCCTCTATGCCAGGCTCTGGGCCAAGCACCCATTCCCAGGCTGACTCCGCCCCCTTTAGGCTCTGTGTCATAGTTCACATTTTTGGGCTCAGCGTTCTTCTCTCCCAGGCTCTGAGCCAAGACCCATTCCCGGGCTGACTGCGCCCCCTTCAGGCTCTGTGTCCCAGTTCCCATTTTTGGGCTCATCGTTCCTCTCTCCCAGGCTCTGTGTCCCAGCACCCATTCCTGGGCTGACTGTGCCTCTCTCCCTGGCTCTGTGTCCCAGCGCCCATTCCTAGGCTAACTGTGCCTCTCTCTCTGGCACTGTGTCCCAGCAGCCATTCCTGCTTTGACTGTGTCTCTGCCCGGCTCTGTGTCCCAGCACCCTTTCCTGGGCTGACTCTGCCTCTATGCCAGGCTCTTTATCCCAGCACCCATTCCTTGGCTGACTGTGCCTCTCTCCCTGGCTCTGTTTCCCAGCACCCATTGCTGTTCTCAGAGTTCCTCTCTCCCAGGCTCCGTGTTCCAGCAGCCATTCCTGGGCTGACTGTTCCTCTCTTCTTGGATCTGTGTCCCAGCACCCATTCCTGGGCTGACTCGGCCCCTTTTCAGTCTTGTGTCCCAGCACCCATTACTCGGCAGATAGTGTCTCTCTTGGCTCTGTGTCCCAGCAGCCACTCCTGGTCTGACTGTGCCTCTCTCCCAGGCTCTGTGTCCCAGCACCCATTCCTGGGCCGACTGTGCCTCTGTCCCTGGATCTGTGTCCCAGCTCCCATTCCTGGGCAGACTGTGCCTCTCTCCCATGCTCGGTGTCCCAGCACCCATTTCTGGGAAGACTGTGCCTTTCTCCCTGGATCTGTGTCCCACCTCCCATTCCTGGGCTGACTCGGCCTCTATGCCAGGCTCTGGGCCAAGCACCCATTCCCAGGCTGACTCCGCCCCCTTTAGGCTCTGTGTCCCAGTTCACATTTTTGGGCTCAGCGTTCTTCTCTCCCAGGCTCTGTGTCCCAGCACCCATTCCTGGGCTGACTGTGCCTCTCTCCCTGGCTCTGTGTCCCAGCGCCCATTCCTAGGCTAACTGTGCCTCTCTCTCTGGCACTGTGTCCCAGCAGCCATTCCTGCTTTGACTGTGTCTCTGCCCGGCTCTGTGTCCCAGCACCCATTCCTTGGCTGACTGTGCCTCTCTCCCTGGCTCTGTTTCCCAGCACCCATTCCTGTTCTCAGAGTTCCTCTCACCCAGGCTCCGTGTTCCAGCAGCCATTCCTGGGCTGACTGTTCCTCTCTTCCCGGATCTGTGTCCCAGCACCCATTCCTGGGCTGACTCGGCCCCTTTTGAGTCTTGTGTCCCAGCACCAATTACTCGGCAGATAGTGTCTCTCTTGGCTCTGTGTCCCAGCAGCCATTCCTGGGCTGATTGTTCCTCTCTCCCTGGATCTGTGTCCCTGCACCCATACCTGGGCTTACTTTGCCTCTCTCTCATGCTCTGTGTCCCAGCACCCATTCCTCGGCTCAGTGTTCCACTGTCCCAGGCTCTGAGTCCAAGCACCTATTCCTGGGCGGATTGTGCCTCTCTCCCATGCTCTTTGTCTAAGCACGCATTCCAGGGCTGGCTGCCCCCCCTTCATGCTTTTTGTCCAGCATCCACTTCCTGGGCTGACTGTGCGTCTCTCCCTATCTCTGTTTCCCAGCACAGGTTCCTGGGCTCAGTGTTCCCCTCTCCCAGGCTCTGTTTCCGAGTACCCATTCCTGGGCTAACTGTGCCTCTCACCGTGGATCTGTGTCCCAGCACCCATTCCTGGGCTGACTCTGCCTCTTTTCCAGGATCTGTGTCCAAGCACCCACTCCTGGTCTGACTGTGCCTCTCTCCCAGGCTCTGTGTACCAGCACCCATTCCTGGGCTGACTCTGCCTCTAAGCCAGACTCTGTGTCCCAGCACCCATTCCTGGGCTGACTGTGCCTCTAAGCCAGGCTCTGTGTCCCCGCACCCATTCCTGGGCTGACTGTGCCTCTGTCCCTGGATCTGTGTCCCAGCTCCCATTCCTGGGCAGACTGTGCCTCTCTCCCATGCTCGGTGTCCCAGCACCCATTTCTGGGAAGACTGTGCCTTTCTCCCTGGATCTGTGTCCCACCTCCCATTCCTGGGCTGACTCGGCCTCTATGCCAGGCTCTGAGCCAAGCACCCATTCCCGGGCTGACTGCGCCCCCTTCAGGCTCTGTGTCCCAGTTCCCATTTTTGGGCTCAGCGTTCCTCTCTCCCAGGCTCTGTGTCCCAGCACCCATTCCTGGGCTAACTGTGCCTCTCTCCCTATCTCTGTTTCCCAGCACAGGATCCTGGGCTCAGTGTTCCTCTCTCCCAGGCTCTGTTTCCAAGTACCCATTCCTGGGCTAACTGTGCCTCTCACCGTGGATCTGTGTCCCAGCACCCATTCCAGGGCTGACTCTGCCTCTAAGCCAGGCTCTGTGTCCCAGCACCCACTCCTGGTCTGACTGTGCCTCTCTCCCAGGCTCTGTGTCCCAGCACCCATTCCTGGGCCGACTGTGCCTCTGTCCCTGGATCTGTGTCCCAGCTCCCATTCCTGGGCAGACTGTGCCTCTCTCCCATGCTCGGTGTCCCAGCACCCATTTCTGTGAAGACTGTGCCTTTCTCCCTGGATCTGTGTCCCACCTCCCATTCCTGGGCTGACTCGGCCTCTATGCCAGGCTCTGGGCCAAGCACCCATTCCCAGGCTGACTCCGCCCCCTTTAGGCTCTGTGTCATAGTTCACATTTTTGGGCTCAGCGTTCTTCTCTCCCAGGCTCTGTGTCCCAGCACCCATTCCTGGGCTGACTGTGCCTCTCTCCCTGGCTCTGTGTCCCAGCGCCCATTCCTAGGCTAACTGTGCCTCTCTCTCTGGCACTGTGTCCCAGCAGCCATTCCTGCTTTGACTGTGTCTCTGCCCGGCTCTGTGTCCCAGCACCCTTTCCTGGGCTGACTCTGCCTCTATGCCAGGCTCTTTATCCAAGCACCCATTCCTTGGCTGACTGTTCCTCTCTCCCTGGCTCTGTTTCCCAGCACCCATTCCTGTTCTCAGAGTTCCTCTCACCCAGGCTCTGTGTTCCAGCAGCCATTCCTGGGCTGACTGTTCCTCTCTTCCCGGATCTGTGTCCCAGCACCCATTCCTGGGCTGACTCGGCCCCTTTTCAGTCTTGTGTCCCAGCACCCATTACTCGGCAGATAGTGTCTCTCTTGGCTCTGTGTCCCAGCAGCCATTCCTGGGCTGATTGTTCCTCTCTCCCTGGATCTGTGTCCCTGCACCCATACCTGGGCTTACTTTGCCTCTCTCTCATGCTCTGTGTCCCAGCACCCATTCCTCGGCTCAGTGTTCCACTGTCCCAGGCTCTGAGTCCAAGCACCTATTCCTGGGCGGATTGTGCCTCTCTCCCATGCTCTTTGTCTAAGCACGCATTCCAGGGCTGGCTGCCCCCCCTTCATGCTTTTTGTCCAGCATCCACTTCCTGGGCTGACTGTGCGTCTCTCCCTATCTCTGTTTCCCACCACAGGTTCCTGGGCTCAGTGTTCCTCTCTCCCAGGCTCTGTTTCCGAGTACCGATTCCTGGGCTAACTGTGCCTCTCACCGTGGATCTGTGTCCCAGCACCCATTCCTGGGCTGACTCTGCCTCTTTTCCAGGATCTGTGTCCAAGCACCCACTCCTGGTCTGACTGTGCCTCTCTCCCAGGCTCTGTGTCCCAGCACCCATTCCTGGGCTGACTGTGCCTCTAAGCCAGGCTCTGTGTCCCCACACCCATTCCTGGGCTGACTGTGCCTCTGTCCCTGGATCTGTGTCCCAGCTCCCATTCCTGGGCAGACTGTGCCTCTCTCCCATGCTCGGTGTCCCAGCACCCATTTCTGGGAAGACTGTGCCTTTCTCCCTGGATCTGTGTCCCACCTCCCATTCCTGGGCTGACTCGGCCTCTATGCCAGGCTCTGGGCCAAGCACCCATTCCCGGGCTGACTGCGCCCCCTTCAGGCTCTGTGTCCCAGTTCACATTTTTGGGCTCAGCGTTCCTCTCTCCCAGGCTCTGTGTCCCAGCACCCATTCCTGGGCTGACGGTGCCTCTCTCCCTGGCTCTGTGTCCCAGCGCCCATTCCTAGGCTAACTGTGCCTCTCTCTCTGGCACTGTGTCCCAGCAGCCATTCCTGCTTTGACTGTGTCTCTGCCCGGCTCTGTGTCCCAGCACCCTTTCCTGGGCTGACTCTGCCTCCATGCCAGGCTCTTTATCCAAGCATCCATTCCTTGGCTGACTGTGCCTCTCTCCCTGGCTCTGTTTCCCAGCACCCATTCCTGTTCTCAGTGTTCCTCTCTCCCAGGCTCTGTGATCCAGCAGCCATTCCTGGGCTGACTCGGCCCCTTTTCAGTCTTGTGTCCCAGCACCCATTACTCGGCAGATAGCGTCTCTCTTGGCTCTGTGTCCCAGCAGCCTTTCCTGGGCTGATTGTTCCTCTCTCCCTGGATCTGTGTCCCTGCACCCATACCTGGGCTTACTTTGCCTCTCTCGCATGCTCTGTGTCCCAGCACCCATTCCTGGGCTCAGTGTTCCACTGTCCCAGGCTCTGAGTGCAAGCACCTATTCCTGGGCGGATTGTGCCCCTGTCCCATGCTCTTTGTCTAAGCACGCATTCCGGGGCTGGCTGCCCCCCCTTCATGCTTTTTGTCCAGCATCCAATTCCTGGGCTGACTGTGCCTCTCTCCCTATCTCTGTTTCCCAGCACAGGTTCCTGGGCTCAGTGTTCCTCTCTCCCAGGCTCGGTTTCTGAGTACCCATTCCTGGGCTAACTGTGCCTCTCACCGTGGATCTGTGTCCCAGCACCCATTCCTGGGCTGACTCTGCCTCTTTTCCAGGATCTGTGTCCAAGCACCCACTCCTGGTCTGACTGTGCCTCTCTCCCAGGCTCTGTGTCCCAGCATCCATTCCTGGGCTGACTCTGCCTCTAAGCCAGGCTCTGTGTCCCAGCACCCATTCCTGGGCAGACTGTGCCTCTCTCCCATGCTCGGTGTCCCAGCACCCATTTCTGGGAAGACTGTGCCTTTCTCCCTGGATCTGTGTCCCACCTCCCATTCCTGGGCTGACTCGGCCTCTATGCCAGGCTCTGGGCCAAGCACCCATTCCCGGGCTGACTGCGCCCCCTTCAGGCTCTGTGTCCCAGTTCACATTTTTGGGCTCAGCGTTCCTCTCTTCCAGGCTCTGTGTCCCAGCACCCATTCCTTGGCTGACTGTGCCTCTCTCCCTGGCTCTGTTTCCCAGCATCCATTCCTGTTCTCAGTGTTCCTCTCTCCCAGGCTCTGTGTTCCAGCAGCCATTCCTGGGCCGACTGTTCCTCCTCTTCCCGGATCTGTGTCCCAGCACCCATTCCTGGGCTGACTCGGCCCCTTTTCAGTCTTGTGTCCCAGCACCCATTACTCGGCAGATAGTGTCTCTCTTTGCTCTGTGTCCCAGGAGCCATTCCTGGGCTGATTGTTCCTCTCTCCCTGGATCTGTGTCCCTGCACCCATACCTGGGCTTACTTTGCCTCTCTCGCATGCTCTGTGTCCCAGCACCCATTCCTGGGCTGACTGTGCCTCTGTCCCTGGATCTGTGTCCCAGCTCCCATTCCTGGGCAGACTGTGCCTCTCTCCCATGCTCGGTGTCCCAGCACCCATTTCTGGGAAGACTGTGCCTTTCTCCCTGGATCTGTGTCCCACCTCCCATTCCTGGGCTGACTCGGCATCTATGCCAGGCTCTGGGCCAAGCACCCATTCCCAAACTGACTGCGCCCACTTTCAGGCTCTGTGTCCCAGTTCACATTTTTGGGCTCAGCGTTCCTCTCTCCCAGGCTCTGTGTCCCAGCACCCATTCCTGGGCTGACTGTGCCTCTCTCCCTGGCTCTGTGTCCCAGCGCCCATTCCTAGGCTAACTGTGCCTCTCTCTCTGGCACTGTGTCCCAGCAGCCATTCCTGCTTTGACTGTGTCTCTGCCCGGCTCTGTGTCCCAGCACCCTTTCCTGGGCTGACTCTGCCTCTATGCCAGGCTCTTTATCCAAGCATCCATTCCTTGGCTGACTGTGCCTCTCTCCCTGGCTCTGTTTCCCAGCACCCATTCCTGTTCTCAGTGTTCCTCTCTCCCAGGCTCTGTGTTCCAGCACCCATTCCTGGGCTGAATCGGCCCCTTTTCAGTCTTGTGTCCCAGCACCCATTACTCGGCAGATAGTGTCTCTCTTGGCTCTGTGTCCCAGCAGACTTTCCTGGGCTGATTGTTCCTCTCTTCCCGGATCTGTGTCCCAGCACCCATTCCTGGGCTGACTCGGCCCCTTTTCAGTCTTGTGTCCCAGCACCCATTACTCGGCAGATAGTGTCTCTCTTGGCTCTGTGTCCCAGCAGCCATTCCTGGGCTGATTGTTCCTCTCTCCCTGGATCTGTGTCCCTGCACCCACACCTGGGCTTACTTTGCCTCTCTCGCATGCTCTGTGTCCCAGCACCCATTCCTGGGCTGACTGTGCCTCTTTCCCTGGATCTGTGTCCCAGCACCCATTCCTGGGCTGACGGTGCCTCTCTCCCTGGCTCTGTGTCCCAGCGCCCATTCCTAGGCTAACTGTGCCTCTCTCTCTGGCACTGTGTCCCAGCAGCCATTCCTGCTTTGACTGTGTCTCTGCCCGGCTCTGTGTCCCAGCACCCTTTCCTGGGCTGACTCTGCCTCCATGCCAGGCTCTTTATCCAAGCATCCATTCCTTGGCTGACTGTGCCTCTCTCCCTGGCTCTGTTTCCCAGCACCCATTCCTGTTCTCAGTGTTCCTCTCTCCCAGGCTCTGTGATCCAGCAGCCATTCCTGGGCTGACTCGGCCCCTTTTCAGTCTTGTGTCCCAGCACCCATTACTCGGCAGATAGCGTCTCTCTTGGCTCTGTGTCCCAGCAGCCTTTCCTGGGCTGATTGTTCCTCTCTCCCTGGATCTGTGTCCCTGCACCCATACCTGGGCTTACTTTGCCTCTCTCGCATGCTCTGTGTCCCAGCACCCATTCCTGGGCTCAGTGTTCCACTGTCCCAGGCTCTGAGTGCAAGCACCTATTCCTGGGCGGATTGTGCCCCTGTCCCATGCTCTTTGTCTAAGCACGCATTCCGGGGCTGGCTGCCCCCCCTTCATGCTTTTTGTCCAGCATCCAATTCCTGGGCTGACTGTGCCTCTCTCCCTATCTCTGTTTCCCAGCACAGGTTCCTGGGCTCAGTGTTCCTCTCTCCCAGGCTCGGTTTCTGAGTACCCATTCCTGGGCTAACTGTGCCTCTCACCGTGGATCTGTGTCCCAGCACCCATTCCTGGGCTGACTCTGCCTCTTTTCCAGGATCTGTGTCCAAGCACCCACTCCTGGTCTGACTGTGCCTCTCTCCCAGGCTCTGTGTCCCAGCATCCATTCCTGGGCTGACTCTGCCTCTAAGCCAGGCTCTGTGTCCCAGCACCCATTCCTGGGCAGACTGTGCCTCTCTCCCATGCTCGGTGTCCCAGCACCCATTTCTGGGAAGACTGTGCCTTTCTCCCTGGATCTGTGTCCCACCTCCCATTCCTGGGCTGACTCGGCCTCTATGCCAGGCTCTGGGCCAAGCACCCATTCCCGGGCTGACTGCGCCCCCTTCAGGCTCTGTGTCCCAGTTCACATTTTTGGGCTCAGCGTTCCTCTCTTCCAGGCTCTGTGTCCCAGCACCCATTCCTTGGCTGACTGTGCCTCTCTCCCTGGCTCTGTTTCCCAGCATCCATTCCTGTTCTCAGTGTTCCTCTCTCCCAGGCTCTGTGTTCCAGCAGCCATTCCTGGGCCGACTGTTCCTCCTCTTCCCGGATCTGTGTCCCAGCACCCATTCCTGGGCTGACTCGGCCCCTTTTCAGTCTTGTGTCCCAGCACCCATTACTCGGCAGATAGTGTCTCTCTTTGCTCTGTGTCCCAGGAGCCATTCCTGGGCTGATTGTACCTCTCTCCCTGGATCTGTGTCCCTGCACCCATACCTGGGCTTACTTTGCCTCTCTCGCATGCTCTGTGTCCCAGCACCCATTCCTGGGCTGACTGTGCCTCTGTCCCTGGATCTGTGTCCCAGCTCCCATTCCTGGGCAGACTGTGCCTCTCTCCCATGCTCGGTGTCCCAGCACCCATTTCTGGGAAGACTGTGCCTTTCTCCCTGGATCTGTGTCCCACCTCCCATTCCTGGGCTGACTCGGCATCTATGCCAGGCTCTGGGCCAAGCACCCATTCCCAAACTGACTGCGCCCACTTTCAGGCTCTGTGTCCCAGTTCACATTTTTGGGCTCAGCGTTCCTCTCTCCCAGGCTCTGTGTCCCAGCACCCATTCCTGGGCTGACTGTGCCTCTCTCCCTGGCTCTGTGTCCCAGCGCCCATTCCTAGGCTAACTGTGCCTCTCTCTCTGGCACTGTGTCCCAGCAGCCATTCCTGCTTTGACTGTGTCTCTGCCCGGCTCTGTGTCCCAGCACCCTTTCCTGGGCTGACTCTGCCTCTATGCCAGGCTCTTTATCCAAGCATCCATTCCTTGGCTGACTGTGCCTCTCTCCCTGGCTCTGTTTCCCAGCACCCATTCCTGTTCTCAGTGTTCCTCTCTCCCAGGCTCTGTGTTCCAGCACCCATTCCTGGGCTGAATCGGCCCCTTTTCAGTCTTGTGTCCCAGCACCCATTACTCGGCAGATAGTGTCTCTCTTGGCTCTGTGTCCCAGCAGACTTTCCTGGGCTGATTGTTCCTCTCTTCCCGGATCTGTGTCCCAGCACCCATTCCTGGGCTGACTCGGCCCCTTTTCAGTCTTGTGTCCCAGCACCCATTACTCGGCAGATAGTGTCTCTCTTGGCTCTGTGTCCCAGCAGCCATTCCTGGGCTGATTGTTCCTCTCTCCCTGGATCTGTGTCCCTGCACCCACACCTGGGCTTACTTTGCCTCTCTCGCATGCTCTGTGTCCCAGCACCCATTCCTGGGCTGACTGTGCCTCTTTCCCTGGATCTGTGTCCCAGCTCCCATTCCTGGGCAGACTGTGCCTCTCTCCCATGCTCGGTGTCCCAGCACCCATTTCTGGGAAGACTGTGCCTTTCTCCCTGGATCTGTGTCCCACCTCCCATTCCTGGGCTGACTCGGCCTCTATGCCAGGCTCTGGGCCAAGCACCCATTCCCGGGCTGACTGCGCCCCCTTCAGGCTCTGTGTCCCAGTTCACATTTTTGGGCTCAGCGTTCCTCTCTCCCAGGCTCTGTGTCCCAGCACCCATTCCTGGGCTGACTGTGCCTTTCTCCCTGGCTCTGTGTCCCAGCGCCCATTCCTAGGCTAACTGTGCCTCTCTCTCTGGCACTGTGTCCCAGCAGCCATTCCTGCTTTGACTGTGTCTCTGCCCGGCTCTGTGTCCCAGCACCCTTTCCTGGGCTGACTCTGCCTCTATGCCAGGCTCTTTATCCAAGCATCCATTCCTTGGCTGACTGTGCCTCTCTCCCTGGCTCTGTTTCCCAGCACCCATTCCTGTTCTCAGTGTTCCTCTCTCCCAGGCTCTGTGTTCCAGCACCCATTCCTGGGCTGACTCGGCCCCTTTTCAGTCTTGTGTCCCAGCACCCATTACTCGGCAGATAGTGTCTCTCTTGGCTCTGTGTCCCAGCAGCCATTCCTGGGCTGATTGTTCCTCTCTCCCTGGATCTGTGTCCCTGCACCCATACCTGGGCTTACTTTGCCTCTCTCGCATGCTCTGTGTCCCAGCACCCATTCCTGGGCTCAGTGTTCCACTGTCCCAGGCTCTGAGTCCAAGCACCTATTCCTGGGCGGATTGTGCCTCTCTCCCATGCTCTTTGTCTAAGCACGCATTCCAGGGCTGGCTGCCCCCCCTTCATGCTTTTTGTCCAGCATCCAATTCCTGGGCTGACTTTCCTCTCTCCCTATCTCTGTTTCCCAGCACAGGTTCCTGGGCTCAGTGTTCCTCTCTCCCAGGCTCTGTTTCTGAGTACCCATTCCTGGGCTAACTGTGCCTCTCACCGTGGATCTGTGTCCCAGCACCCATTCCTGGGCTGACTCTGCCTCTTTTCCAGGATCTGTGTCCAAGCACCCACTCCTGGTCTGACTGTGCCTCTCTCCCAGGCTCTGTGTCCCAGCACCCATTCCTGGGCTGACTGTGCCTCTCTCCCTGGCTCTGTGTCCCAGCGTCCATCCCTAGGCTAACTGTGCCTCTCTCTCTGGCACTGTGTCCCCGCAGCCATTCCTGGGCTTTGACTGTGCCTCTGCCCGGCTCTGTGTCCCAGCACCCATTCCTGGGCTGACTCTGCCTCTAAGCCAGGCTCTGTGTCCCAGCACCCATTCCCGGGCTGACTGCGCCCCCTTCAGGCTCTGTGTCCCAGTTCCCATTTTTGGGCTCAGCGTTCCTCTCTCCCAGGCTATGTGTCCCAGCACCCATTCCTGAGCTGACTGTGCCTCTCTCCCTGGCTCTGTGTCCCAGCGCCCATTCCTAGGCTAACTGTGCCTCTCTCTCTGGCACTGTGTCCCAGCAGCCATTCCTGCTTTGACTGTGCCTCTGCCCGGCTCTGTGTCCCAGCACCCTTTCCTGGGCTGACTCTGCCTCTATGCCAGGCTCATTATCCAAGCACCCATTCCTTGGCTGACTGTGCCTCTCTCCCTGACTCTGTTTCCCAGCACCCATTCCTGTTCTCAGTGTTCCTCTCTCCCAGGCTCTGTGTTCCAGCAGCCATTCCTGGGCTGACTGTTCCTCTCTTCCCAGATCTGTGTCCCAGCACACATACCTGGGCTTACTTTGCCTCTCTCGCATGCTCTGTGTCCCAGCACCCATTCCTGGGCTCAGTGTTCCACTGTCGTCCCAGGCTCTGAGTCCAAGCACCTATTCCTGGGCGGATTGTGCCTCTCTCCCATGCTCTTTGTCTAAGCACGCATTCCAGGGCTGCCTGCCCCCCCTTCATGCTTTTTGTCCAGCATCCAATTCCTGGGCTGACTGTGCCTCTCTCCCTATCTCTGTTTCCCAGCACAGGTTCCTGGGATCAGCGTTCCTCTCTCCCAGGCTCTGTTTCTGAGTACCCATTCCTGGGCTAACTGTGCCTCTCACCGTGGATCTGTGTCCAAGCACCCACTCCTGGGCTGACTGTTCCTCTAAGCCAGGCTCTGTGTCCCAGCACCCATTCGTGGGCTGACTGTGCCTCTGTCCCTGGATCTGTGTCCCAGCTCCCATTCCTGGGCAGACTGTGCCTCTCTCCCATTCTCGGTGTCCCAGCACCCATTTCTGGGAAGACTGTGCCTTTCTCCCTTGATCTGTGTCCCACCTCCCATTCCTGGGCTGACTCGGCCTCTATGCCAGGCTCTGGGCCAAGCACCCATTCCCGGGCTGACTGCGCCCCCTTCAGGCTCTGTGTCCCAGTTCACATTTTTGGGCTCAGCGTTCCTCTCTCCCAGGCTCTGTGTACCAGCACCCTTTCCTGGGCTGACTGTGCCTCTCTCCCTGGCTCTGTGTCCCAGCGCCCATTCCTAGGCTAACTGTGCCTCTCTCTCTGGCACTGTGTCCCAGCAGCCATTCCTGCTTTGACTGTGTCTCTGCCCGGCTCTGTGTCCCAGCACCCTTTCCTGGGCTGACTCTGCCTCTATGCCAGGCTCATTATTCAAGCACCCATTCCTTGGCTGACTGTGCCTCTCTCCCTGGCTCTGTTTCCCAGCACCCATTCCTGTTCTCAGTGTTCCTCTCTCCCAGGCTCTGTGTTCCAGCAGCCATTCCTGGGCTGACTGTTCCTCTCTTCTTGGATCTGTGTCCCAGCACCCATTCCTGGGCTGACTCGGCCCCTTTTCAGTCTTGTGTCCCAGCACCCATTACTCGGCAGATAGTGTCTCTCTTTGCTCTGTGTCCCAGGAGCCATTCCTGGGCTGATTGTTCCTCTCTCCCTGGATCTGTGTCCCTGCACCCATACCTGGGCTTACTTTGCCTCTCTCGCATGCTCTGTGTCCCAGCACCCATTCCTGGGCTCAGTGTTCCACTGTCGTCCCAGGCTCTGAGTCCAAGCACCTATTCCTGGGCGGATTGTGCCTCTCTCCCATGCTCTTTGTCTAAGCACGCATTCCAGGGCTGGCTGCCCCCCCTTCATGCTTTTTGTCCAGCATCCAATTTCTGGGCTGACTGTGCCGCTCTCCCTATCTCTGTTTCCCAGCACAGGTTCCTGGGCTCAGTGTTCCCCTCTCCCAGGCTCTGTTTCCGAGTACCCATTCCTGGGCTAACTGTGCCTCTCACCGTGGATCTGTGTCCCAGCACCCATTCCTGGGCTGACTCTGCCTCTTTTCCAGGATCTGTGTCCAAGCACCCACTCCTGGTCTGACTGTGCCTCTCTCCCAGGCTCTGTGTCCCAGCACCCATTCCTGGGCTGACTCTGCCTCTAAGCCAGGCTCTGTGTCCCAGCACCCATTCCTGGGCAGACTGTGCCTCTCTCCCATGCTCGGTGTCCCAGCACCCATTTCTGGGAAGACTGTGCCTTTCTCCCTGGATCTGTGTCCCACCTCCCATTCCTGGGCTGACTCGGCCTCTATGCCAGGCTCTGGGCCAAGCACCCATTCTCGGGCTGACTGCGCCCCCTTCAGGCTCTGTGTCCCAGTTCACATTTTTGGGCTCAGCGTTCCTCTCTTCCAGGCTCTGTGTCCCAGCACCCATTCCTGGGCTGACTGTGCCTCTCTCCCTGGCTCTGTGTCCCAGCGCCCATCCCTAGGCTAACTGTGCCTCTCTCTCTGGCACTGTGTCCCAGCAGCCATTCCTGCTTTGACTGTGCCTCTGCCCGGCTCTGTAACCCAGCACCCTTTCCTGGGTTGCCCTTGCCTCTATGCGAGGCTCTTTATCCAAGCACCCATTCTTTGGCTGACTGTGCCTCTCTCCCTGGCTCTGTTTCCCAGCACCCATTCCTGTTCTCAGTGTTCCTCTCTCCCAGGCTCTGTGTTCCAGCAGCCATTCCTGGGCTGACTGTTCCTCTCTTCCCGGATCTGTGTCCCAGCACCCATTCCTGGGCTGACTCTGCCCATTTTCAGTCTTGTGTCCCAGCACCCATTACTCGGCAGATAGTGTCTCTCTTGGCTCTGTGTCCCAGCAGCCATTCCTGGGCTGATTGTTCCTCTCTCCTTGGATCTGTGTCCCTGCACCCATACCTGGGCTTACTTTTCCTCTCTCGCATGCTCTGTGTCCCAGCACCCATTCCTGGGCTCAGTGTTCCACTGTCGTCCCAGGCTCTGAGTCCAAGCACCTATTCCTGGGCGGATTGTGCCTCTGTCCCATGCTCTTTGTCTAAGCACGCATTCCAGGGCTGGCTGCCCCCCCTTCCTGCTTTTTGTCCAGCATCCAATTCCTGGGCTGACTGTGCCGCTCTCCCTATCTCTGTTTCCCAGCACAGGTTCCTGGGCTCAGTGTTCCTCTCTCCCAGGCTCTGTTTCCGAGTACCCTTTCCTGGGCTAACTGTGCCTCTCACCATGGATCTGTGTCCCAGCACCCTTTCCTGGGCTGACTCTGCCTCTTTTCCAGGATCTGTGTCCAAACACCCACTCCTGGTCTGACTGTGCCTCTCTCCCAGGCTCTGTGTCCCAGCACCCATTCCTGGGCTGACTCTGCCTCTAAGCCAGGCTCTGTGTCCCAGCACCCATTCCTGGGCTGACTGTGCCTCTGTCCATGGATCTGTGTCCCAGCTCCCATTCCTGGGCAGACTGTGCCTCCCTCCCATGCTCGGTGTCCCAGCACCCATTTCTGGGAAGACTGTGCCTTTCTCCCTGGATCTGTGTCCCACCTCCCATTCCTGGGCTGACTCGGCCTCTATGCCAGGCTCTGGGCCAAGCACCCATTCCCGGGCTGACTGCGCCCCCTTCAGGCTCTGTGTCCCAGTTCACATTTTTGGGCTCAGCGTTCCTCTCTCCCAGGCTCTGTGCCCCAGCACCCATTCCTGGGCTGACTGTGCCTCCCTCGCTGGCTCTGTGTCCCAGCGCCCATTCCTAGGCTAACTGTGCCTCTCTCTCTGTCACTGTGTCCCAGCAGCCATTCCTGCTTTGACTGAGTCTCTGCCCGGCTCTGTGTCCCAGCACCCTTTCCTGGGCTGACTCTGCCTCTATGCCAGGCTCTTTATCCAAGCACCCATTCCTTGGCTGACTGTGCCTCTCTCCCTGGCTCTGTTTCCCAGCACCCATTCCTGTTCTCAGTGTTCCTCTCTCCCAGGCTCTGTGTTCCAGCAGCCATTCCTGGGCTGACTGTTCCTCTCTTCCCAGATCTGTGTCCCAGCACCCATACCTGGGCTTACTTTGCCTCTCTCGCATGCTCTGTGTCCCAGCACCCATTCCTGGGCTCAGTGTTCGACTGTCGTCCCAGGCTCTGAGTCCAAGCACCTATTCCTGGGCGGATTGTGCCTCTCTCCCATGCTCTTTTGTCTAAGCACGCATTCCGGGGCTGGCTGCCCCCCCTTCATGCTTTTTGTCCAGCATCCAATTCCTGGGCTGAGTGTGCCTCCCTCCTTATCTCTGTTTCCCAGCACAGGTTCCTGGGCTCAGTGTTCCTCTCTCCCATGCTCTGTTTCCGAGTACCCATTCCTGGGCTAACTGTGCCTCTCACCGTGGATCTGTGTCCAAGCACCCACTCCTGGGCTGACTGTGCCTCTACGCCAGGCTCTGTGTCCCAGCACCCATTCGTGGGCTGACACGGCCCCTTTTCAGTCTTGTGTCCCAGCACCCATTACTCGGCAGATAGTGTCTCTCTTGGCTCTGTGTCCCAGCAGCCTTTCCTGGGCTGATTGTTCCTCTCTCCCTGGATCTGTGTCCCTGCACCCATACCTGGGCTTACTTTGCCTCTCTCGCATGCTCTGTGTCCCAGCACCCATTCCTGGGCTCAGTGTTCCACTGTCCCAGGCTCTGAGTCCAAGCACCTATTCCTGGGCGGATTGTGCCTCTCTCCCATGCTCTTTGTCTAAGCACGCATTCCAGGGCTGGCTGCCCCCCCTTCATGCTTTTTGTCCAGCATCCAATTCCTGGGCTGACTGTGCCTCTCTCCCTATCTCTGTTTCCCAGCACAGGTTCCTGGGATCAGTGTTCCTCTCTCCCAGGCTCTGTTTCTGAGTACCCATTCCTGGGCTAACTGTGCCTCTCACCGTGGATCTGTGTCCAAGCACCCACTCCTGGGCTGACTGTGCCTCTAAGCCAGGCTCTGTGTCCCAGCACCCATTCGTGGGCTGACTCTGCCTCTGTCCCTGGATCTGTGTCCCAGCTCCCATTCCTGGGCAGACTGTGCCTCTCTCCCATGCTCGGTGTCCCAGCACCCATTTCTGGGAAGACTGTGCCTTTCTCCCTGGATCTGTGTCCCACCTCCCATTCCTGGGCTGACTCGGCCTCTATGCCAGGCTCTGGGCCAAGCACCCATTCCCGGGCTGACTGCGCCCCCTTCAGGCTCTGTGTCCCAGTTCACATTTTTGGGCTCAGCGTTCCTCTCTCCCAGGTTCTGTGTACCAGCACCCATTCCTGGGCTGACTGTGCCTCTCTCCCTGGCTCTGTGTCCCAGCGCCCATTCCTAGGCTAACTGTGCCTCTCTCTCTGGCACTGTGTCCCAGCAGCCATTCCTGCTTTGACTGTGTCTCTGCCCGGCTCTGTGTCCCAGCACCCTTTCCTGGGCTGACTCTGCCTCTATGCCAGGCTCATTATTCAAGCACCCATTCCTTGGCTGACTGTGCCTCTCTCCCTGGCTCTGTTTCCCACCACCCATTCCTGTTCTCAGTGTTCCTCTCTCCCAGGCTCTGTGTTCCAGCAGCCATTCCTGGGCTGACTGTTCCTCTCTTCCCGGATCTGTGTCCCAGCACCCATTCCTGGGCTGACTCGGCCCCTTTTCAGTCTTGTGTCCCAGCACCCATTACTCGGCAGATAGTGTCTCTCTTGGCTCTGTGTCCCAGCAGCCATTCCAGGGCTGATTGTTCCTCTCTCCCTGGATCTGTGTCCCTGCACCCATACCTGGGCTTACTTTGCCTCTCTCGCATGCTCTGTGTCCCAGCACCCATTCCTGGGCTCAGTGTTCCACTGTCGTCCCAGGCTCTGAGTCCAAGCACCTATTCCTGGGCGGATTGTGCCTCTCTCCCATGCTCTTTGTCTAAGCACGCATTCCAGGGCTGGCTGCCCCCCTTCATGCTTTTTGTCCAGCATCCAATTCCTGGGCTGACTGTGCCGCTCTCCCTATCTCTGTTTCCCAGCACAGGTTCCTGGGCTCAGTGTTCCCCTCTCCCAGGCTCTGTTTCCGAGTACCCATTCCTGGGCTAACTGTGCCTCTCACCGTGGATCTGTGTCCCAGCACCCATTCCTGGGCTGACTCTGCCTCTTTTCCAGGATCTGTGTCCAAGCACCCACTCCTGGTCTGACTGTGCCTCTCTCCCAGGCTCTGTGTCCCAGCACCCATTCCTGGGCTGACTCTGCCTCTAAGCCAGGCTCTGTGTCCCAGCACCCATTCCTGGGCAGACTGTGCCTCTCTCCCATGCTCGGTGTCCCAGCACCCATTTCTGGGAAGACTGTGCCTTTCTCCCTGGATCTGTGTCCCACCTCCCATTCCTGGGCTGACTCGGCCTCTATGCCAGGCTCTGGGCCAAGCACCCATTCCCGGGCTGACTGCGCCCCCTTCAGGCTCTGTGTCCCAGGTCACATTTTTGGGCTCAGCGTTCCTCTCTTCCAGGCTCTGTGTCCCAGCACCCATTCCTGGGCTGACTGTGCCTCTCTCCCTGGCTCTGTGTCCCAGCGCCCATCCCTAGGCTAACTGTGCCTCTCTCTCTGGCACTGTGTCCCAGCAGCCATTCCTGCTTTGACTGTGCCTCTGCCCGGCTCTGTGTCCCAGCACCCTTTCCTGGGCTGACTCTGCCTCTATGCCAGGCTCTTTATCCAAGCACCCATTCCTTGGCTGACTGTGCCTCTCTCCCTGGCTCTGTTTCCCAGCACCCATTCCTGTTCTCAGTGTTCCTCTCTCCTAGGCTCTGGATTCCTGCAGCCATTCCTGGGCTGACTGTTCCTCTCTTCCCGGATCTGTGTCCCAGCACCCATTCCTGGGCTGACTCGGCCCCTTTTCAGTCTTGTGTCCCAGCACCCATTACTCGGCAGATAGTGTCTCTCTTGGCTCTGTGTCCCAGCAGCCATTCCTGGGCTGATTGTTCCTCTCTCCCTGGATCTGTGTCCCTGCACCCATACCTGGGCTTACTTTGCCTCTCTCGCATGCTCTGTGTCCCAGCACCCATTCCTGGGCTCAGTGTTCCACTGTCGTCCCAGGCTCTGAGTCCAAGCACCTATTCCTGGGCGGATTGTGCCTCTCTCCCATGCTCTTTGTCTAAGCACGCATTCCAGGGCTGGCTGCCCCCCCTTCATGCTTTTTGTCCAGCATCAAATTCCTGGGCTGACTGTGCCTCTCTCCCTATCTCTGTTTCCCAGCACAGGTTCCTGGGCTCAGTGTTCCCCTCTCCCAGGCTCTGTTTCCGAGTACCCATTCCTGGGCTAACTGTGCCTCTCACCGTGGATCTGTGTCCAAGCACCCACTCCTGGTCTGACTGTGCCTCTCTCCCAGGCTCTGTGTCCCAGCACCCATTCCTGGGCTGACTCTGCCTCTAAGCCAGGCTCTGTGTCCCAGCACCCATTCCTGGGCTGACTGTTCCTCTGTCCCTGGATCTGTGTCCCAGCTCCCATTCCTGGGCAGACTGTGCCTCTCTCCCATGCTCGGTGTCCCAGCACCCATTTCTGGGAAGTCTGTGCCTTTCTCCCTGGATCTGTGTCCCACCTCCCATTCCTGGGCTGACTCGGCCTCTATGCCAGGCTCTGGGCCAAGCACCCATTCTCGGGCTGACTGCGCCCCCTTCAGGCTCTGTGTCCCAGTTCACATTTTTGGGCTCAGCGTTCCTCTCTCCCAGGCTCTGTGTCCCAGCACCCATTCCTGGGCTGACTGTGCCTCTCTCCCTGGCTCTGTGTCCCAGTGCCCATTCCTAGGCTAACTGTGCCTCTCTCTCTGGCACTGTGTCCCAGCAGCCATTCCTGCTTTGACTGTGTCTCTGCCCGGCTCTGTGTCCCAGCACCCTTTCCTGGGCTGACTCTGCCTCTATGCCAGGCTCTATATCCAAGAATCCATTCCTTGGCTGACTGTGCCTCTCGCCCAGGCTCTGTTTCCCAGGACCCAATCCTGTTCTCAGTGTTCCTCTCTCCCAGGCTCTGTGTTCCAGCACCCATTCCTGGGCTGACTCGGCCCCTTTTCAGTCTTGTGTCCCAGAACCCATTACTCGGCAGATAGCGTCTCTCTTGGCTCTGTGTCCCAGCGCCCATTCCTAGGCTAACTGTGCCTCTCTCTCTGGCACTGTGTCCCAGCAGCCATTCCTGCTTTGACTGTGTCTCTGCCCGGCTCTGTGTCCCAGCACCCTTTCCTGGGCTGACTCTGCCTCTATGCCAGGCTCTTTATCCAAGCACCCATTCCTTGGCTGACTGTGCCTCTCTCCCTGGCTCTGTTTCCCAGCACCCATTCCTGTTCTCAGTGTTCCTCTCTCCCAGGCTCTGTGTTCCAGCAGCCATTCCTGGGCTGACTGTTCCTCTCTTCCCGGATCTGTGTCCCAGTACCCATTCCTGGCCTACTCGGCCCCTTTCCAGTCTTGTGTCCCAGCACCCATTACTCGGCAGATAGTGTCTCTCTTGGCTCTGTGTCCCAGCAGCCTTTCCTGGGCTGATTGTTCCTCTCTCCCTGGATCTGTGTCCCTGCACCCATACCTGGGCTTACTTTTCCCTCTCTCGCATGCTCTGTGTCCCAGCACCCATTCCTGGGCTCAGTGTTCCACTGTCATCCCAGGCTCTGAGTCCAAGCACCTATTCCTGGGCGGATTGTGCCTCTCTCCCATGCTCTTTGTCTAAGCACGCATTCCAGGGCTGGCTGCCCCCCCTTCATGCTTTTTGTCAAGCATCCACTTCCTGGGCTGACTGTGCCTCTCTCCCAGGCTCTGTTTCCGAGTACCCATTCCTGGGCTAACTGTGCCTCTCACCGTGGATCTGTGTCCCAGCACCCATTCCTGGGCTGACTCTGCCTCTTTTCCAGGATCTGTGTCCAAGCACCCTTTCCTGGTCTGACTGTGCCTCTCTCCCAGGCTCTGTGTCCCAGCACCCATTCCTGGGCTGACTGTGCCTCTAAGCCAGGCTCTGTGTCCCCGCACCCATTCCTGGGCTGACTGTGCCTCTGTCCCTGGATCTGTGTCCCAGCTCCCATTCCTGGGCAGACTGTGCCTCTCTCCCATGCTCGGTGTCCCAGCACCCATTTCTGGGAAGACTGTGCCTTTCTCCCTGGATCTGTGTCCCACCTCCCATTCCTGGGCTGACTCGGCCTCTATGCCAGGCTCTGGGCCAAGCACCCATTCCCGGGCTGACTGCGCCCCCTTCAGGCTCTGTGTCCCAGGTCACATTTTTGGGCTCAGCGTTCCTCTCTCCCAGGCTCTGTGTCCCAGCACCCATTCCTGGGCTGACTGTGCCTCTCTCCCTGGCTCTGTGTCCCAGCGCCCATTCCTAGGCTAACTGTGCCTCTCTCTCTGGCACTGTGTCCCAGCAGCCATTCCTGCTTTGACTGTGTCTCTGCCCGGCTCTGTGTCCCAGCACCCTTTCCTGGGCTGACTCTGCCTCCATGCCAGGCTCTTTATCCAAGCATCCATTCCTTGGCTGACTGTGCCTCTCTCCCTGGCTCTGTTTCCCAGCACCCATTCCTGTTCTCAGTGTTCCTCTCTCCCAGGCTCTGTGATCCAGCAGCCATTCCTGGGCTGACTCGGCCCCTTTTCAGTCTTGTGTCCCAGCACCCATTACTCGGCAGATAGCGTCTCTCTTGGCTCTGTGTCCCAGCACCCATTCCTGGGCTGATTGTTCCTCTCTCCCTGGATCTGTGTCCCTGCAACCATACCTGGGCTGACTCGGCCCCTTTTCAGTCTTGTGTCCCAGCACCCATTACTCGGCAGATAGTGTCTCTCTTGGCTCTGAGTCCAAGCACCTATTCCTGGGCAGATTGTGCCTCTCTCCCATGCTCTTTGTCTAAGCACGCACTCCAGGGCTGGCTGCCCCCCCTTCATGCTTTTTGTCAAGCATCCAATTCCTGGGCTGACTGTGCCTCTCTCCCTATCTCTGTTTCCCAGCACAGGTTCCTGGGCTCAGTGTTCCTCTCTCCCAGGCTCTGTTTCCGAGTACCCATTCCTGGGCTAACTGTGCCTCTCACCGTGGATCTGTGTCCCAGCACCCATTCCAGGGCTGACTCTGCCTCTAAGCCAGGCTCTGTGTCCCAGCACCCACTCCTGGTCTGACTGTGCCTCTCTCCTAGGCTCTGTGTCCCAGCACCCATTCCTGGGCCGACTGTGCCTCTGTCCCTGGATCTGTGTCCCAGCTCCCATTCCTGGGCAGACTGTGCCTCTCTCCCATGCTCGGTGTCCCAGCACCCATTTCTGGGAAGACTGTGCCTTTCTCCCTGGATCTGTGTCCCACCTCCCATTCCTGGGCTGACTCGGCCTCTATGCCAGGCTCTGGGCCAAGCACCCATTCCCAGGCTGACTCCGCCCCCTTTAGGCTCTGTGTCCCAGTTCACATTTTTGGGCTCAGCGTTCTTCTCTCCCAGGCTCTGTGTCCCAGCACCCATTCCTGGGCTGACTGTGCCTCTCTCCCTGGCTCTGTGTCTCAGCGCCCATTCCTAGGCTAACTGTGCCTCTCTCTCTGGCACTGTGTCCCAGCAGCCATTCCTGCTTTGACTGTGTCTCTGTCCGGCTCTGTGTCCCAGCACCCTTTCCTGGGCTGACTCTGCCTCTATGCCAGGCTCTTTATCCAAGCACCCATTCCTTGGCTGACTGTGCCTCTCTCCCTGGCTCTTTTTCCCAGCACCCATTCCTGTTCTCAGAGTTCCTCTCACCCAGGCTCCGTGTTCCAGCAGCCATTCCTGGGCTGACTGTTCCTCTCTTCCCGGATCTGTGTCCCAGCACCCATTCCTGGGCTGACTCGGCCCCTTTTCAGTCTTGTGTCCCAGCACCCATTACTCGGCAGATAGTGTCTCTCTTGGCTCTGTGTCCCAGCAGCCATTCCTGGGCTGATTGTTCCTCTCTCCCTGGATCTGTGTCCCTGCACCCATACCTGGTCTTACTTTGCCTCTCTCTCATGCTCTGTGTCCCAGCACCCATTCCTCGGCTCAGTGTTCCACTGTCATCCCAGGCTCTGAGTCCAAGCACCTATTCCTGGGCGGATTGTGCCTCTCTCCCATGCTCTTTGTCTAAGCACGCATTCCAGGGCTGGCTGCCCCCCCTTCATGCTTTTTGTCCAGCATCCACTTCCTGGGCTGACTGTGCGTCTCTCCCTATCTCTGTTTCCCAGCACAGGTTCCTGGGCTCAGTGTTCCCCTCTCCCAGGCTCTGTTTCCGAGTACCCATTCCTGGGCTAACTGTGCCTCTCACCGTGGATCTGTGTCCCAGCACCCATTCCTGGGCTGACTCTGCCTCTTTTCCAGGATCTGTGTCCAAGCACCCACTCCTGGTCTGACTGTGCCTCTCTCCCAGGCTCTGTGTCCCAGCAACCATTCCTGGGCTGACTCTGCCTCTAAGCCAGACTCTGTGTCCCAGCACCCATTCCTGGGCTGACTGTGCCTCTAAGCCAGGCTCTGTGTCCCCGCACCCATTCCTGGGCTGACTGTGCCTCTGTCCCTGGATCTGTGTCCCAGCTCCCATTCCTGGGCAGACTGTGCCTCTCTCCCATGCTCGGTGTCCCAGCACCCATTTCTGGGAAGACTGTGCCTTTCTCCCTGGATCTGTGTCCCACCTCCCATTCCTGGGCTGACTCGGCCTCTATGCCAGGCTCTGAGCCAAGCACCCATTCCCGGGCTGACTGCGCCCCCTTCAGGCTCTGTGTCCCAGTTCCCATTTTTGGGCTCAGCGTTCCTCTCTCCCAGGCTCTGTGTCCCAGCACCCATTCCTGGGCTGACTGTGCCTCTCTCCCTGGCTCTGTGTCCCAGCGCCCATTCCTAGGCTAACTGTGCCTCTCTCTCTGGCACTGTGTCCCAGCAGCCATTCCTGCTTTGACTGTGTCTCTGCCCGGCTCTGTGTCCCAGCACCCTTTCCTGGGCTGACTCTGCCTCTATGCCAGGCTCTTTATCCCAGCACCCATTCCTTGGCTGACTGTGCCTCTCTCCCTGGCTCTGTTTCCCAGCACCCATTGCGGTTCTCAGAGTTCCTCTCTCCCAGGCTCCGTGTTCCAGCAGCCATTCCTGGGCTGACTGTTCCTCTCTTCCCGGATCTGTGTCCCAGCACCCATTCCTGGGCTGACTCGGCCCCTTTTCAGTCTTGTGTCCCAGCACCCATTACTCGGCAGATAGTGTCTCTCTTGGCTCTGTGTCCCAGCAGCCATTCCTGGGCTGATTGTTCCTCTCTCCCTGGATCTGTGTCCCTGCAACCATACCTGGGCTGACTCGGCCCCTTTTCAGTCTTGTGTCCCAGCACCCATTACTCGGCAGATAGTGTCTCTCTTGGCTCTGAGTCCAAGCACCTATTCCTGGGCAGATTGTGCCTCTCTCCCATGCTCTTTGTCTAAGCACGCACTCCAGGGCTGGCTGCCCCCCCTTCATGCTTTTTGTCAAGCATCCAATTCCTGGGCTGACTGTGCCTCTCTCCCTATCTCTGTTTCCCAGCACAGGTTCCTGGGCTCAGTGTTCCTCTCTCCCAGGCTCTGTTTCCGAGTACCCATTCCTGGGCTAACTGTGCCTCTCACCGTGGATCTGTGTCCCAGCACCCATTCCAGGGCTGACTCTGCCTCTAAGCCAGGCTCTGTGTCCCAGCACCCACTCCTGGTCTGACTGTGCCTCTCTCCCAGGCTCTGTGTCCCAGCACCCATTCCTGGGCCGACTGTGCCTCTGTCCCTGGATCTGTGTCCCAGCTCCCATTCCTGGGCAGACTGTGCCTCTCTCCCATGCTCGGTGTCCCAGCACCCATTTCTGGGAAGACTGTGCCTTTCTCCCTGGATCTGTGTCCCACCTCCCATTCCTGGGCTGACTCGGCCTCTTTTCCAGGATCTGTGTCCAAGCACCCACTCCTGGTCTGACTGTGCCTCTCTCCCAGGCTCTGTGTCCCAGCACCCATTCCTGGGCTGACTCTGCCTCTAAGCCAGGCTCTGTGTCCCAGCACCCATTCCTGGGCAGACTGTGCCTCTCTCCCATGCTCGGTGTCCCAGCACCCATTTCTGGGAAGACTGTGCCTTTCTCCCTGGATCTGTGTCCCACCTCCCATTCCTGGGCTGACTCGGCCTCTATGCCAGGCTCTGGGCCAAGCACCCATTCCCGGGCTGACTGCGCCCCCTTCAGGCTCTGTGTCCCAGGTCACATTTTTGGGCTCAGCGTTCCTCTCTTCCAGGCTCTGTGTCCCAGCACCCATTCCTGGGCTGACTGTGCCTCTCTCCCTGGCTCTGTGTCCCAGCGCCCATCCCTAGGCTAACTGTGCCTCTCTCTCTGGCACTGTGTCCCAGCAGCCATTCCTGCTTTGACTGTGCCTCTGCCCGGCTCTGTGTCCCAGCACCCTTTCCTGGGCTGACTCTGCCTCTATGCCAGGCTCTTTATCCAAGCACCCATTCCTTGGCTGACTGTGCCTCTCTCCCTGGCTCTGTTTCCCAGCACCCATTCCTGTTCTCAGTGTTCCTCTCTCCTAGGCTCTGGATTCCTGCAGCCATTCCTGCGCTGACTGTTCCTCTCTTCCCGGATCTGTGTCCCAGCACCCATTCCTGGGCTGACTCGGCCCCTTTTCAGTCTTGTGTCCCAGCACCCATTACTCGGCAGATAGTGTCTCTCTTGGCTCTGTGTCCCAGCAGCCATTCCTGGGCTGATTGTTCCTCTCTCCCTGGATCTGTGTCCCTGCACCCATACCTGGGCTTACTTTGCCTCTCTCGCATGCTCTGTGTCCCAGCACCCATTCCTGGGCTCAGTGTTCCACTGTCGTCCCAGGCTCTGAGTCCAAGCACCTATTCCTGGGCGGATTGTGCCTCTCTCCCATGCTCTTTGTCTAAGCACGCATTCCAGGGCTGGCTGCCCCCCCTTCATGCTTTTTGTCCAGCATCAAATTCCTGGGCTGACTGTGCCTCTCTCCCTATCTCTGTTTCCCAGCACAGGTTCCTGGGCTCAGTGTTCCCCTCTCCCAGGCTCTGTTTCCGAGTACCCATTCCTGGGCTAACTGTGCCTCTCACCGTGGATCTGTGTCCAAGCACCCACTCCTGGTCTGACTGTGCCTCTCTCCCAGGCTCTGTGTCCCAGCACCCATTCCTGGGCTGACTCTGCCTCTAAGCCAGGCTCTGTGTCCCAGCACCCATTCCTGGGCAGACTGTGCCTCTCTCCCATGCTCGGTGTCCCAGCACCCATTTCTGGGAAGACTGTGCCTTTCTCCCTGGATCTGTGTCCCACCTCCCATTCCTGGGCTGACTCGGCCTCTATGCCAGGCTCTGGGCCAAGCACCCATTCCCGGGCTGACTGCGCCCCCTTCAGGCTCTGTGTCCCAGGTCACATTTTTGGGCTCAGCGTTCCTCTCTTCCAGGCTCTGTGTCCCAGCACCCATTCCTGGGCTGACTGTGCCTCTCTCCCTGGCTCTGTGTCCCAGCGCCCATCCCTAGGCTAACTGTGCCTCTCTCTCTGGCACTGTGTCCCAGCAGCCATTCCTGCTTTGACTGTGCCTCTGCCCGGCTCTGTGTCCCAGAACCCTTTCCTGGGCTGACTCTGCCTCTATGCCAGGCTCTTTATCCAAGCACCCATTCCTTGGCTGACTGTGCCTCTCTCCCTGGCTCTGTTTCCCAGCACCCATTCCTGTTCTCAGTGTTCCTCTCTCCTAGGCTCTGGATTCCTGCAGCCATTCCTGGGCTGACTGTTCCTCTCTTCCCGGATCTGTGTCCCAGCACCCATTCCTGGGCTGACTCGGCCCCTTTTCAGTCTTGTGTCCCAGCACCCATTACTCGGCAGATAGTGTCTCTCTTGGCTCTGTGTCCCAGCAGCCATTCCTGGGCTGATTGTTCCTCTCTCCCTGGATCTGTGTCCCTGCACCCATACCTGGGCTTACTTTGCCTCTCTCGAATGCTCTGTGTCCCAGCACCCATTCCTGGGCTCAGTGTTCCACTGTCGTCCCAGGCTCTGAGTCCAAGCACCTATTCCTGGGCGGATTGTGCCTCTCTCCCATGCTCTTTGTCTAAGCACGCATTCCAGGGCTGGCTGCCCCCCCTTCATGCTTTTTGTCCAGCATCAAATTCCTGGGCTGACTGTGCCTCTCTCCCTATCTCTGTTTCCCAGCACAGGTTCCTGGGCTCAGTGTTCCCCTCTCCCAGGCTCTGTTTCCGAGTACCCATTCCTGGGCTAACTGTGCCTCTCACCGTGGATCTGTGTCCAAGCACCCACTCCTGGTCTGACTGTGCCTCTCTCCCAGGCTCTGTGTCCCAGCACCCATTCCTGGGCTGACTCTGCCTCTAAGCCAGGCTCTGTGTCCCAGCACCCATTCCTGGGCTGACTGTTCCTCTGTCCCTGGATCTGTGTCCCAGCTCCCATTCCTGGGCAGACTGTGCCTCTCTCCCATGCTCGGTGTCCCAGCACCCATTTCTGGGAAGTCTGTGCCTTTCTCCCTGGATCTGTGTCCCACCTCCCATTCCTGGGCTGACTCGGCCTCTATGCCAGGCTCTGGGCCAAGCACCCATTCTCGGGCTGAATGCGCCCCCTTCAGGCTCTGTGTCCCAGTTCACATTTTTGGGCTCAGCGTTCCTCTCTCCCAGGCTCTGTGTCCCAGCACCCATTCCTGGGCTGACTGTGCCTCTCTCCCTGGCTCTGTGTCCCAGCGCCCATTCCTAGGCTAACTGTGCCTCTCTCTCTGGCACTGTGTCCCAGCAGCCATTCCTGCTTTGACTGTGTCTCTGCCCGGCTCTGTGTCCCAGCACCCTTTCCTGGGCTGACTCTGCCTCTATGCCAGGCTCTATATCCAAGAATCCATTCCTTGGCTGACTGTGCCTCTCGCCCAGGCTCTGTTTCCCAGCACCCAATCCTGTTCTCAGTGTTCCTCTCTCCCAGGCTCTGTGTTCCAGCACCCATTCCTGGGCTGACTCGGCCCCTTTTCAGTCTTGTGTCCCAGCACCCATTACTCGGCAGATAGTGTCTCTCTTGGCTCTGTGTCCCAGCGCCCATTCCTAGGCTAACTGTGCCTCTCTCTCTGGCACTGTGTCCCAGCAGCCATTCCTGCTTTGACTGTGTCTCTGCCCGGCTCTGTGTCCCAGCACCCTTTCCTGGGCTGACTCTGCCTCTATGCCAGGCTCTTTATCCAAGCACCCATTCCTTGGCTGACTGTGCCTCTCTCCCTGGCTCTGTTTCCCAGCACCCATTCCTGTTCTCAGTGTTCCTCTCTCCCAGGCTCTGTGTTCCAGCAGCCATTCCTGGGCTGACTGTTCCTCTCTTCCCGGATCTGTGTCCCAGTACCCATTCCTGGCCTACTCGGCCCCTTTCCAGTCTTGTGTCCCAGCACCCATTACTCGGCAGATAGTGTCTCTCTTGGCTCTGTGTCCCAGCAGCCTTTCCTGGGCTGATTGTTCCTCTCTCCCTGGATCTGTGTCCCTGCACCCATACCTGGGCTTACTTTTCCCTCTCTCGCATGCTCTGTGTCCCAGCACCCATTCCTGGGCTCAGTGTTCCACTGTCATCCCAGGCTCTGAGTCCAAGCACCTATTCCTGGGCGGATTGTGCCTCTCTCCCATGCTCTTTGTCTAAGCACGCATTCCAGGGCTGGCTGCCCCCCCTTCATGCTTTTTGTCAAGCATCCACTTCCTGGGCTGACTGTGCCTCTCTCCCAGGCTCTGTTTCCGAGTACCCATTCCTGGGCTAACTGTGCCTCTCACCGTGGATCTGTGTCCCAGCACCCATTCCTGGGCTGACTCTGCCTCTTTTCCAGGATCTGTGTCCAAGCACCCTTTCCTGGTCTGACTGTGCCTCTCTCCCAGGCTCTGTGTCCCAGCACCCATTCCTGGGCTGACTGTGCCTCTAAGCCAGGCTCTGTGTCCCCGCACCCATTCCTGGGCTGACTGTGCCTCTGTCCCTGGATCTGTGTCCCAGCTCCCATTCCTGGGCAGACTGTGCCTCTCTCCCATGCTCGGTGTCCCAGCACCCATTTCTGGGAAGACTGTGCCTTTCTCCCTGGATCTGTGTCCCACCTCCCATTCCTGGGCTGACTGTGCCTCTCTCCCTGGCTCTGTGTCCCAGCGCCCATTCCTAGGCTAACTGTGCCTCTCTCTCTGGCACTGTGTCCCAGCAGCCATTCCTGCTTTGACTGTGTCTCTGCCCGGCTCTGTGTCCCAGCACCCTTTCCTGGGCTGACTCTGCCTCCATGCCAGGCTCTTTATCCAAGCATCCATTCCTTGGCTGACTGTGCCTCTCTCCCTGGCTCTGTTTCCCAGCACCCATTCCTGTTCTCAGTGTTCCTCTCTCCCAGGCTCTGTGATCCAGCAGCCATTCCTGGGCTGACTCGGCCCCTTTTCAGTCTTGTGTCCCAGCACCCATTACTCGGCAGATAGTGTCTCTCTTGGCTCTGTGTCCCAGCAGCCATTCCTGGGCTGATTGTTCCTCTCTCCCTGGATCTGTGTCCCTGCAACCATACCTGGGCTGACTCGGCCCCTTTTCAGTCTTGTGTCCCAGCACCCATTACTCGGCAGATAGTGTCTCTCTTGGCTCTGAGTCCAAGCACCTATTCCTGGGCAGATTGTGCCTCTCTCCCATGCTCTTTGTCTAAGCACGCACTCCAGGGCTGGCTGCCCCCCCTTCATGCTTTTTGTCAAGCATCCAATTCCTGGGCTGACTGTGCCTCTCTCCCTATCTCTGTTTCCCAGCACAGGTTCCTGGGCTCAGTGTTCCTCTCTCCCAGGCTCTGTTTCCGAGTACCCATTCCTGGGCTAACTGTGTCTCTCACCGTGGATCTGTGTCCCAGCACCCATTCCAGGGCTGACTCTGCCTCTAAGCCAGGCTCTGTGTCCCAGCACCCACTCCTGGTCTGACTGTGCCTCTCTCCTAGGCTCTGTGTCCCAGCACCCATTCCTGGGCCGACTGTGCCTCTGTCCCTGGATCTGTGTCCCAGCTCCCATTCCTGGGCAGACTGTGCCTCTCTCCCATGCTCGGTGTCCCAGCACCCATTTCTGGGAAGACTGTGCCTTTCTCCCTGGATCTGTGTCCCACCTCCCATTCCTGGGCTGACTCGGCCTCTATGCCAGGCTCTGGGCCAAGCACCCATTCCCAGGCTGACTCCGCCCCCTTTAGGCTCTGTGTCCCAGTTCACATTTTTGGGCTCAGCGTTCTTCTCTCCCAGGCTCTGTGTCCCAGCACCCATTCCTGGGCTGACTGTGCCTCTCTCCCTGGCTCTGTGTCCCAGCGCCCATTCCTAGGCTAACTGTGCCTCTCTCTCTGGCACTGTGTCCCAGCAGCCATTCCTGCTTTGACTGTGTCTCTGCCCGGCTCTGTGTCCCAGCACCCTTTCCTGGGCTGACTCTGCCTCTATGCCAGGCTCTTTATCCAAGCACCCATTCCTTGGCTGACTGTGCCTCTCTCCCTGGCTCTTTTTCCCAGCACCCATTCCTGTTCTCAGAGTTCCTCTCACCCAGGCTCCGTGTTCCAGCAGCCATTCCTGGGCTGACTGTTCCTCTCTTCCCGGATCTGTGTCCCAGCACCCATTCCTGGGCTGACTCGGCCCCTTTTCAGTCTTGTGTCCCAGCACCCATTACTCGGCAGATATTGTCTCTCTTGGCTCTGTGTCCCAGCAGCCATTCCTGGGCTGATTGTTCCTCTCTCCCTGGATCTGTGTCCCTGCACCCATACCTGGTCTTACTTTGCCTCTCTCTCATGCTCTGTGTCCCAGCACCCATTCCTCGGCTCAGTGTTCCACTGTCATCCCAGGCTCTGAGTCCAAGCACCTATTCCTGGGCGGATTGTGCCTCTCTCCCATGCTCTTTGTCTAAGCACGCATTCCAGGGCTGGCTGCCCCCCCTTCATGCTTTTTGTCCAGCATCCACTTCCTGGGCTGACTGTGCGTCTCTCCCTATCTCTGTTTCCCAGCACAGGTTCCTGGGCTCAGTGTTCCCCTCTCCCAGGCTCTGTTTCCGAGTACCCATTCCTGGGCTAACTGTGCCTCTCACCGTGGATCTGTGTCCCAGCACCCATTCCTGGGCTGACTCTGCCTCTTTTCCAGGATCTGTGTCCAAGCACCCACTCCTGGTCTGACTGTGCCTCTCTCCCAGGCTCTGTGTCCCAGCACCCATTCCTGGGCTGACTCTGCCTCTAAGCCAGACTCTGTGTCCCAGCACCCATTCCTGGGCTGACTGTGCCTCTAAGCCAGGCTCTGTGTCCCCGCACCCATTCCTGGGCTGACTGTGCCTCTGTCCCTGGATCTGTGTCCCAGCTCCCATTCCTGGGCAGACTGCGCCTCTCTCCCATGCTCGGTGTCCCAGCACCCATTTCTGGGAAGACTGTGCCTTTCTCCCTGGATCTGTGTCCCACCTCCCATTCCTGGGCTGACTCGGCCTCTATGCCAGGCTCTGAGCCAAGCACCCATTCCCGGGCTGACTGCGCCCCCTTCAGGCTCTGTGTCCCAGTTCCCATTTTTGGGCTCAGCGTTCCTCTCTCCCAGGCTCTGTGTCCCAGCACCCATTCCTGGGCTGACTGTGCCTCTCTCCCTGGCTCTGTGTCCCAGCGCCCATTCCTAGGCTAACTGTGCCTCTCTCTCTGGCACTGTGTCCCAGCAGCCATTCCTGCTTTGACTGTGTCTCTGCCCGGCTCTGTGTCCCAGCACCCTTTCCTGGGCTGACTCTGCCTCTATGCCAGGCTCTTTATCCCAGCACCCATTCCTTGGCTGACTGTGCCTCTCTCCCTGGCTCTGTTTCCCAGCACCCATTGCGGTTCTCAGAGTTCCTCTCTCCCAGGCTCCGTGTTCCAGCAGCCATTCCTGGGCTGACTGTTCCTCTCTTCTTGGATCTGTGTCCCAGCACCCATACCTGGGCTGACTCGGCCCCTTTTCAGTCTTGTGTCCCAGCACCCATTACTCGGCAGATAGTGTCTCTCTTGGCTCTGAGTCCAAGCACCTATTCCTGGGCAGATTGTGCCTCTCTCCCATGCTCTTTGTCTAAGCACGCACTCCAGGGCTGGCTGCCCCCCCTTCATGCTTTTTGTCAAGCATCCAATTCCTGGGCTGACTGTGCCTCTCTCCCTATCTCTGTTTCCCAGCACAGGTTCCTGGGCTCAGTGTTCCTCTCTCCCAGGCTCTGTTTCCGAGTACCCATTCCTGGGCTAACTGTGCCTCTCACCGTGGATCTGTGTCCCAGCACCCATTCCAGGGCTGACTCTGCCTCTAAGCCAGGCTCTGTGTCCCAGCACCCACTCCTGGTCTGACTGTGCCTCTCTCCCAGGCTCTGTGTCCCAGCACCCATTCCTGGGCCGACTGTGCCTCTGTCCCTGGATCTGTGTCCCAGCTCCCATTCCTGGGCAGACTGTGCCTCTCTCCCATGCTCGGTGTCCCAGCACCCATTTCTGGGAAGACTGTGCCTTTCTCCCTGGATCTGTGTCCCACCTCCCATTCCTGGGCTGACTCGGCCTCTATGCCAGGCTCTGGGCCAAGCACCCATTCCCAGGCTGACTCCGCCCCCTTTAGGCTCTGTGTCCCAGTTCACATTTTTGGGCTCAGCGTTCTTCTCTCCCAGCCTCTGTGTCCCAGCACCCATTCCTGGGCTGACTGTGCCTCTCTCCCTGGCTCTGTGTCCCAGCGCCCATTCCTAGGCTAACTGTGCCTCTCTCTCTGGCACTGTGTCCCAGCAGCCATTCCTGCTTTGACTGTGTCTCTGCCCGGCTCTGTGTCCCAGCACCCTTTCCTGGGCTGACTCTGCCTCTATGCCAGGCTCTTTATCCAAGCACCCATTCCTTGGCTGACTGTGCCTCTCTCCCTGGCTCTGTTTCCCAGCACCCATTCCTGTTCTCAGAGTTCCTCTCACCCAGGCTCCGTGTTCCAGCAGCCATTCCTGGGCTGACTGTTCCTCTCTTCTTGGATCTGTGTCCCAGCACCCATTCCTGGGCTGACTCGGCCCCTTTTCAGTCTTGTGTCCCAGCACCCATTACTCGGCAGATAGTGTCTCTCTTGGCTCTGTCTCCCAGCAGCCATTCCTGGGCTGATTGTTCCTCTCTCCCTGGATCTGTGTCCCTGCACCCATACCTGGGCTTACTTTGCCTCTCTCTCATGCTCTGTGTCCCAGCACCCATTCCTCGGCTCAGTGTTCCACTGTCCCAGGCTCTGAGTCCAAGCACCTATTCCTGGGCGGATTGTGCCTCTCTCCCATGCTCTTTGTCTAAGCACGCATTCCAGGGCTGGCTGCCCCCCCTTCATGCTTTTTGTCCAGCATCCACTTCCTGGGCTGACTGTGCGTCTCTCCCTATCTCTGTTTCCCAGCACAGGTTCCTGGGCTCAGTGTTCCCCTCTCCCAGGCTCTGTTTCCGAGTACCCATTCCTGGGCTAACTGTGCCTCTCACCGTGGATCTGTGTCCCAGCACCCATTCCTGGGCTGACTCTGCCTCTTTTCCAGGATCTGTGTCCAAGCACCCACTCCTGGTCTGACTGTGCCTCTCTCCCAGGCTCTGTGTCCCAGCACCCATTCCTGGGCTGACTCTGCCTCTAAGCCAGACTCTGTGTCCCAGCACCCATTCCTGGGCTGACTGTGCCTCTAAGCCAGGCTCTGTGTCCCCGCACCCATTCCTGGGCTGACTGTGCCTCTGTCCCTGGATCTGTGTCCCAGCTCCCATTCCTGGGCAGACTGTGCCTCTCTCCCATGCTCGGTGTCCCAGCACCCATTTCTGGGAAGACTGTGCCTCTCTCCCTGGCTCTGTGTCCCAGCGCCCATTCCTAGGCTAACTGTGCCTCTCTCTCTGGCACTGTGTCCCAGCAGCCATTCCTGCTTTGACTGTGTCTCTGCCCGGCTCTGTGTCCCAGCACCCTTTCCTGGGCTGACTCTGCCTCTATGCCAGGCTCTTTATCCCAGCACCCATTCCTTGGCTGACTGTGCCTCTCTCCCTGGCTCTGTTTCCCAGCACCCATTGCGGTTCTCAGAGTTCCTCTCTCCCAGGCTCCGTGTTCCAGCAGCCATTCCTGGGCTGACTGTTCCTCTCTTCTTGGATCTGTGTCCCAGCACCCATTCCTGGGCTGACTCGGCCCCTTCTCAGTCTTGTGTCCCAGCACCCATTACTCGGCAGATAGTGTCTCTCTTGGCTCTGTGTCCCAGCAGCCATTCCTGGGCTGATTGTTCCTCTCTCCCTGGATCTGTGTCCCTGCAACCATACCTGGGCTGACTCGGCCCCTTTTCAGTCTTGTGTCCCAGCACCCATTACTCGGCAGATAGTGTCTCTCTTGGCTCTGAGTCCAAGCACCTATTCCTGGGCAGATTGTGCCTCTCTCCCATGCTCTTTGTCTAAGCACGCACTCCAGGGCTGGCTGCCCCCCCTTCATGCTTTTTGTCAAGCATCCAATTCCTGGGCTGACTGTGCCTCTCTCCCTATCTCTGTTTCCCAGCACAGGTTCCTGGGCTCAGTGTTCCTCTCTCCCAGGCTCTGTTTCCGAGTACCCATTCCTGGGCTAACTGTGCCTCTCACCGTGGATCTGTGTCCCAGCACCCATTCCAGGGCTGACTCTGCCTCTAAGCCAGGCTCTGTGTCCCAGCACCCACTCCTGGTCTGACTGTGCCTCTCTCCCAGGCTCTGTGTCCCAGCACCCATTCCTGGGCCGACTGTGCCTCTGTCCCTGGATCTGTGTCCCAGCTCCCATTCCTGGGCAGACTGTGCCTCTCTCCCATGCTCGGTGTCCCAGCACCCATTTCTGGGAAGACTGTGCCTTTCTCCCTGGATCTGTGTCCCACCTCCCATTCCTGGGCTGACTCGGCCTCTATGCCAGGCTCTGGGCCAAGCACCCATTCCCAGGCTGACTCCGCCCCCTTTAGGCTCTGTGTCCCAGTTCACATTTTTGGGCTCAGCGTTCTTCTCTCCCAGCCTCTGTGTCCCAGCACCCATTCCTGGGCTGACTGTGCCTCTCTCCCTGGCTCTGTGTCCCAGCGCCCATTCCTAGGCTAACTGTGCCTCTCTCTCTGGCACTGTGTCCCAGCAGCCATTCCTGCTTTGACTGTGTCTCTGCCCGGCTCTGTGTCCCAGCACCCTTTCCTGGGCTGACTCTGCCTCTATGCCAGGCTCTTTATCCAAGCACCCATTCCTTGGCTGACTGTGCCTCTCTCCCTGGCTCTGTTTCCCAGCACCCATTCCTGTTCTCAGAGTTCCTCTCACCCAGGCTCCGTGTTCCAGCAGCCATTCCTGGGCTGACTGTTCCTCTCTTCCCGGATCTGTGTCCCAGCACCCATTCCTGGGCTGACTCGGCCCCTTTTCAGTCTTGTGTCCCAGCACCCATTACTCGGCAGATAGTGTCTCTCTTGGCTCTGTGTCCCAGCAGCCTTTCCTGGGCTGATTGTTCCTCTCTCCCTGGATCTGTGTCCCTGCACCCATACCTGGGCTTACTTTGCCTCTCTCTCATGCTCTGTGTCCCAGCACCCATTCCTCGGCTCAGTGTTCCACTGTCCCAGGCTCTGAGTCCAAGCACCTATTCCTGGGCGGATTGTGCCTCTCTCCCATGCTCTTTGTCTAAGCACGCATTCCAGGGCTGGCTGCCCCCCCTTCATGCTTTTTGTCCAGCATCCACTTCCTGGGCTGACTGTGCGTCTCTCCCTATCTCTGTTTCCCAGCACAGGTTCCTGGGCTCAGTGTTCCCCTCTCCCAGGCTCTGTTTCCGAGTACCCATTCCTGGGCTAACTGTGCCTCTCACCGTGGATCTGTGTCCCAGCACCCATTCCTGGGCTGACTCTGCCTCTTTTCCAGGATCTGTGTCCAAGCACCCACTCCTGGTCTGACTGTGCCTCTCTCCCAGCCTCTGTGTCCCAGCACCCATTCCTGGGCTGACTCTGCCTCTAAGCCAGACTCTGTGTCCCAGCACCCATTCCTGGGCTGACTGTGCCTCTAAGCCAGGCTCTGTGTCCCCGCACCCATTCCTGGGCTGACTGTGCCTCTGTCCCTGGATCTGTGTCCCAGCTCCCATTCCTGGGCAGACTGTGCCTCTCTCCCATGCTCGGTGTCCCAGCACCCATTTCTGGGAAGACTGTGCCTTTCTCCCTGGATCTGTGTCCCACCTCCCATTCCTGGGCTGACTCGGCCTCTATGCCAGGCTCCGAGCCAAGCACCCATTCCCGGGCTGACTGCGCCCCCTTCAGGCTCTGTGTCCCAGTTCCCATTTTTGGGCTCAGCGTTCCTCTCTCCCAGGCTCTGTGTCCCAGCACCCATTCCTGGGCTGACTGTGCCTCTCTCCCTGGCTCTGTGTCCCAGCGCCCATTCCTAGGCTAACTGTGCCTCTCTCTCTGGCACTGTGTCCCAGCAGCCATTCCTGCTTTGACTGTGTCTCTGCCCGGCTCTGTGTCCCAGCACCCTTTCCTGGGCTGACTCTGCCTCTATGCCAGGCTCTTTATCCCAGCACCCATTCCTTGGCTGACTGTGCCTCTCTCCCTGGCTCTGTTTCCCAGCACCCATTGCGGTTCTCAGAGTTCCTCTCTCCCAGGCTCCGTGTCCCAGCAGCCATTCCTGGGCTGACTGTTCCTCTCTTCTTGGATCTGTGTCCCAGCACCCATTCCTGGGCTGACTCGGCCCCTTTTCAGTCTTGTGTCCCAGCACCCATTACTCGGCAGATAGTGTCTCTCTTGGCTCTGTGTCCCAGCAGCCATTCCTGGGCTGATTGTTCCTCTCTCCCTGGATCTGTGTCCCTGCAACCATACCTGGGCTGACTCGGCCCCTTTTCAGTCTTGTGTCCCAGCACCCATTACTCGGCAGATAGTGTCTCTCTTGGCTCTGAGTCCAAGCACCTATTCCTGGGCAGATTGTGCCTCTCTCCCATGCTCTTTGTCTAAGCACGCACTCCAGGGCTGGCTGCCCCCCCTTCATGCTTTTTGTCAAGCATCCAATTCCTGGGCTGACTGTGCCTCTCTCCCTATCTCTGTTTCCCAGCACAGGTTCCTGGGCTCAGTGTTCCTCTCTCCCAGGCTCTGTTTCCGAGTACCCATTCCTGGGCTAACTGTGCCTCTCACCGTGGATCTGTGTCCCAGCACCCATTCCAGGGCTGACTCTGCCTCTAAGCCAGGCTCTGTGTCCCAGCACCCACTCCTGGTCTGACTGTGCCTCTCTCCCAGGCTCTGTGTCCCAGCACCCATTCCTGGGCCGACTGTGCCTCTGTCCCTGGATCTGTGTCCCAGCTCCCATTCCTGGGCAGACTGTGCCTCTCTCCCATGCTCGGTGTCCCAGCACCCATTTCTGGGAAGACTGTGCCTTTCTTCCTGGATCTGTGTCCCACCTCCCATTCCTGGGCTGACTCGGCCTCTATGCCAGGCTCTGGGCCAAGCACCCATTCCCAGGCTGACTCCGCCCCCTTTAGGCTCTGTGTCCCAGTTCACATTTTTGGGCTCAGCGTTCTTCTCTCCCAGGCTCTGTGTCCCAGCACCCATTCCTGGGCTGACTGTGCCTCTCTCCCTGGCTCTGTGTCCCAGTGCCCATTCCTAGGCTAACTGTGCCTCTCTCTCTGGCACTGTGTCCCAGCAGCCATTCCTGCTTTGACTGTGTCTCTGCCCGGCTCTGTGTCCCAGCACCCTTTCCTGGGCTGACTCTGCCTCTATGCCAGGCTCTTTATCCAAGCACCCATTCCTTGGCTGACTGTGCCTCTCTCCCTGGCTCTGTTTCCCAGCACCCATTCCTGTTCTCAGAGTTCCTCTCACCCAGGCTCCGTGTTCCAGCAGCCATTCCTGGGCTGACTGTTCCTCTCTTCTTGGATCTGTGTCCCAGCACCCATTCCTGGGCTGACTCGGCCCCTTTTCAGTCTTGTGTCCCAGCACCCATTACTCGGCAGATAGTGTCTCTCTTGGCTCTGTCTCCCAGCAGCCATTCCTGGGCTGATTGTTCCTCTCTCCCTGGATCTGTGTCCCTGCACCCATACCTGGGCTTACTTTGCCTCTCTCTCATGCTCTGTGTCCCAGTACCCATTCCTCGGCTCAGTGTTCCACTGTCCCAGGCTCTGAGTCCAAGCACCTATTCCTGGGCGGATTGTGCCTCTCTCCCATGCTCTTTGTCTAAGCACGCATTCCAGGGCTGGCTGCCCCCCCTTCATGCTTTTTGTCCAGCATCCACTTCCTGGGGTGACTGTGCGTCTCTCCCTATCTCTGTTTCCCAGCACAGGTTCCTGGGCTCAGTGTTCCTCTCTCCCAGGCTCTGTTTCCGAGTACCCATTCCTGGGCTAACTGTGCCTCTCACCGTGGATCTGTGTCCCAGCACCCATTCCTGGGCTGACTCTGCCTCTTTTCCAGGATCTGTGTCCAAGCACCCACTCCTGGTCTGACTGTGCCTCTCTCCCAGGCTCTGTGTCCCAGCACCCATTCCTGGGCTGACTCTGCCTCTAAGCCAGGCTCTGTGTCCCAGCACCCATTCCTGGGCTGACTGTTCCTCTGTCCCTGGATCTGTGTCCCAGCTCCCATTCCTGGGCAGACTGTGCCTCTCTCCCATGCTCGGTGTCCCAGCACCCATTTCTGGGAAGTCTGTGCCTTTCTCCCTGGATCTGTGTCCCACCTCCCATTCCTGGGCTGACTCGGCCTCTATGCCAGGCTCTGGGCCAAGCACCCATTCTCGGGCTGACTGCGCCCCCTTCAGGCTCTGTGTCCCAGTTCACATTTTTGGGCTCAGCGTTCCTCTCTCCCAGGCTCTGTGTCCCAGCACCCATTCCTGGGCTGACTGTGCCTCTCTCCCTGGCTCTGTGTCCCAGCGCCCATTCCTAGGCTAACTGTGCCTCTCTCTCTGGCACTGTGTCCCAGCAGCCATTCCTGCTTTGACTGTGTCTCTGCCCGGCTCTGTGTCCCAGCACCCTTTCCTGGGCTGACTCTGCCTCTATGCCAGGCTCTATATCCAAGAATCCATTCCTTGGCTGACTGTGCCTCTCGCCCAGGCTCTGTTTCCCAGCACCCAATCCTGTTCTCAGTGTTCCTCTCTCCCAAGCTCTGTGTTCCAGCACCCATTCCTGGGCTGACTCGGCCCCTTTTCAGTCTTGTGTCCCAGCACCCATTACTCGGCAGATAGTGTCTCTCTTGGCTCTGTGTCCCAGCGCCCATTCCTAGGCTAACTGTGCCTCTCTCTCTGGCACTGTGTCCCAGCAGCCATTCCTGCTTTGACTGTGTCTCTGCCCGGCTCTGTGTCCCAGCACCCTTTCCTGGGCTGACTCTGCCTCTATGCCAGGCTCTTTATCCCAGCACCCATTCCTTGGCTGACTGTGCCTCTCTCCCTGGCTCTGTTTCCCAGCACCCATTCCTGTTCTCAGTGTTCCTCTCTCCCAGGCTCTGTGTTCCAGCAGCCATTCCTGGGCTGACTCGGCCCCTTTTCAGTCTTGTGTCCCAGCACCCATTACTCGGCAGATAGCGTCTCTCTTGGCTCTGTGTCCCAGCACCCATTCCTGGGCTGATTGTTCCTCTCTCCCTGGATCTGTGTCCCTGCAACCATACCTGGGCTGACTCGGCCCCTTTTCAGTCTTGTGTCCCAGCACCCATTACTCGGCAGATAGTGTCTCTCTTGGCTCTGAGTCCAAGCACCTATTCCTGGGCAGATTGTGCCTCTCTCCCATGCTCTTTGTCTAAGCACGCACTCCAGGGCTGGCTGCCCCCCTTCATGCTTTTTGTCAAGCATCCAATTCCTGGGCTGACTGTGCCTCTCTCCCTATCTCTGTTTCCCAGCACAGGTTCCTGGGCTCAGTGTTCCTCTCTCCCAGGCTCTGTTTCCGAGTACCCATTCCTGGGCTAACTGTGCCTCTCACCGTGGATCTGTGTCCCAGCACCCATTCCAGGGCTGACTCTGCCTCTAAGCCAGGCTCTGTGTCCCAGCACCCACTCCTGGTCTGACTGTGCCTCTCTCCTAGGCTCTGTGTCCCAGCACCCATTCCTGGGCCGACTGTGCCTCTGTCCCTGGATCTGTGTCCCAGCTCCCATTCCTGGGCAGACTGTGCCTCTCTCCCATGCTCGGTGTCCCAGCACCCATTTCTGGGAAGACTGTGCCTTTCTCCCTGGATCTGTGTCCCACCTCCCATTCCTGGGCTGACTCGGCCTCTATGCCAGGCTCTGGGCCAAGCACCCATTCCCAGGCTGACTCCGCCCCCTTTAGGCTCTGTGTCCCAGTTCACATTTTTGGGCTCAGCGTTCTTCTCTCCCAGGCTCTGTGTCCCAGCACCCATTCCTGGGCTGACTGTGCCTCTCTCCCTGGCTCTGTGTCCCAGCGCCCATTCCTAGGCTAACTGTGCCTCTCTCTCTGGCACTGTGTCCCAGCAGCCATTCCTGCTTTGACTGTGTCTCTGCCCGGCTCTGTGTCCCAGCACCCTTTCCTGGGCTGACTCTGCCTCTATGCCAGGCTCTTTATCCAAGCACCCATTCCTTGGCTGACTGTGCCTCTCTCCCTGGCTCTTTTTCCCAGCACCCATTCCTGTTCTCAGAGTTCCTCTCACCCAGGCTCCGTGTTCCAGCAGCCATTCCTGGGCTGACTGTTCCTCTCTTCCCGGATCTGTGTCCCAGCACCCATTCCTGGGCTGACTCGGCCCCTTTTCAGTCTTGTGTCCCAGCACCCATTACTCGGCAGATAGTGTCTCTCTTGGCTCTGTGTCCCAGCAGCCATTCCTGGGCTGATTGTTCCTCTCTCCCTGGATCTGTGTCCCTGCACCCATACCTGGTCTTACTTTGCCTCTCTCTCATGCTCTGTGTCCCAGCACCCATTCCTCGGCTCAGTGTTCCACTGTCATCCCAGGCTCTGAGTCCAAGCACCTATTCCTGGGCGGATTGTGCCTCTCTCCCATGCTCTTTGTCTAAGCACGCATTCCAGGGCTGGCTGCCCCCCCTTCATGCTTTTTGTCCAGCATCCACTTCCTGGGCTGACTGTGCGTCTCTCCCTATCTCTGTTTCCCAGCACAGGTTCCTGGGCTCAGTGTTCCCCTCTCCCAGGCTCTGTTTCCGAGTACCCATTCCTGGGCTAACTGTGCCTCTCACCGTGGATCTGTGTCCCAGCACCCATTCCTGGGCTGACTCTGCCTCTTTTCCAGGATCTGTGTCCAAGCACCCACTCCTGGTCTGACTGTGCCTCTCTCCCAGGCTCTGTGTCCCAGCAACCATTCCTGGGCTGACTCTGCCTCTAAGCCAGACTCTGTGTCCCAGCACCCATTCCTGGGCTGACTGTGCCTCTAAGCCAGGCTCTGTGTCCCCGCACCCATTCCTGGGCTGACTGTGCCTCTGTCCCTGGATCTGTGTCCCAGCTCCCATTCCTGGGCAGACTGTGCCTCTCTCCCATGCTCGGTGTCCCAGCACCCATTTCTGGGAAGACTGTGCCTTTCTCCCTGGATCTGTGTCCCACCTCCCATTCCTGGGCTGACTCGGCCTCTATGCCAGGCTCTGAGCCAAGCACCCATTCCCGGGCTGACTGCGCCCCCTTCAGGCTCTGTGTCCCAGTTCCCATTTTTGGGCTCAGCGTTCCTCTCTCCCAGGCTCTGTGTCCCAGCACCCATTCCTGGGCTGACTGTGCCTCTCTCCCTGGCTCTGTGTCCCAGCGCCCATTCCTAGGCTAACTGTGCCTCTCTCTCTGGCACTGTGTCCCAGCAGCCATTCCTGCTTTGACTGTGTCTCTGCCCGGCTCTGTGTCCCAGCACCCTTTCCTGGGCTGACTCTGCCTCTATGCCAGGCTCTTTATCCCAGCACCCATTCCTTGGCTGACTGTGCCTCTCTCCCTGGCTCTGTTTCCCAGCACCCATTGCGGTTCTCAGAGTTCCTCTCTCCCAGGCTCCGTGTTCCAGCAGCCATTCCTGGGCTGACTGTTCCTCTCTTCTTGGATCTGTGTCCCAGCACCCATTCCTGGGCTGACTCGGCCCCTTTTCAGTCTTGTGTCCCAGCACCCATTACTCGGCAGATAGTGTCTCTCTTGGCTCTGTGTCCCAGCAGCCATTCCTGGGCTGATTGTTCCTCTCTCCCTGGATCTGTGTCCCTGCAACCATACCTGGGCTGACTCGGCCCCTTTTCAGTCTTGTGTCCCAGCACCCATTACTCGGCAGATAGTGTCTCTCTTGGCTCTGAGTCCAAGCACCTATTCCTGGGCAGATTGTGCCTCTCTCCCATGCTCTTTGTCTAAGCACGCACTCCAGGGCTGGCTGCCCCCCCTTCATGCTTTTTGTCAAGCATCCAATTCCTGGGCTGACTGTGCCTCTCTCCCTATCTCTGTTTCCCAGCACAGGTTCCTGGGCTCAGTGTTCCTCTCTCCCAGGCTCTGTTTCCGAGTACCCATTCCTGGGCTAACTGTGCCTCTCACCGTGGATCTGTGTCCCAGCACCCATTCCAGGGCTGACTCTGCCTCTAAGCCAGGCTCTGTGTCCCAGCACCCACTCCTGGTCTGACTGTGCCTCTCTCCTAGGCTCTGTGTCCCAGCACCCATTCCTGGGCCGACTGTGCCTCTGTCCCTGGATCTGTGTCCCAGCTCCCATTCCTGGGCAGACTGTGCCTCTCTCCCATGCTCGGTGTCCCAGCACCCATTTCTGGGAAGACTGTGCCTTTCTCCCTGGATCTGTGTCCCACCTCCCATTCCTGGGCTGACTCGGCCTCTATGCCAGGCTCTGGGCCAAGCACCCATTCCCAGGCTGACTCCGCCCCCTTTAGGCTCTGTGTCCCAGTTCACATTTTTGGGCTCAGCGTTCTTCTCTCCCAGGCTCTGTGTCCCAGCACCCATTCCTGGGCTGACTGTGCCTCTCTCCCTGGCTCTGTGTCCCAGCGCCCATTCCTAGGCTAACTGTGCCTCTCTCTCTGGCACTGTGTCCCAGCAGCCATTCCTGCTTTGACTGTGTCTCTGCCCGGCTCTGTGTCCCAGCACCCTTTCCTGGGCTGACTCTGCCTCTATGCCAGGCTCTTTATCCAAGCACCCATTCCTTGGCTGACTGTGCCTCTCTCCCTGGCTCTTTTTCCCAGCACCCATTCCTGTTCTCAGAGTTCCTCTCACCCAGGCTCCGTGTTCCAGCAGCCATTCCTGGGCTGACTGTTCCTCTCTTCCCGGATCTGTGTCCCAGCACCCATTCCTGGGCTGACTCGGCCCCTTTTCAGTCTTGTGTCCCAGCACCCATTACTCGGCAGATAGTGTCTCTCTTGGCTCTGTGTCCCAGCAGCCATTCCTGGGCTGATTGTTCCTCTCTCCCTGGATCTGTGTCCCTGCACCCATACCTGGTCTTACTTTGCCTCTCTCTCATGCTCTGTGTCCCAGCACCCATTCCTCGGCTCAGTGTTCCACTGTCATCCCAGGCTCTGAGTCCAAGCACCTATTCCTGGGCGGATTGTGCCTCTCTCCCATGCTCTTTGTCTAAGCACGCATTCCAGGGCTGGCTGCCCCCCCTTCATGCTTTTTGTCCAGCATCCACTTCCTGGGCTGACTGTGCGTCTCTCCCTATCTCTGTTTCCCAGCACAGGTTCCTGGGCTCAGTGTTCCCCTCTCCCAGGCTCTGTTTCCGAGTACCCATTCCTGGGCTAACTGTGCCTCTCACCGTGGATCTGTGTCCCAGCACCCATTCCTGGGCTGACTCTGCCTCTTTTCCAGGATCTGTGTCCAAGCACCCACTCCTGGTCTGACTGTGCCTCTCTCCCAGCCTCTGTGTCCCAGCACCCATTCCTGGGCTGACTCTGCCTCTAAGCCAGACTCTGTGTCCCAGCACCCATTCCTGGGCTGACTGTGCCTCTAAGCCAGGCTCTGTGTCCCCGCACCCATTCCTGGGCTGACTGTGCCTCTGTCCCTGGATCTGTGTCCCAGCTCCCATTCCTGGGCAGACTGTGCCTCTCTCCCATGCTCGGTGTCCCAGCACCCATTTCTGGGAAGACTGTGCCTTTCTCCCTGGATCTGTGTCCCACCTCCCATTCCTGGGCTGACTCGGCCTCTATGCCAGGCTCCGAGCCAAGCACCCATTCCCGGGCTGACTGCGCCCCCTTCAGGCTCTGTGTCCCAGTTCCCATTTTTGGGCTCAGCGTTCCTCTCTCCCAGGCTCTGTGTCCCAGCACCCATTCCTGGGCTGACTGTGCCTCTCTCCCTGGCTCTGTGTCCCAGCGCCCATTCCTAGGCTAACTGTGCCTCTCTCTCTGGCACTGTGTCCCAGCAGCCATTCCTGCTTTGACTGTGTCTCTGCCCGGCTCTGTGTCCCAGCACCCTTTCCTGGGCTGACTCTGCCTCTATGCCAGGCTCTTTATCCCAGCACCCATTCCTTGGCTGACTGTGCCTCTCTCCCTGGCTCTGTTTCCCAGCACCCATTGCGGTTCTCAGAGTTCCTCTCTCCCAGGCTCCGTGTCCCAGCACCCATTCCTGGGCTGACTGTTCCTCTCTTCTTGGATCTGTGTCCCAGCACCCATTCCTGGGCTGACTCGGCCCCTTTTCAGTCTTGTGTCCCAGCACCCATTACTCGGCAGATAGTGTCTCTCTTGGCTCTGTGTCCCAGCAGCCATTCCTGGGCTGATTGTTCCTCTCTCCCTGGATCTGTGTCCCTGCAACCATACCTGGGCTGACTCGGCCCCTTTTCAGTCTTGTGTCCCAGCACCCATTACTCGGCAGATAGTGTCTCTCTTGGCTCTGAGTCCAAGCACCTATTCCTGGGCAGATTGTGCCTCTCTCCCATGCTCTTTGTCTAAGCACGCACTCCAGGGCTGGCTGCCCCCCCTTCATGCTTTTTGTCAAGCATCCAATTCCTGGGCTGACTGTGCCTCTCTCCCTATCTCTGTTTCCCAGCACAGGTTCCTGGGCTCAGTGTTCCTCTCTCCCAGGCTCTGTTTCCGAGTACCCATTCCTGGGCTAACTGTGCCTCTCACCGTGGATCTGTGTCCCAGCACCCATTCCAGGGCTGACTCTGCCTCTAAGCCAGGCTCTGTGTCCCAGCACCCACTCCTGGTCTGACTGTGCCTCTCTCCCAGGCTCTGTGTCCCAGCACCCATTCCTGGGCCGACTGTGCCTCTGTCCCTGGATCTGTGTCCCAGCTCCCATTCCTGGGCAGACTGTGCCTCTCTCCCATGCTCGGTGTCCCAGCACCCATTTCTGGGAAGACTGTGCCTTTCTTCCTGGATCTGTGTCCCACCTCCCATTCCTGGGCTGACTCGGCCTCTATGCCAGGCTCTGGGCCAAGCACCCATTCCCAGGCTGACTCCGCCCCCTTTAGGCTCTGTGTCCCAGTTCACATTTTTGGGCTCAGCGTTCTTCTCTCCCAGGCTCTGTGTCCCAGCACCCATTCCTGGGCTGACTGTGCCTCTCTCCCTGGCTCTGTGTCCCAGTGCCCATTCCTAGGCTAACTGTGCCTCTCTCTCTGGCACTGTGTCCCAGCAGCCATTCCTGCTTTGACTGTGTCTCTGCCCGGCTCTGTGTCCCAGCACCCTTTCCTGGGCTGACTCTGCCTCTATGCCAGGCTCTTTATCCAAGCACCCATTCCTTGGCTGACTGTGCCTCTCTCCCTGGCTCTGTTTCCCAGCACCCATTCCTGTTCTCAGAGTTCCTCTCACCCAGGCTCCGTGTTCCAGCAGCCATTCCTGGGCTGACTGTTCCTCTCTTCTTGGATCTGTGTCCCAGCACCCATTCCTGGGCTGACTCGGCCCCTTTTCAGTCTTGTGTCCCAGCACCCATTACTCGGCAGATAGTGTCTCTCTTGGCTCTGTCTCCCAGCAGCCATTCCTGGGCTGATTGTTCCTCTCTCCCTGGATCTGTGTCCCTGCACCCATACCTGGGCTTACTTTGCCTCTCTCTCATGCTCTGTGTCCCAGTACCCATTCCTCGGCTCAGTGTTCCACTGTCCCAGGCTCTGAGTCCAAGCACCTATTCCTGGGCGGATTGTGCCTCTCTCCCATGCTCTTTGTCTAAGCACGCATTCCAGGGCTGGCTGCCCCCCCTTCATGCTTTTTGTCCAGCATCCACTTCCTGGGGTGACTGTGCGTCTCTCCCTATCTCTGTTTCCCAGCACAGGTTCCTGGGCTCAGTGTTCCTCTCTCCCAGGCTCTGTTTCCGAGTACCCATTCCTGGGCTAACTGTGCCTCTCACCGTGGATCTGTGTCCCAGCACCCATTCCTGGGCTGACTCTGCCTCTTTTCCAGGATCTGTGTCCAAGCACCCACTCCTGGTCTGACTGTGCCTCTCTCCCAGGCTCTGTGTCCCAGCACCCATTCCTGGGCTGACTCTGCCTCTAAGCCAGGCTCTGTGTCCCAGCACCCATTCCTGGGCTGACTGTTCCTCTGTCCCTGGATCTGTGTCCCAGCTCCCATTCCTGGGCAGACTGTGCCTCTCTCCCATGCTCGGTGTCCCAGCACCCATTTCTGGGAAGTCTGTGCCTTTCTCCCTGGATCTGTGTCCCACCTCCCATTCCTGGGCTGACTCGGCCTCTATGCCAGGCTCTGGGCCAAGCACCCATTCTCGGGCTGACTGCGCCCCCTTCAGGCTCTGTGTCCCAGTTCACATTTTTGGGCTCAGCGTTCCTCTCTCCCAGGCTCTGTGTCCCAGCACCCATTCCTGGGCTGACTGTGCCTCTCTCCCTGGCTCTGTGTCCCAGCGCCCATTCCTAGGCTAACTGTGCCTCTCTCTCTGGCACTGTGTCCCAGCAGCCATTCCTGCTTTGACTGTGTCTCTGCCCGGCTCTGTGTCCCAGCACCCTTTCCTGGGCTGACTCTGCCTCTATGCCAGGCTCTATATCCAAGAATCCATTCCTTGGCTGACTGTGCCTCTCGCCCAGGCTCTGTTTCCCAGCACCCAATCCTGTTCTCAGTGTTCCTCTCTCCCAAGCTCTGTGTTCCAGCACCCATTCCTGGGCTGACTCGGCCCCTTTTCAGTCTTGTGTCCCAGCACCCATTACTCGGCAGATAGTGTCTCTCTTGGCTCTGTGTCCCAGCGCCCATTCCTAGGCTAACTGTGCCTCTCTCTCTGGCACTGTGTCCCAGCAGCCATTCCTGCTTTGACTGTGTCTCTGCCCGGCTCTGTGTCCCAGCACCCTTTCCTGGGCTGACTCTGCCTCTATGCCAGGCTCTTTATCCAAGCACCCATTCCTTGGCTGACTGTGCCTCTCTCCCTGGCTCTGTTTCCCAGCACCCATTCCTGTTCTCAGTGTTCCTCTCTCCCAGGCTCTGTGTTCCAGCAGCCATTCCTGGGCTGACTCGGCCCCTTTTCAGTCTTGTGTCCCAGCACCCATTACTCGGCAGATAGCGTCTCTCTTGGCTCTGTGTCCCAGCACCCATTCCTGGGCTGATTGTTCCTCTCTCCCTGGATCTGTGTCCCTGCAACCATACCTGGGCTGACTCGGCCCCTTTTCAGTCTTGTGTCCCAGCACCCATTACTCGGCAGATAGTGTCTCTCTTGGCTCTGAGTCCAAGCACCTATTCCTGGGCAGATTGTGCCTCTCTCCCATGCTCTTTGTCTAAGCACGCACTCCAGGGCTGGCTGCCCCCCTTCATGCTTTTTGTCAAGCATCCAATTCCTGGGCTGACTGTGCCTCTCTCCCTATCTCTGTTTCCCAGCACAGGTTCCTGGGCTCAGTGTTCCTCTCTCCCAGGCTCTGTTTCCGAGTACCCATTCCTGGGCTAACTGTGCCTCTCACCGTGGATCTGTGTCCCAGCACCCATTCCAGGGCTGACTCTGCCTCTAAGCCAGGCTCTGTGTCCCAGCACCCACTCCTGGTCTGACTGTGCCTCTCTCCTAGGCTCTGTGTCCCAGCACCCATTCCTGGGCCGACTGTGCCTCTGTCCCTGGATCTGTGTCCCAGCTCCCATTCCTGGGCAGACTGTGCCTCTCTCCCATGCTCGGTGTCCCAGCACCCATTTCTGGGAAGACTGTGCCTTTCTCCCTGGATCTGTGTCCCACCTCCCATTCCTGGGCTGACTCGGCCTCTATGCCAGGCTCTGGGCCAAGCACCCATTCCCAGGCTGACTCCGCCCCCTTTAGGCTCTGTGTCCCAGTTCACATTTTTGGGCTCAGCGTTCTTCTCTCCCAGGCTCTGTGTCCCAGCACCCATTCCTGGGCTGACTGTGCCTCTCTCCCTGGCTCTGTGTCCCAGCGCCCATTCCTAGGCTAACTGTGCCTCTCTCTCTGGCACTGTGTCCCAGCAGCCATTCCTGCTTTGACTGTGTCTCTGCCCGGCTCTGTGTCCCAGCACCCTTTCCTGGGCTGACTCTGCCTCTATGCCAGGCTCTTTATCCAAGCACCCATTCCTTGGCTGACTGTGCCTCTCTCCCTGGCTCTTTTTCCCAGCACCCATTCCTGTTCTCAGAGTTCCTCTCACCCAGGCTCCGTGTTCCAGCAGCCATTCCTGGGCTGACTGTTCCTCTCTTCCCGGATCTGTGTCCCAGCACCCATTCCTGGGCTGACTCGGCCCCTTTTCAGTCTTGTGTCCCAGCACCCATTACTCGGCAGATAGTGTCTCTCTTGGCTCTGTGTCCCAGCAGCCATTCCTGGGCTGATTGTTCCTCTCTCCCTGGATCTGTGTCCCTGCACCCATACCTGGTCTTACTTTGCCTCTCTCTCATGCTCTGTGTCCCAGCACCCATTCCTCGGCTCAGTGTTCCACTGTCATCCCAGGCTCTGAGTCCAAGCACCTATTCCTGGGCGGATTGTGCCTCTCTCCCATGCTCTTTGTCTAAGCACGCATTCCAGGGCTGGCTGCCCCCCCTTCATGCTTTTTGTCCAGCATCCACTTCCTGGGCTGACTGTGCGTCTCTCCCTATCTCTGTTTCCCAGCACAGGTTCCTGGGCTCAGTGTTCCCCTCTCCCAGGCTCTGTTTCCGAGTACCCATTCCTGGGCTAACTGTGCCTCTCACCGTGGATCTGTGTCCCAGCACCCATTCCTGGGCTGACTCTGCCTCTTTTCCAGGATCTGTGTCCAAGCACCCACTCCTGGTCTGACTGTGCCTCTCTCCCAGGCTCTGTGTCCCAGCAACCATTCCTGGGCTGACTCTGCCTCTAAGCCAGACTCTGTGTCCCAGCACCCATTCCTGGGCTGACTGTGCCTCTAAGCCAGGCTCTGTGTCCCCGCACCCATTCCTGGGCTGACTGTGCCTCTGTCCCTGGATCTGTGTCCCAGCTCCCATTCCTGGGCAGACTGTGCCTCTCTCCCATGCTCGGTGTCCCAGCACCCATTTCTGGGAAGACTGTGCCTTTCTCCCTGGATCTGTGTCCCACCTCCCATTCCTGGGCTGACTCGGCCTCTATGCCAGGCTCTGAGCCAAGCACCCATTCCCGGGCTGACTGCGCCCCCTTCAGGCTCTGTGTCCCAGTTCCCATTTTTGGGCTCAGCGTTCCTCTCTCCCAGGCTCTGTGTCCCAGCACCCATTCCTGGGCTGACTGTGCCTCTCTCCCTGGCTCTGTGTCCCAGCGCCCATTCCTAGGCTAACTGTGCCTCTCTCTCTGGCACTGTGTCCCAGCAGCCATTCCTGCTTTGACTGTGTCTCTGCCCGGCTCTGTGTCCCAGCACCCTTTCCTGGGCTGACTCTGCCTCTATGCCAGGCTCATTATCCCAGCACCCATTCCTTGGCTAACTGTGCCTCTCTCCCTGGCTCTGTTTCCCAGCACCCATTGCGGTTCTCAGAGTTCCTCTCTCCCAGGCTCCGTGTTCCAGCAGCCATTCCTGGGCTGACTGTTCCTCTCTTCTTGGATCTGTGTCCCAGCACCCATTCCTGGGCTGACTCGGCCCCTTTTCAGTCTTGTGTCCCAGCACCCATTACTCGGCAGATAGTGTCTCTCTTGGCTCTGTGTCCCAGCAGCCATTCCTGGGCTGATTGTTCCTCTCTCCCTGGATCTGTGTCCCTGCAACCATACCTGGGCTGACTCGGCCCCTTTTCAGTCTTGTGTCCCAGCACCCATTACTCGGCAGATAGTGTCTCTCTTGGCTCTGAGTCCAAGCACCTATTCCTGGGCAGATTGTGCCTCTCTCCCATGCTCTTTGTCTAAGTACGCACTCCAGGGCTGGCTGCCCCCCCTTCATGCTTTTTGTCAAGCATCCAATTCCTGGGCTGACTGTGCCTCTCTCCCTATCTCTGTTTCCCAGCACAGGTTCCTGGGCTCAGTGTTCCTCTCTCCCAGGCTCTGTTTCCGAGTACCCATTCCTGGGCTAACTGTGCCTCTCACCGTGGATCTGTGTCCCAGCACCCATTCCAGGGCTGACTCTGCCTCTAAGCCAGGCTCTGTGTCCCAGCACCCACTCCTGGTCTGACTGTGCCTCTCTCCCAGGCTCTGTGTCCCAGCACCCATTCCTGGGCCGACTGTGCCTCTGTCCCTGGATCTGTGTCCCAGCTCCCATTCCTGGGCAGACTGTGCCTCTCTCCCATGCTCGGTGTCCCAGCACCCATTTCTGGGAAGACTGTGCCTTTCTCCCTGGATCTGTGTCCCACCTCCCATTCCTGGGCTGACTCGGCCTCTATGCCAGGCTCTGGGCCAAGCACCCATTCCCAGGCTGACTCCGCCCCCTTTAGGCTCTGTGTCCCAGTTCACATTTTTGGGCTCAGCGTTCTTCTCTCCCAGGCTCTGTGTCCCAGCACCCATTCCTGGGCTGACTGTGCCTCTCTCCCTGGCTCTGTGTCCCAGCGCCCATTCCTAGGCTAACTGTGCCTCTCTCTCTGGCACTGTGTCCCAGCAGCCATTCCTGCTTTGACTGTGTCTCTGCCCGGCTCTGTGTCCCAGCACCCTTTCCTGGGCTGACTCTGCCTCTATGCCAGGCTCTTTATCCAAGCACCCATTCCTTGGCTGACTGTGCCTCTCTCCCTGGCTCTGTTTCCCAGCACCCATTCCTGTTCTCAGAGTTCCTCTCACCCAGGCTCCGTGTTCCAGCAGCCATTCCTGGGCTGACTGTTCCTCTCTTCTTGGATCTGTGTCCCAGCACCCATTCCTGGGCTGACTCGGCCCCTTTTCAGTCTTGTGTCCCAGCACCCATTACTCGGCAGATAGTGTCTCTCTTGGCTCTGTCTCCCAGCAGCCATTCCTGGGCTGATTGTTCCTCTCTCCCTGGATCTGTGTCCCTGCACCCATACCTGGGCTTACTTTGCCTCTCTCTCATGCTCTGTGTCCCAGCACCCATTCCTCGGCTCAGTGTTCCACTGTCCCAGGCTCTGAGTCCAAGCACCTATTCCTGGGCGGATTGTGCCTCTCTCCCATGCTCTTTGTCTAAGCACGCATTCCAGGGCTGGCTGCCCCCCCTTCATGCTTTTTGTCCAGCATCCACTTCCTGGGCTGACTGTGCGTCTCTCCCTATCTCTGTTTCCCAGCACAGGTTCCTGGGCTCAGTGTTCCCCTCTCCCAGGCTCTGTTTCCGAGTACCCATTCCTGGGCTAACTGTGCCTCTCACCGTGGATCTGTGTCCCAGCACCCATTCCTGGGCTGACTCTGCCTCTTTTCCAGGATCTGTGTCCAAGCACCCACTCCTGGTCTGACTGTGCCTCTCTCCCAGGCTCTGTGACCCAGCACCCATTCCTGGGCTGACTCTGCCTCTAAGCCAGACTCTGTGTCCCAGCACCCATTCCTGGGCTGACTGTGCCTCTAAGCCAGGCTCTGTGTCCCCGCACCCATTCCTGGGCTGACTGTGCCTCTGTCCCTGGATCTGTGTCCCAGCTCCCATTCCTGGGCAGACTGTGCCTCTCTCCCATGCTCGGTGTCCCAGCACCCATTTCTGGGAAGACTGTGCCTCTCTCCCTGGCTCTGTGTCCCAGCGCCCATTCCTAGGCTAACTGTGCCTCTCTCTCTGGCACTGTGTCCCAGCAGCCATTCCTGCTTTGACTGTGTCTCTGCCCGGCTCTGTGTCCCAGCACCCTTTCCTGGGCTGACTCTGCCTCTATGCCAGGCTCTTTATCCCAGCACCCATTCCTTGGCTGACTGTGCCTCTCTCCCTGGCTCTGTTTCCCAGCACCCATTGCGGTTCTCAGAGTTCCTCTCTCCCAGGCTCCGTGTTCCAGCAGCCATTCCTGGGCTGACTGTTCCTCTCTTCTTGGATCTGTGTCCCAGCACCCATTCCTGGGCTGACTCGGCCCCTTCTCAGTCTTGTGTCCCAGCACCCATTACTCGGCAGATAGTGTCTCTCTTGGCTCTGTGTCCCAGCAGCCATTCCTGGGCTGATTGTTCCTCTCTCCCTGGATCTGTGTCCCTGCAACCATACCTGGGCTGACTCGGCCCCTTTTCAGTCTTGTGTCCCAGCACCCATTACTCGGCAGATAGTGTCTCTCTTGGCTCTGAGTCCAAGCACCTATTCCTGGGCAGATTGTGCCTCTCTCCCATGCTCTTTGTCTAAGCACGCACTCCAGGGCTGGCTGCCCCCCCTTCATGCTTTTTGTCAAGCATCCAATTCCTGGGCTGACTGTGCCTCTCTCCCTATCTCTGTTTCCCAGCACAGGTTCCTGGGCTCAGTGTTCCTCTCTCCCAGGCTCTGTTTCCGAGTACCCATTCCTGGGCTAACTGTGCCTCTCACCGTGGATCTGTGTCCCAGCACCCATTCCAGGGCTGACTCTGCCTCTAAGCCAGGCTCTGTGTCCCAGCACCCACTCCTGGTCTGACTGTGCCTCTCTCCTAGGCTCTGTGTCCCAGCACCCATTCCTGGGCCGACTGTGCCTCTGTCCCTGGATCTGTGTCCCAGCTCCCATTCCTGGGCAGACTGTGCCTCTCTCCCATGCTCGGTGTCCCAGCACCCATTTCTGGGAAGACTGTGCCTTTCTCCCTGGATCTGTGTCCCACCTCCCATTCCTGGGCTGACTCGGCCTCTATGCCAGGCTCTGGGCCAAGCACCCATTCCCAGGCTGACTCCGCCCCCTTTAGGCTCTGTGTCCCAGTTCACATTTTTGGGCTCAGCGTTCTTCTCTCCCAGGCTCTGTGTCCCAGCACCCATTCCTGGGCTGACTGTGCCTCTCTCCCTGGCTCTGTGTCCCAGCGCCCATTCCTAGGCTAACTGTGCCTCTCTCTCTGGCACTGTGTCCCAGCAGCCATTCCTGCTTTGACTGTGTCTCTGCCCGGCTCTGTGTCCCAGCACCCTTTCCTGGGCTGACTCTGCCTCTATGCCAGGCTCTTTATCCAAGCACCCATTCCTTGGCTGACTGTGCCTCTCTCCCTGGCTCTTTTTCCCAGCACCCATTCCTGTTCTCAGAGTTCCTCTCACCCAGGCTCCGTGTTCCAGCAGCCATTCCTGGGCTGACTGTTCCTCTCTTCCCGGATCTGTGTCCCAGCACCCATTCCTGGGCTGACTCGGCCCCTTTTCAGTCTTGTGTCCCAGCACCCATTACTCGGCAGATATTGTCTCTCTTGGCTCTGTGTCCCAGCAGCCATTCCTGGGCTGATTGTTCCTCTCTCCCTGGATCTGTGTCCCTGCACCCATACCTGGTCTTACTTTGCCTCTCTCTCATGCTCTGTGTCCCAGCACCCATTCCTCGGCTCAGTGTTCCACTGTCATCCCAGGCTCTGAGTCCAAGCACCTATTCCTGGGCGGATTGTGCCTCTCTCCCATGCTCTTTGTCTAAGCACGCATTCCAGGGCTGGCTGCCCCCCCTTCATGCTTTTTGTCCAGCATCCACTTCCTGGGCTGACTGTGCGTCTCTCCCTATCTCTGTTTCCCAGCACAGGTTCCTGGGCTCAGTGTTCCCCTCTCCCAGGCTCTGTTTCCGAGTACCCATTCCTGGGCTAACTGTGCCTCTCACCGTGGATCTGTGTCCCAGCACCCATTCCTGGGCTGACTCTGCCTCTTTTCCAGGATCTGTGTCCAAGCACCCACTCCTGGTCTGACTGTGCCTCTCTCCCAGGCTCTGTGTCCCAGCACCCATTCCTGGGCTGACTCTGCCTCTAAGCCAGACTCTGTGTCCCAGCACCCATTCCTGGGCTGACTGTGCCTCTAAGCCAGGCTCTGTGTCCCCGCACCCATTCCTGGGCTGACTGTGCCTCTGTCCCTGGATCTGTGTCCCAGCTCCCATTCCTGGGCAGACTGCGCCTCTCTCCCATGCTCGGTGTCCCAGCACCCATTTCTGGGAAGACTGTGCCTTTCTCCCTGGATCTGTGTCCCACCTCCCATTCCTGGGCTGACTCGGCCTCTATGCCAGGCTCTGAGCCAAGCACCCATTCCCGGGCTGACTGCGCCCCCTTCAGGCTCTGTGTCCCAGTTCCCATTTTTGGGCTCAGCGTTCCTCTCTCCCAGGCTCTGTGTCCCAGCACCCATTCCTGGGCTGACTGTGCCTCTCTCCCTGGCTCTGTGTCCCAGCGCCCATTCCTAGGCTAACTGTGCCTCTCTCTCTGGCACTGTGTCCCAGCAGCCATTCCTGCTTTGACTGTGTCTCTGCCCGGCTCTGTGTCCCAGCACCCTTTCCTGGGCTGACTCTGCCTCTATGCCAGGCTCTTTATCCCAGCACCCATTCCTTGGCTGACTGTGCCTCTCTCCCTGGCTCTGTTTCCCAGCACCCATTGCGGTTCTCAGAGTTCCTCTCTCCCAGGCTCCGTGTTCCAGCAGCCATTCCTGGGCTGACTGTTCCTCTCTTCTTGGATCTGTGTCCCAGCACCCATACCTGGGCTGACTCGGCCCCTTTTCAGTCTTGTGTCCCAGCACCCATTACTCGGCAGATAGTGTCTCTCTTGGCTCTGAGTCCAAGCACCTATTCCTGGGCAGATTGTGCCTCTCTCCCATGCTCTTTGTCTAAGCACGCACTCCAGGGCTGGCTGCCCCCCCTTCATGCTTTTTGTCAAGCATCCAATTCCTGGGCTGACTGTGCCTCTCTCCCTATCTCTGTTTCCCAGCACAGGTTCCTGGGCTCAGTGTTCCTCTCTCCCAGGCTCTGTTTCCGAGTACCCATTCCTGGGCTAACTGTGCCTCTCACCGTGGATCTGTGTCCCAGCACCCATTCCAGGGCTGACTCTGCCTCTAAGCCAGGCTCTGTGTCCCAGCACCCACTCCTGGTCTGACTGTGCCTCTCTCCCAGGCTCTGTGTCCCAGCACCCATTCCTGGGCCGACTGTGCCTCTGTCCCTGGATCTGTGTCCCAGCTCCCATTCCTGGGCAGACTGTGCCTCTCTCCCATGCTCGGTGTCCCAGCACCCATTTCTGGGAAGACTGTGCCTTTCTCCCTGGATCTGTGTCCCACCTCCCATTCCTGGGCTGACTCGGCCTCTATGCCAGGCTCTGGGCCAAGCACCCATTCCCAGGCTGACTCCGCCCCCTTTAGGCTCTGTGTCCCAGTTCACATTTTTGGGCTCAGCGTTCTTCTCTCCCAGGCTCTGTGTCCCAGCACCCATTCCTGGGCTGACTGTGCCTCTCTCCCTGGCTCTGTGTCCCAGCGCCCATTCCTAGGCTAACTGTGCCTCTCTCTCTGGCACTGTGTCCCAGCAGCCATTCCTGCTTTGACTGTGTCTCTGCCCGGCTCTGTGTCCCAGCACCCTTTCCTGGGCTGACTCTGCCTCTATGCCAGGCTCTTTATCCCAGCACCCATTCCTTGGCTGACTGTGCCTCTCTCCCTGGCTCTGTTTCCCAGCACCCATTGCGGTTCTCAGAGTTCCTCTCTCCCAGGCTCCGTGTTCCAGCAGCCATTCCTGGGCTGACTGTTCCTCTCTTCTTGGATCTGTGTCCCAGCACCCATACCTGGGCTGACTCGGCCCCTTTTCAGTCTTGTGTCCCAGCACCCATTACTCGGCAGATAGTGTCTCTCTTGGCTCTGAGTCCAAGCACCTATTCCTGGGCAGATTGTGCCTCTCTCCCATGCTCTTTGTCTAAGCACGCACTCCAGGGCTGGCTGCCCCCCCTTCATGCTTTTTGTCAAGCATCCAATTCCTGGGCTGACTGTGCCTCTCTCCCTATCTCTGTTTCCCAGCACAGGTTCCTGGGCTCAGTGTTCCTCTCTCCCAGGCTCTGTTTCCGAGTACCCATTCCTGGGCTAACTGTGCCTCTCACCGTGGATCTGTGTCCCAGCACCCATTCCAGGGCTGACTCTGCCTCTAAGCCAGGCTCTGTGTCCCAGCACCCACTCCTGGTCTGACTGTGCCTCTCTCCCAGGCTCTGTGTCCCAGCACCCATTCCTGGGCCGACTGTGCCTCTGTCCCTGGATCTGTGTCCCAGCTCCCATTCCTGGGCAGACTGTGCCTCTCTCCCATGCTCGGTGTCCCAGCACCCATTTCTGGGAAGACTGTGCCTTTCTCCCTGGATCTGTGTCCCACCTCCCATTCCTGGGCTGACTCGGCCTCTATGCCAGGCTCTGGGCCAAGCACCCATTCCCAGGCTGACTCCGCCCCCTTTAGGCTCTGTGTCCCAGTTCACATTTTTGGGCTCAGCGTTCTTCTCTCCCAGGCTCTGTGTCCCAGCACCCATTCCTGGGCTGACTGTGCCTCTCTCCCTGGCTCTGTGTCCCAGCGCCCATTCCTAGGCTAACTGTGCCTCTCTCTCTGGCACTGTGTCCCAGCAGCCATTCCTGCTTTGACTGTGTCTCTGCCCGGCTCTGTGTCCCAGCACCCTTTCCTGGGCTGACTCTGCCTCTATGCCAGGCTCTTTATCCAAGCACCCATTCCTTGGCTGACTGTGCCTCTCTCCCTGGCTGTTTCCCAGCACCCATTCCTGTTCTCAGAGTTCCTCTCACCCAGGCTCCGTGTTCCAGCAGCCATTCCTGGGCTGACTGTTCCTCTCTTCTTGGATCTGTGTCCCAGCACCCATTCCTGGGCTGACTCGGCCCCTTTTCAGTCTTGTGTCCCAGCACCCATTACTCGGCAGATAGTGTCTCTCTTGGCTCTGTCTCCCAGCAGCCATTCCTGGGCTGATTGTTCCTCTCTCCCTGGATCTGTGTCCCTGCACCCATACCTGGGCTTACTTTGCCTCTCTCTCATGCTCTGTGTCCCAGCACCCATTCCTCGGCTCAGTGTTCCACTGTCCCAGGCTCTGAGTCCAAGCACCTATTCCTGGGCGGATTGTGCCTCTCTCCCATGCTCTTTGTCTAAGCACGCATTCCAGGGCTGGCTGCCCCCCCTTCATGCTTTTTGTCCAGCATCCACTTCCTGGGCTGACTGTGCCTCTCTCCCTATCTCTGTTTCCCAGCACAGGTTCCTGGGCTCAGTGTTCCCCTCTCCCAGGCTCTGTTTCCGAGTACCCATTCCTGGGCTAACTGTGCCTCTCACCGTGGATCTGTGTCCCAGCACCCATTCCTGGGCTGACTCTGCCTCTTTTCCAGGATCTGTGTCCAAGCACCCACTCCTGGTCTGACTGTGCCTCTCTCCCAGGCTCTGTGTCCCAGCACCCATTCCTGGGCTGACTCTGCCTCTAAGCCAGACTCTGTGTCCCAGAACCCATTCCTGGGCTGACTGTGCCTCTAAGCCAGGCTCTGTGTCCCCGCACCCATTCCTGGGCTGACTGTGCCTCTGTCCCTGGATCTGTGTCCCAGCTCCCATTCCTGGGCAGACTGTGCCTCTCTCCCATGCTCGGTGTCCCAGCACCCATTTCTGGGAAGACTGTGCCTCTCTCCCTGGCTCTGTGTCCCAGCGCCCATTCCTAGGCTAACTGTGCCTCTCTCTCTGGCACTGTGTCCCAGCAGCCATTCCTGCTTTGACTGTGTCTCTGCCCGGCTCTGTGTCCCAGCACCCTTTCCTGGGCTGACTCTGCCTCTATGCCAGGCTCTTTATCCCAGCACCCATTCCTTGGCTGACTGTGCCTCTCTCCCTGGCTCTGTTTCCCAGCACCCATTGCGGTTCTCAGAGTTCCTCTCTCCCAGGCTCCGTGTTCCAGCAGCCATTCCTGGGCTGACTGTTCCTCTCTTCTTGGATCTGTGTCCCAGCACCCATTCCTGGGCTGACTCGGCCCCTTTTCAGTCTTGTGTCCCAGCACCCATTACTCGGCAGATAGTGTCTCTCTTGGCTCTGTGTCCCAGCAGCCATTCCTGGGCTGATTGTTCCTCTCTCCCTGGATCTGTGTCCCTGCAACCATACCTGGGCTGACTCGGCCCCTTTTCAGTCTTGTGTCCCAGCACCCATTACTCGGCAGATAGTGTCTCTCTTGGCTCTGAGTCCAAGCACCTATTCCTGGGCAGATTGTGCCTCTCTCCCATGCTCTTTGTCTAAGCACGCACTCCAGGGCTGGCTGCCCCCCCTTCATGCTTTTTGTCAAGCATCCAATTACTGGGCTGACTGTGCCTCTCTCCCTATCTCTGTTTCCCAGCACAGGTTCCTGGGCTCAGTGTTCCTCTCTCCCAGGCTCTGTTTCCGAGTACCCATTCCTGGGCTAACTGTGCCTCTCACCGTGGATCTGTGTCCCAGCACCCATTCCAGGGCTGACTCTGCCTCTAAGCCAGGCTCTGTGTCCCAGCACCCACTCCTGGTCTGACTGTGCCTCTCTCCCAGGCTCTGTGTCCCAGCACCCATTCCTGGGCCGACTGTGCCTCTGTCCCTGGATCTGTGTCCCAGCTCCCATTCCTGGGCAGACTGTGCCTCTCTCCCATGCTCGGTGTCCCAGCACCCATTTCTGGGAAGACTGTGCCTTTCTCCCTGGATCTGTGTCCCACCTCCCATTCCTGGGCTGACTCGGCCTCTATGCCAGGCTCTGGGCCAAGCACCCATTCCCAGGCTGACTCCGCCCCCTTTAGGCTCTGTGTCCCAGTTCACATTTTTGGGCTCAGCGTTCTTCTCTCCCAGCCTCTGTGTCCCAGCACCCATTCCTGGGCTGACTGTGCCTCTCTCCCTGGCTCTGTGTCCCAGCGCCCATTCCTAGGCTAACTGTGCCTCTCTCTCTGGCACTGTGTCCCAGCAGCCATTCCTGCTTTGACTGTGTCTCTGCCCGGCTCTGTGTCCCAGCACCCTTTCCTGGGCTGACTCTGCCTCTATGCCAGGCTCTTTATCCAAGCACCCATTCCTTGGCTGACTGTGCCTCTCTCCCTGGCTCTGTTTCCCAGCACCCATTCCTGTTCTCAGAGTTCCTCTCACCCAGGCTCCGTGTTCCAGCAGCCATTCCTGGGCTGACTGTTCCTCTCTTCCCGGATCTGTGTCCCAGCACCCATTCCTGGGCTGACTCGGCCCCTTTTCAGTCTTGTGTCCCAGCACCCATTACTCGGCAGATAGTGTCTCTCTTGGCTCTGTGTCCCAGCAGCCTTTCCTGGGCTGATTGTTCCTCTCTCCCTGGATCTGTGTCCCTGCACCCATACCTGGGCTTACTTTGCCTCTCTCTCATGCTCTGTGTCCCAGCACCCATTCCTCGGCTCAGTGTTCCACTGTCCCAGGCTCTGAGTCCAAGCACCTATTCCTGGGCGGATTGTGCCTCTCTCCCATGCTCTTTGTCTAAGCACGCATTCCAGGGCTGGCTGCCCCCCCTTCATGCTTTTTGTCCAGCATCCACTTCCTGGGCTGACTGTGCGTCTCTCCCTATCTCTGTTTCCCAGCACAGGTTCCTGGGCTCAGTGTTCCCCTCTCCCAGGCTCTGTTTCCGAGTACCCATTCCTGGGCTAACTGTGCCTCTCACCGTGGATCTGTGTCCCAGCACCCATTCCTGGGCTGACTCTGCCTCTTTTCCAGGATCTGTGTCCAAGCACCCACTCCTGGTCTGACTGTGCCTCTCTCCCAGCCTCTGTGTCCCAGCACCCATTCCTGGGCTGACTCTGCCTCTAAGCCAGACTCTGTGTCCCAGCACCCATTCCTGGGCTGACTGTGCCTCTAAGCCAGGCTCTGTGTCCCCGCACCCATTCCTGGGCTGACTGTGCCTCTGTCCCTGGATCTGTGTCCCAGCTCCCATTCCTGGGCAGACTGTGCCTCTCTCCCATGCTCGGTGTCCCAGCACCCATTTCTGGGAAGACTGTGCCTTTCTCCCTGGATCTGTGTCCCACCTCCCATTCCTGGGCTGACTCGGCCTCTATGCCAGGCTCCGAGCCAAGCACCCATTCCCGGGCTGACTGCGCCCCCTTCAGGCTCTGTGTCCCAGTTCCCATTTTTGGGCTCAGCGTTCCTCTCTCCCAGGCTCTGTGTCCCAGCACCCATTCCTGGGCTGACTGTGCCTCTCTCCCTGGCTCTGTGTCCCAGCGCCCATTCCTAGGCTAACTGTGCCTCTCTCTCTGGCACTGTGTCCCAGCAGCCATTCCTGCTTTGACTGTGTCTCTGCCCGGCTCTGTGTCCCAGCACCCTTTCCTGGGCTGACTCTGCCTCTATGCCAGGCTCTTTATCCCAGCACCCATTCCTTGGCTGACTGTGCCTCTCTCCCTGGCTCTGTTTCCCAGCACCCATTGCTGTTCTCAGAGTTCCTCTCTCCCAGGCTCCGTGTCCCAGCAGCCATTCCTGGGCTGACTGTTCCTCTCTTCTTGGATCTGTGTCCCAGCACCCATTCCTGGGCTGACTCGGCCCCTTTTCAGTCTTGTGTCCCAGCACCCATTACTCGGCAGATAGTGTCTCTCTTGGCTCTGTGTCCCAGCAGCCATTCCTGGGCTGATTGTTCCTCTCTCCCTGGATCTGTGTCCCTGCAACCATACCTGGGCTGACTCGGCCCCTTTTCAGTCTTGTGTCCCAGCACCCATTACTCGGCAGATAGTGTCTCTCTTGGCTCTGAGTCCAAGCACCTATTCCTGGGCAGATTGTGCCTCTCTCCCATGCTCTTTGTCTAAGCACGCACTCCAGGGCTGGCTGCCCCCCCTTCATGCTTTTTGTCAAGCATCCAATTCCTGGGCTGACTGTGCCTCTCTCCCTATCTCTGTTTCCCAGCACAGGTTCCTGGGCTCAGTGTTCCTCTCTCCCAGGCTCTGTTTCCGAGTACCCATTCCTGGGCTAACTGTGCCTCTCACCGTGGATCTGTGTCCCAGCACCCATTCCAGGGCTGACTCTGCCTCTAAGCCAGGCTCTGTGTCCCAGCACCCACTCCTGGTCTGACTGTGCCTCTCTCCCAGGCTCTGTGTCCCAGCACCCATTCCTGGGCCGACTGTGCCTCTGTCCCTGGATCTGTGTCCCAGCTCCCATTCCTGGGCAGACTGTGCCTCTCTCCCATGCTCGGTGTCCCAGCACCCATTTCTGGGAAGACTGTGCCTTTCTCCCTGGATCTGTGTCCCACCTCCCATTCCTGGGCTGACTCGGCCTCTATGCCAGGCTCTGGGCCAAGCACCCATTCCCAGGCTGACTCCGCCCCCTTTAGGCTCTGTGTCCCAGTTCACATTTTTGGGCTCAGCGTTCTTCTCTCCCAGGCTCTGTGTCCCAGCACCCATTCCTGGGCTGACTGTGCCTCTCTCCCTGGCTCTGTGTCCCAGCGCCCATTCCTAGGCTAACTGTGCCTCTCTCTCTGGCACTGTGTCCCAGCAGCCATTCCTGCTTTGACTGTGTCTCTGCCCGGCTCTGTGTCCCAGCACCCTTTCCTGGGCTGACTCTGCCTCTATGCCAGGCTCTTTATCCAAGCACCCATTCCTTGGCTGACTGTGCCTCTCTCCCTGGCTCTGTTTCCCAGCACCCATTCCTGTTCTCAGAGTTCCTCTCACCCAGGCTCCGTGTTCCAGCAGCCATTCCTGGGCTGACTGTTCCTCTCTTCTTGGATCTGTGTCCCAGCACCCATTCCTGGGCTGACTCGGCCCCTTTTCAGTCTTGTGTCCCAGCACCCATTACTCGGCAGATAGTGTCTCTCTTGGCTCTGTCTCCCAGCAGCCATTCCTGGGCTGATTGTTCCTCTCTCCCTGGATCTGTGTCCCTGCACCCATACCTGGGCTTACTTTGCCTCTCTCTCATGCTCTGTGTCCCAGTACCCATTCCTCGGCTCAGTGTTCCACTGTCCCAGGCTCTGAGTCCAAGCACCTATTCCTGGGCGGATTGTGCCTCTCTCCCATGCTCTTTGTCTAAGCACGCATTCCAGGGCTGGCTGCCCCCCCTTCATGCTTTTTGTCCAGCATCCACTTCCTGGGGTGACTGTGCGTCTCTCCCTATCTCTGTTTCCCAGCACAGGTTCCTGGGCTCAGTGTTCCTCTCTCCCAGGCTCTGTTTCCGAGTACCCATTCCTGGGCTAACTGTGCCTCTCACCGTCGATCTGTGTCCCAGCACCCATTCCTGGGCTGACTCTGCCTCTTTTCCAGGATCTGTGTCCAAGCACCCACTCCTGGTCTGACTGTGCCTCTCTCCCAGGCTCTGTGTCCCAGCACCCATTCCTGGGCTGACTCTGCCTCTAAGCCAGGCTCTGTGTCCCAGCACCCATTCCTGGGCTGACTGTTCCTCTGTCCCTGGATCTGTGTCCCAGCTCCCATTCCTGGGCAGACTGTGCCTCTCTCCCATGCTCGGTGTCCCAGCACCCATTTCTGGGAAGTCTGTGCCTTTCTCCCTGGATCTGTGTCCCACCTCCCATTCCTGGGCTGACTCGGCCTCTATGCCAGGCTCTGGGCCAAGCACCCATTCTCGGGCTGACTGCGCCCCCTTCAGGCTCTGTGTCCCAGTTCACATTTTTGGGCTCAGCGTTCCTCTCTCCCAGGCTCTGTGTCCCAGCACCCATTCCTGGGCTGACTGTGCCTCTCTCCCTGGCTCTGTGTCCCAGCGCCCATTCCTAGGCTAACTGTGCCTCTCTCTCTGGCACTGTGTCCCAGCAGCCATTCCTGCTTTGACTGTGTCTCTGCCCGGCTCTGTGTCCCAGCACCCATTCCTGGGCTGACTCTGCCTCTATGCCAGGCTCTATATCCAAGAATCCATTCCTTGGCTGACTGTGCCTCTCGCCCAGGCTCTGTTTCCCAGCACCCAATCCTGTTCTCAGTGTTCCTCTCTCCCAAGCTCTGTGTTCCAGCACCCATTCCTGGGCTGACTCGGCCCCTTTTCAGTCTTGTGTCCCAGCACCCATTACTCGGCAGATAGTGTCTCTCTTGGCTCTGTGTCCCAGCGCCCATTCCTAGGCTAACTGTGCCTCTCTCTCTGGCACTGTGTCCCAGCAGCCATTCCTGCTTTGACTGTGTCTCTGCCCGGCTCTGTGTCCCAGCACCCTTTCCTGGGCTGACTCTGCCTCTATGCCAGGCTCTTTATCCAAGCACCCATTCCTTGGCTGACTGTGCCTCTCTCCCTGGCTCTGTTTCCCAGCACCCATTCCTGTTCTCAGTGTTCCTCTCTCCCAGGCTCTGTGTTCCAGCAGCCATTCCTGGGCTGACTGTTCCTCTCTTCCCGGATCTGTGTCCCAGTACCCATTCCTGGCCTACTCGGCCCCTTTCCAGTCTTGTGTCCCAGCACCCATTACTCGGCAGATAGTGTCTCTCTTGGCTCTGTGTCCCAGCAGCCTTTCCTGGGCTGATTGTTCCTCTCTCCCTGGATCTGTGTCCCTGCACCCATACCTGGGCTTACTTTTCCCTCTCTCGCATGCTCTGTGTCCCAGCACCCATTCCTGGGCTCAGTGTTCCACTGTCATCCCAGGCTCTGAGTCCAAGCACCTATTCCTGGGCAGATTGTGCCTCTCTCCCATGCTCTTTGTCTAAGCACGCATTCCAGGGCTGGCTGCCCCCCCTTCATGCTTTTTGTCAAGCATCCACTTCCTGGGCTGACTGTGCCTCTCTCCCAGGCTCTGTTTCCGAGTACCCATTCCTGGGCTAACTGTGCCTCTCACCGTGGATCTGTGTCCCAGCACCCATTCCTGGGCTGACTCGGCCTCTATGCCAGGCTCTGGGCCAAGCACCCATTCCCGGGCTGACTGCGCCCCCTTCAGGCTCTGTGTCCCAGGTCACATTTTTGGGCTCAGCGTTCCTCTCTCCCAGGCTCTGTGTCCCAGCACCCATTCCTGGGCTGACTGTGCCTCTCTCCCTGGCTCTGTGTCCCAGCGCCCATTCCTAGGCTAACTGTGCCTCTCTCTCTGGCACTGTGTCCCAGCAGCCATTCCTGCTTTGACTGTGTCTCTGCCCGGCTCTGTGTCCCAGCACCCTTTCCTGGGCTGACTCTGCCTCCATGCCAGGCTCTTTATCCAAGCATCCATTCCTTGGCTGACTGTGCCTCTCTCCCTGGCTCTGTTTCCCAGCACCCATTCCTGTTCTCAGTGTTCCTCTCTCCCAGGCTCTGTGTCCCAGCACCCATTCCTGGGCTGACTCGGCCCCTTTTCAGTCTTGTGTCCCAGCACCCATTACTCGGCAGATAGCGTCTCTCTTGGCTCTGTGTCCCAGCACCCATTCCTGGGCTGATTGTTCCTCTCTCCCTGGATCTGTGTCCCTGCAACCATACCTGGGCTGACTCGGCCCCTTTTCAGTCTTGTGTCCCAGCACCCATTACTCGGCAGATAGTGTCTCTCTTGGCTCTGAGTCCAAGCACCTATTCCTGGGCAGATTGTGCCTCTCTCCCATGCTCTTTGTCTAAGCACGCACTCCAGGGCTGGCTGCCCCCCTTCATGCTTTTTGTCAAGCATCCAATTCCTGGGCTGACTGTGCCTCTCTCCCTATCTCTGTTTCCCAGCACAGGTTCCTGGGCTCAGTGTTCCTCTCTCCCAGGCTCTGTTTCCGAGTACCCATTCCTGGGCTAACTGTGCCTCTCACCGTGGATCTGTGTCCCAGCACCCATTCCAGGGCTGACTCTGCCTCTAAGCCAGGCTCTGTGTCCCAGCACCCACTCCTGGTCTGACTGTGCCTCTCTCCTAGGCTCTGTGTCCCAGCACCCATTCCTGGGCCGACTGTGCCTCTGTCCCTGGATCTGTGTCCCAGCTCCCATTCCTGGGCAGACTGTGCCTCTCTCCCATGCTCGGTGTCCCAGCACCCATTTCTGGGAAGACTGTGCCTTTCTCCCTGGATCTGTGTCCCACCTCCCATTCCTGGGCTGACTCGGCCTCTATGCCAGGCTCTGGGCCAAGCACCCATTCCCAGGCTGACTCCGCCCCCTTTAGGCTCTGTGTCCCAGTTCACATTTTTGGGCTCAGCGTTCTTCTCTCCCAGGCTCTGTGTCCCAGCACCCATTCCTGGGCTGACTGTGCCTCTCTCCCTGGCTCTGTGTCCCAGCGCCCATTCCTAGGCTAACTGTGCCTCTCTCTCTGGCACTGTGTCCCAGCAGCCATTCCTGCTTTGACTGTGTCTCTGCCCGGCTCTGTGTCCCAGCACCCTTTCCTGGGCTGACTCTGCCTCTATGCCAGGCTCTTTATCCAAGCACCCATTCCTTGGCTGACTGTGCCTCTCTCCCTGGCTCTTTTTCCCAGCACCCATTCCTGTTCTCAGAGTTCCTCTCACCCAGGCTCCGTGTTCCAGCAGCCATTCCTGGGCTGACTGTTCCTCTCTTCTTGGATCTGTGTCCCAGCACCCATTCCTGGGCTGACTCGGCCCCTTTTCAGTCTTGTGTCCCAGCACCCATTACTCGGCAGATAGTGTCTCTCTTGGCTCTGTCTCCCAGCAGCCATTCCTGGGCTGATTGTTCCTCTCTCCCTGGATCTGTGTCCCTGCACCCATACCTGGGCTTACTTTGCCTCTCTCTCATGCTCTGTGTCCCAGTACCCATTCCTCGGCTCAGTGTTCCACTGTCCCAGGCTCTGAGTCCAAGCACCTATTCCTGGGCGGATTGTGCCTCTCTCCCATGCTCTTTGTCTAAGCACGCATTCCAGGGCTGGCTGCCCCCCCTTCATGCTTTTTGTCCAGCATCCACTTCCTGGGGTGACTGTGCGTCTCTCCCTATCTCTGTTTCCCAGCACAGGTTCCTGGGCTCAGTGTTCCTCTCTCCCAGGCTCTGTTTCCGAGTACCCATTCCTGGGCTAACTGTGCCTCTCACCGTCGATCTGTGTCCCAGCACCCATTCCTGGGCTGACTCTGCCTCTTTTCCAGGATCTGTGTCCAAGCACCCACTCCTGGTCTGACTGTGCCTCTCTCCCAGGCTCTGTGTCCCAGCACCCATTCCTGGGCTGACTCTGCCTCTAAGCCAGGCTCTGTGTCCCAGCACCCATTCCTGGGCTGACTGTTCCTCTGTCCCTGGATCTGTGTCCCAGCTCCCATTCCTGGGCAGACTGTGCCTCTCTCCCATGCTCGGTGTCCCAGCACCCATTTCTGGGAAGTCTGTGCCTTTCTCCCTGGATCTGTGTCCCACCTCCCATTCCTGGGCTGACTCGGCCTCTATGCCAGGCTCTGGGCCAAGCACCCATTCTCGGGCTGACTGCGCCCCCTTCAGGCTCTGTGTCCCAGTTCACATTTTTGGGCTCAGCGTTCCTCTCTCCCAGGCTCTGTGTCCCAGCACCCATTCCTGGGCTGACTGTGCCTCTCTCCCTGGCTCTGTGTCCCAGCGCCCATTCCTAGGCTAACTGTGCCTCTCTCTCTGGCACTGTGTCCCAGCAGCCATTCCTGCTTTGACTGTGTCTCTGCCCGGCTCTGTGTCCCAGCACCCATTCCTGGGCTGACTCTGCCTCTATGCCAGGCTCTATATCCAAGAATCCATTCCTTGGCTGACTGTGCCTCTCGCCCAGGCTCTGTTTCCCAGCACCCAATCCTGTTCTCAGTGTTCCTCTCTCCCAAGCTCTGTGTTCCAGCACCCATTCCTGGGCTGACTCGGCCCCTTTTCAGTCTTGTGTCCCAGCACCCATTACTCGGCAGATAGTGTCTCTCTTGGCTCTGTGTCCCAGCGCCCATTCCTAGGCTAACTGTGCCTCTCTCTCTGGCACTGTGTCCCAGCAGCCATTCCTGCTTTGACTGTGTCTCTGCCCGGCTCTGTGTCCCAGCACCCTTTCCTGGGCTGACTCTGCCTCTATGCCAGGCTCTTTATCCAAGCACCCATTCCTTGGCTGACTGTGCCTCTCTCCCTGGCTCTGTTTCCCAGCACCCATTCCTGTTCTCAGTGTTCCTCTCTCCCAGGCTCTGTGTTCCAGCAGCCATTCCTGGGCTGACTGTTCCTCTCTTCCCGGATCTGTGTCCCAGTACCCATTCCTGGCCTACTCGGCCCCTTTCCAGTCTTGTGTCCCAGCACCCATTACTCGGCAGATAGTGTCTCTCTTGGCTCTGTGTCCCAGCAGCCTTTCCTGGGCTGATTGTTCCTCTCTCCCTGGATCTGTGTCCCTGCACCCATACCTGGGCTTACTTTTCCCTCTCTCGCATGCTCTGTGTCCCAGCACCCATTCCTGGGCTCAGTGTTCCACTGTCATCCCAGGCTCTGAGTCCAAGCACCTATTCCTGGGCAGATTGTGCCTCTCTCCCATGCTCTTTGTCTAAGCACGCATTCCAGGGCTGGCTGCCCCCCCTTCATGCTTTTTGTCAAGCATCCACTTCCTGGGCTGACTGTGCCTCTCTCCCAGGCTCTGTTTCCGAGTACCCATTCCTGGGCTAACTGTGCCTCTCACCGTGGATCTGTGTCCCAGCACCCATTCCTGGGCTGACTCGGCCTCTATGCCAGGCTCTGGGCCAAGCACCCATTCCCGGGCTGACTGCGCCCCCTTCAGGCTCTGTGTCCCAGGTCACATTTTTGGGCTCAGCGTTCCTCTCTCCCAGGCTCTGTGTCCCAGCACCCATTCCTGGGCTGACTGTGCCTCTCTCCCTGGCTCTGTGTCCCAGCGCCCATTCCTAGGCTAACTGTGCCTCTCTCTCTGGCACTGTGTCCCAGCAGCCATTCCTGCTTTGACTGTGTCTCTGCCCGGCTCTGTGTCCCAGCACCCTTTCCTGGGCTGACTCTGCCTCCATGCCAGGCTCTTTATCCAAGCATCCATTCCTTGGCTGACTGTGCCTCTCTCCCTGGCTCTGTTTCCCAGCACCCATTCCTGTTCTCAGTGTTCCTCTCTCCCAGGCTCTGTGTCCCAGCACCCATTCCTGGGCTGACTCGGCCCCTTTTCAGTCTTGTGTCCCAGCACCCATTACTCGGCAGATAGCGTCTCTCTTGGCTCTGTGTCCCAGCACCCATTCCTGGGCTGATTGTTCCTCTCTCCCTGGATCTGTGTCCCTGCAACCATACCTGGGCTGACTCGGCCCCTTTTCAGTCTTGTGTCCCAGCACCCATTACTCGGCAGATAGTGTCTCTCTTGGCTCTGAGTCCAAGCACCTATTCCTGGGCAGATTGTGCCTCTCTCCCATGCTCTTTGTCTAAGCACGCACTCCAGGGCTGGCTGCCCCCCTTCATGCTTTTTGTCAAGCATCCAATTCCTGGGCTGACTGTGCCTCTCTCCCTATCTCTGTTTCCCAGCACAGGTTCCTGGGCTCAGTGTTCCTCTCTCCCAGGCTCTGTTTCCGAGTACCCATTCCTGGGCTAACTGTGCCTCTCACCGTGGATCTGTGTCCCAGCACCCATTCCAGGGCTGACTCTGCCTCTAAGCCAGGCTCTGTGTCCCAGCACCCACTCCTGGTCTGACTGTGCCTCTCTCCTAGGCTCTGTGTCCCAGCACCCATTCCTGGGCCGACTGTGCCTCTGTCCCTGGATCTGTGTCCCAGCTCCCATTCCTGGGCAGACTGTGCCTCTCTCCCATGCTCGGTGTCCCAGCACCCATTTCTGGGAAGACTGTGCCTTTCTCCCTGGATCTGTGTCCCACCTCCCATTCCTGGGCTGACTCGGCCTCTATGCCAGGCTCTGGGCCAAGCACCCATTCCCAGGCTGACTCCGCCCCCTTTAGGCTCTGTGTCCCAGTTCACATTTTTGGGCTCAGCGTTCTTCTCTCCCAGGCTCTGTGTCCCAGCACCCATTCCTGGGCTGACTGTGCCTCTCTCCCTGGCTCTGTGTCCCAGCGCCCATTCCTAGGCTAACTGTGCCTCTCTCTCTGGCACTGTGTCCCAGCAGCCATTCCTGCTTTGACTGTGTCTCTGCCCGGCTCTGTGTCCCAGCACCCTTTCCTGGGCTGACTCTGCCTCTATGCCAGGCTCTTTATCCAAGCACCCATTCCTTGGCTGACTGTGCCTCTCTCCCTGGCTCTTTTTCCCAGCACCCATTCCTGTTCTCAGAGTTCCTCTCACCCAGGCTCCGTGTTCCAGCAGCCATTCCTGGGCTGACTGTTCCTCTCTTCCCGGATCTGTGTCCCAGCACCCATTCCTGGGCTGACTCGGCCCCTTTTCAGTCTTGTGTCCCAGCACCCATTACTCGGCAGATAGTGTCTCTCTTGGCTCTGTGTCCCAGCAGCCATTCCTGGGCTGATTGTTCCTCTCTCCCTGGATCTGTGTCCCTGCACCCATACCTGGTCTTACTTTGCCTCTCTCTCATGCTCTGTGTCCCAGCACCCATTCCTCGGCTCAGTGTTCCACTGTCATCCCAGGCTCTGAGTCCAAGCACCTATTCCTGGGCGGATTGTGCCTCTCTCCCATGCTCTTTGTCTAAGCACGCATTCCAGGGCTGGCTGCCCCCCCTTCATGCTTTTTGTCCAGCATCCACTTCCTGGGCTGACTGTGCGTCTCTCCCTATCTCTGTTTCCCAGCACAGGTTCCTGGGCTCAGTGTTCCCCTCTCCCAGGCTCTGTTTCCGAGTACCCATTCCTGGGCTAACTGTGCCTCTCACCGTGGATCTGTGTCCCAGCACCCATTCCTGGGCTGACTCTGCCTCTTTTCCAGGATCTGTGTCCAAGCACCCACTCCTGGTCTGACTGTGCCTCTCTCCCAGGCTCTGTGTCCCAGCACCCATTCCTGGGCTGACTCTGCCTCTAAGCCAGACTCTGTGTCCCAGCACCCATTCCTGGGCTGACTGTGCCTCTAAGCCAGGCTCTGTGTCCCCGCACCCATTCCTGGGCTGACTGTGCCTCTGTCCCTGGATCTGTGTCCCAGCTCCCATTCCTGGGCAGACTGTGCCTCTCTCCCATGCTCGGTGTCCCAGCACCCATTTCTGGGAAGACTGTGCCTTTCTCCCTGGATCTGTGTCCCACCTCCCATTCCTGGGCTGACTCGGCCTCTATGCCAGGCTCTGAGCCAAGCACCCATTCCCGGGCTGACTGCGCCCCCTTCAGGCTCTGTGTCCCAGTTCCCATTTTTGGGCTCAGCGTTCCTCTCTCCCAGGCTCTGTGTCCCAGCACCCATTCCTGGGCTGACTGTGCCTCTCTCCCTGGCTCTGTGTCCCAGCGCCCATTCCTAGGCTAACTGTGCCTCTCTCTCTGGCACTGTGTCCCAGCAGCCATTCCTGCTTTGACTGTGTCTCTGCCCGGCTCTGTGTCCCAGCACCCTTTCCTGGGCTGACTCTGCCTCTATGCCAGGCTCTTTATCCCAGCACCCATTCCTTGGCTGACTGTGCCTCTCTCCCTGGCTCTGTTTCCCAGCACCCATTGCGGTTCTCAGAGTTCCTCTCTTCCAGGCTCCGTGTTCCAGCAGCCATTCCTGGGCTGACTGTTCCTCTCTTCTTGGATCTGTGTCCCAGCACCCATTCCTGGGCTGACTCGGCCCCTTTTCAGTCTTGTGTCCCAGCACCCATTACTCGGCAGATAGTGTCTCTCTTGGCTCTGTGTCCCAGCAGCCATTCCTGGGCTGATTGTTCCTCTCTCCCTGGATCTGTGTCCCTGCAACCATACCTGGGCTGACTCGGCCCCTTTTCAGTCTTGTGTCCCAGCACCCATTACTCGGCAGATAGTGTCTCTCTTGGCTCTGAGTCCAAGCACCTATTCCTGGGCAGATTGTGCCTCTCTCCCATGCTCTTTGTCTAAGTACGCACTCCAGGGCTGGCTGCCCCCCCTTCATGCTTTTTGTCAAGCATCCAATTCCTGGGCTGACTGTGCCTCTCTCCCTATCTCTGTTTCCCAGCACAGGTTCCTGGGCTCAGTGTTCCTCTCTCCCAGGCTCTGTTTCCGAGTACCCATTCCTGGGCTAACTGTGCCTCTCACCGTGGATCTGTGTCCCAGCACCCATTCCAGGGCTGACTCTGCCTCTAAGCCAGGCTCTGTGTCCCAGCACCCACTCCTGGTCTGACTGTGCCTCTCTCCCAGGCTCTGTGTCCCAGCACCCATTCCTGGGCCGACTGTGCCTCTGTCCCTGGATCTGTGTCCCAGCTCCCATTCCTGGGCAGACTGTGCCTCTCTCCCATGCTCGGTGTCCCAGCACCCATTTCTGGGAAGACTGTGCCTTTCTCCCTGGATCTGTGTCCCACCTCCCATTCCTGGGCTGACTCGGCCTCTATGCCAGGCTCTGGGCCAAGCACCCATTCCCAGGCTGACTCCGCCCCCTTTAGGCTCTGTGTCCCAGTTCACATTTTTGGGCTCAGCGTTCTTCTCTCCCAGGCTCTGTGTCCCAGCACCCATTCCTGGGCTGACTGTGCCTCTCTCCCTGGCTCTGTGTCCCAGCGCCCATTCCTAGGCTAACTGTGCCTCTCTCTCTGGCACTGTGTCCCAGCAGCCATTCCTGCTTTGACTGTGTCTCTGCCCGGCTCTGTGTCCCAGCACCCTTTCCTGGGCTGACTCTGCCTCTATGCCAGGCTCTTTATCCAAGCACCCATTCCTTGGCTGACTGTGCCTCTCTCCCTGGCTCTGTTTCCCAGCACCCATTCCTGTTCTCAGAGTTCCTCTCACCCAGGCTCCGTGTTCCAGCAGCCATTCCTGGGCTGACTGTTCCTCTCTTCTTGGATCTGTGTCCCAGCACCCATTCCTGGGCTGACTCGGCCCCTTTTCAGTCTTGTGTCCCAGCACCCATTACTCGGCAGATAGTGTCTCTCTTGGCTCTGTCTCCCAGCAGCCATTCCTGGGCTGATTGTTCCTCTCTCCCTGGATCTGTGTCCCTGCACCCATACCTGGGCTTACTTTGCCTCTCTCTCATGCTCTGTGTCCCAGCACCCATTCCTCGGCTCAGTGTTCCACTGTCCCAGGCTCTGAGTCCAAGCACCTATTCCTGGGCGGATTGTGCCTCTCTCCCATGCTCTTTGTCTAAGCACGCATTCCAGGGCTGGCTGCCCCCCCTTCATGCTTTTTGTCCAGCATCCACTTCCTGGGCTGACTGTGCGTCTCTCCCTATCTCTGTTTCCCAGCACAGGTTCCTGGGCTCAGTGTTCCCCTCTCCCAGGCTCTGTTTCCGAGTAACCATTCCTGGGCTAACTGTGCCTCTCACCGTGGATCTGTGTCCCAGCACCCATTCCTGGGCTGACTCTGCCTCTTTTCCAGGATCTGTGTCCAAGCACCCACTCCTGGTCTGACTGTGCCTCTCTCCCAGGCTCTGTGTCCCAGCACCCATTCCTGGGCTGACTCTGCCTCTAAGCCAGACTCTGTGTCCCAGCACCCATTCCTGGGCTGACTGTGCCTCTAAGCCAGGCTCTGTGTCCCCGCACCCATTCCTGGGCTGACTGTGCCTCTGTCCCTGGATCTGTGTCCCAGCTCCCATTCCTGGGCAGACTGTGCCTCTCTCCCATGCTCGGTGTCCCAGCACCCATTTCTGGGAAGACTGTGCCTCTCTCCCTGGCTCTGTGTCCCAGCGCCCATTCCTAGGCTAACTGTGCCTCTCTCTCTGGCACTGTGTCCCAGCAGCCATTCCTGCTTTGACTGTGTCTCTGCCCGGCTCTGTGTCCCAGCACTCTTTCCTGGGCTGACTCTGCCTCTATGCCAGGCTCTTTATCCCAGCACCCATTCCTTGGCTGACTGTGCCTCTCTCCCTGGCTCTGTTTCCCAGCACCCATTGCGGTTCTCAGAGTTCCTCTCTCCCAGGCTCCGTGTTCCAGCAGCCATTCCTGGGCTGACTGTTCCTCTCTTCTTGGATCTGTGTCCCAGCACCCATTCCTGGGCTGACTCGGCCCCTTTTCAGTCTTGTGTCCCAGCACCCATTACTCGGCAGATAGTGTCTCTCTTGGCTCTGTGTCCCAGCAGCCATTCCTGGGCTGATTGTTCCTCTCTCCCTGGATCTGTGTCCCTGCAACCATACCTGGGCTGACTCGGCCCCTTTTCAGTCTTGTGTCCCAGCACCCATTACTCGGCAGATAGTGTCTCTCTTGGCTCTGAGTCCAAGCACCTATTCCTGGGCAGATTGTGCCTCTCTCCCATGCTCTTTGTCTAAGCACGCACTCCAGGGCTGGCTGCCCCCCCTTCATGCTTTTTGTCAAGCATCCAATTCCTGGGCTGACTGTGCCTCTCTCCCTATCTCTGTTTCCCAGCACAGGTTCCTGGGCTCAGTGTTCCTCTCTCCCAGGCTCTGTTTCCGAGTACCCATTCCTGGGCTAACTGTGCCTCTCACCGTGGATCTGTGTCCCAGCACCCATTCCAGGGCTGACTCTGCCTCTAAGCCAGGCTCTGTGTCCCAGCACCCACTCCTGGTCTGACTGTGCCTCTCTCCCAGGCTCTGTGTCCCAGCACCCATTCCTGGGCCGACTGTGCCTCTGTCCCTGGATCTGTGTCCCAGCTCCCATTCCTGGGCAGACTGTGCCTCTCTCCCATGCTCGGTGTCCCAGCACCCATTTCTGGGAAGACTGTGCCTTTCTTCCTGGATCTGTGTCCCACCTCCCATTCCTGGGCTGACTCGGCCTCTATGCCAGGCTCTGGGCCAAGCACCCATTCCCAGGCTGACTCCGCCCCCTTTAGGCTCTGTGTCCCAGTTCACATTTTTGGGCTCAGCGTTCTTCTCTCCCAGGCTCTGTGTCCCAGCACCCATTCCTGGGCTGACTGTGCCTCTCTCCCTGGCTCTGTGTCCCAGCGCCCATTCCTAGGCTAACTGTGCCTCTCTCTCTGGCACTGTGTCCCAGCAGCCATTCCTGCTTTGACTGTGTCTCTGCCCGGCTCTGTGTCCCAGCACCCTTTCCTGGGCTGACTCTGCCTCTATGCCAGGCTCTTTATCCAAGCACCCATTCCTTGGCTGACTGTGCCTCTCTCCCTGGCTCTGTTTCCCAGCACCCATTCCTGTTCTCAGAGTTCCTCTCACCCAGGCTCCGTGTTCCAGCAGCCATTCCTGGGCTGACTGTTCCTCTCTTCTTGGATCTGTGTCCCAGCACCCATTCCTGGGCTGACTCGGCCCCTTTTCAGTCTTGTGTCCCAGCACCCATTACTCGGCAGATAGTGTCTCTCTTGGCTCTGTCTCCCAGCAGCCATTCCTGGGCTGATTGTTCCTCTCTCCCTGGATCTGTGTCCCTGCACCCATACCTGGGCTTACTTTGCCTCTCTCTCATGCTCTGTGTCCCAGCACCCATTCCTCGGCTCAGTGTTCCACTGTCCCAGGCTCTGAGTCCAAGCACCTATTCCTGGGCGGATTGTGCCTCTCTCCCATGCTCTTTGTCTAAGCACGCATTCCAGGGCTGGCTGCCCCCCCTTCATGCTTTTTGTCCAGCATCCACTTCCTGGGCTGACTGTGCGTCTCTCCCTATCTCTGTTTCCCAGCACAGGTTCCTGGGCTCAGTGTTCCCCTCTCCCAGGCTCTGTTTCCGAGTACCCATTCCTGGGCTAACTGTGCCTCTCACCGTGGATCTGTGTCCCAGCACCCATTCCTGGGCTGACTCTGCCTCTTTTCCAGGATCTGTGTCCAAGCACCCACTCCTGGTCTGACTGTGCCTCTCTCCCAGGCTCTGTGTCCCAGCACCCATTCCTGGGCTGACTCTGCCTCTAAGCCAGACTCTGTGTCCCAGAACCCATTCCTGGGCTGACTGTGCCTCTAAGCCAGGCTCTGTGTCCCCGCACCCATTCCTGGGCTGACTGTGCCTCTGTCCCTGGATCTGTGTCCCAGCTCCCATTCCTGGGCAGACTGTGCCTCTCTCCCATGCTCGGTGTCCCAGCACCCATTTCTGGGAAGACTGTGCCTTTCTCCCTGGATCTGTGTCCCACCTCCCATTCCTGGGCTGACTCGGCCTCTATGCCAGGCTCTGAGCCAAGCACCCATTCCCGGGCTGACTGCGCCCCCTTCAGGCTCTGTGTCCCAGTTCCCATTTTTGGGCTCAGCGTTCCTCTCTCCCAGGCTCTGTGTCCCAGCACCCATTCCTGGGCTGACTGTGCCTCTCTCCCTGGCTCTGTGTCCCAGCGCCCATTCCTAGGCTAACTGTGCCTCTCTCTCTGGCACTGTGTCCCAGCAGCCATTCCTGCTTTGACTGTGTCTCTGCCCGGCTCTGTGTCCCAGCACCCTTTCCTGGGCTGACTCTGCCTCTATGCCAGGCTCTTTATCCCAGCACCCATTCCTTGGCTGACTGTGCCTCTCTCCCTGGCTCTGTTTCCCAGCACCCATTGCGGTTCTCAGAGTTCCTCTCTCCCAGGCTCCGTGTCCCAGCAGCCATTCCTGGGCTGACTGTTCCTCTCTTCTTGGATCTGTGTCCCAGCACCCATACCTGGGCTGACTCGGCCCCTTTTCAGTCTTGTGTCCCAGCACCCATTACTCGGCAGATAGTGTCTCTCTTGGCTCTGTGTCCCAGCAGCCATTCCTGGGCTGATTGTTCCTCTCTCCCTGGATCTGTGTCCCTGCAACCATACCTGGGCTGACTCGGCCCCTTTTCAGTCTTGTGTCCCAGCACCCATTACTCGGCAGATAGTGTCTCTCTTGGCTCTGAGTCCAAGCACCTATTCCTGGGCAGATTGTGCCTCTCTCCCATGCTCTTTGTCTAAGCACGCACTCCAGGGCTGGCTGCCCCCCCTTCATGCTTTTTGTCAAGCATCCAATTCCTGGGCTGACTGTGCCTCTCTCCCTATCTCTGTTTCCCAGCACAGGTTCCTGGGCTCAGTGTTCCTCTCTCCCAGGCTCTGTTTCCGAGTACCCATTCCTGGGCTGACTCTGCCTCTAAGCCAGACTCTGTGTCCCAGCACCCATTCCTGGGCTGACTGTGCCTCTAAGCCAGGCTCTGTGTCCCCGCACCCATTCCTGGGCTGACTGTGCCTCTGTCCCTGGATCTGTGTCCCAGCTCCCATTCCTGGGCAGACTGTGCCTCTCTCCCATGCTCGGTGTCCCAGCACCCATTTCTGGGAAGACTGTGCCTCTCTCCCTGGCTCTGTGTCCCAGCGCCCATTCCTAGGCTAACTGTGCCTCTCTCTCTGGCACTGTGTCCCAGCAGCCATTCCTGCTTTGACTGTGTCTCTGCCCGGCTCTGTGTCCCAGCACCCTTTCCTGGGCTGACTCTGCCTCTATGCCAGGCTCTTTATCCAAGCACCCATTCCTTGGCTGACTGTGCCTCTCTCCCTGGCTCTGTTTCCCAGCACCCATTCCTGTTCTCAGAGTTCCTCTCACCCAGGCTCCGTGTTCCAGCAGCCATTCCTGGGCTGACTGTTCCTCTCTTCCCGGATCTGTGTCCCAGCACCCATTCCTGGGCTGACTCGGCCCCTTTTCAGTCTTGTGTCCCAGCACCCATTACTCGGCAGATAGTGTCTCTCTTGGCTCTGTGTCCCAGCAGCCTTTCCTGGGCTGATTGTTCCTCTCTCCCTGGATCTGTGTCCCTGCACCCATACCTGGGCTTACTTTGCCTCTCTCTCATGCTCTGTGTCCCAGCACCCATTCCTCGGCTCAGTGTTCCACTGTCCCAGGCTCTGAGTCCAAGCACCTATTCCTGGGCGGATTGTGCCTCTCTCCCATGCTCTTTGTCTAAGCACGCATTCCAGGGCTGGCTGCCCCCCCTTCATGCTTTTTGTCCAGCATCCACTTCCTGGGCTGACTGTGCGTCTCTCCCTATCTCTGTTTCCCAGCACAGGTTCCTGGGCTCAGTGTTCCCCTCTCCCAGGCTCTGTTTCCGAGTACCCATTCCTGGGCTGACTGTGCCTCTGTCCCTGGATCTGTGTCCCAGCTCCCATTCCTGGGCAGACTGTGCCTCTCTCCCATGCTCGGTGTCCCAGCACCCATTTCTGGGATGACTGTGCCTTTCTCCCTGGATCTGTGTCCCACCTCCCATTCCTGGGCTGACTCGGCCTCTATGCCAGGCTCTGGGCCAAGCACCCATTCCCGGGCTGACTGCGCCCCCTTCAGGCTCTGTGTCCCAGTTCACATTTTTGGGCTCAGCGTTCCTCTCTCCCAGGCTCTGTGTACCAGCACCCATTCCTGGGCTGACTGTGCCTCTCTCCCTGGCTCTGTGTCCCAGCGCCCATTCCTAGGCTAACTGTGCCTCTCTCTCTGGCACTGTGTCCCAGCAGCCATTCCTGCTTTGACTGTGTCTCTGCCCGGCTCTGTGTCCCAGCACCCTTTCCTGGGCTGACTCTGCCTCTATGCCAGGCTCTTTATCCAAGCACCCATTCCTTGGCTGTCTGTGCCTCTCTCCCTGGCTCTGTTTCCCAGCACCCATTCCTGTTCTCAGTGTTCCTCTCTCCCAGGCTCTGTGTTCCAGCAGCCATTCCTGGGCTGACTGTTCCTCTCTTCCCGGATCTGTGTCCCAGCACCCATTCCTGGCCTACTCGGCCCCTTTCCAGTCTTGTGTCCCAGCACCCATTACTGGGCAGATAGTGTCTCTCTTGGCTCTGTGTCCCAGCAGCCTTTCCTGGGCTGATTGTTCCTCTCTCCCTGGATCTGTGTCCCTGCACCCATACCTGGACTTACTTTTCCCTCTCTCGCATGCTCTGTGTCCCAGCACCCATTCCTGGGCTCAGTGTTCCACTGTCATCCCAGGCTCTGAGTCCAAGCACCTATTCCTGGGCGGATTGTGCCTCTCTCCCATGCTCTTTGTCTAAGCACGCATTCCAGGGCTGGCTGCCCCCCCTTCATGCTTTTTGTCAAGCATCCACTTCCTGGGCTGACTGTGCCTCTCTCCCAGGCTCTGTTTCCGAGTACCCATTCCTGGGCTAACTGTGCCTCTCACCGTGGATCTGTGTCCCAGCACCCATTCCTGGGCTGACTCTGCCTCTTTTCCAGGATCTGTGTCCAAGCACCCACTCCTGGTCTGACTGTGCCTCTCTCCCAGGCTCTGTGTCCCAGCACCCATTCCTGGGCTGACTGTGCCTCTAAGCCAGGCTCTGTGTCCCCGCACCCATTCCTGGGCTGACTGTGCCTCTGTCCCTGGATCTGTGTCCCAGCTCCCATTCCTGGGCAGACTGTGCCTCTCTCTCATGCTCGGTGTCCCAGCACCCATTTCTGGGAAGACTGTGCCTTTCTCCCTGGATCTGTGTCCCACCTCCCATTCCTGGGCTGACTCGGCCTCTATGCCAGGCTCTGGGCCAAGCACCCATTCCCGGGCTGACTGCGCCCCCTTCAGGCTCTGTGTCCCAGTTCCCATTTTTGGGCTCAGCGTTCCTCTCTCCCAGGCTCTGTGTCCCAGCACCCATTCCTGGGCTGACTGTGCCTCTCTCCCTGGCTCTGTGTCCCAGCGCCCATTCCTAGGCTAACTGTGCCTCTCTCTCTGGCACTGTGTCCCAGCAGCCATTCCTGCTTTGACTGTGTCTCTGCCCGGCTCTGTGTCCCAGCACCCTTTCCTGGGCTGACTCTGCCTCCAAGCCAGGCTCTTTATCCAAGCATCCATTCCTTGGCTGACTGTGCCTCTCTCCCTGGCTCTGTTTCCCAGCACCCATTCCTGTTCTCAGTGTTCCTCTCTCCCAGGCTCTGTGATCCAGCAGCCATTCCTGGGCTGACTCGGCCCCTTTTCAGTCTTGTGTCCCAGCACCCATTACTCGGCAGATAGCGTCTCTCTTGGCTCTGTGTCCCAGCAGCCTTTCCTGGGCTGATTGTTCCTCTCTCCCTGGATCTGTGTCCCTGCACCCATACCTGGGCTTACTTTGCCTCTCTCGCATGCTCTGTGTCCCAGCACCCATTCCTGGGCTCAGTGTTCCACTGTCCCAGGCTCTGAGTGCAAGCACCTATTCCTGGGCGGATTGTGCCTCTGTCCCATGCTCTTTGTCTAAGCACGCCTTCCGGGGCTGGCTGCCCCCCCTTCATGCTTTTTGTCCAGCATCCAATTCCTGGGCTGACTGTGCCTCTCTCCCTATCTCTGTTTCCCAGCACAGGTTCCTGGGCTCAGTGTTCCTCTCTCCCAGGCTCTGTTTCTGAGTACCCATTCCTGGGCTAACTGTGCCTCTCACCGTGGATCTGTGTCCCAGCACCCATTCCTGGGCTGACTCTGCCTCTTTTCCAGGATCTGTGTCCAAGCACCCACTCCTGGTCTGACTGTGCCTCTCTCCCAGGCTCTGTGTCCCAGCACCCATTCCTGGGCTGACTCTGCCTCTAAGCCAGGCTCTGTGTCCCAGCACCCATTCCGGGGCTGACTGTGCCTCTGTCCCTGGATCTGTGTCCCAGCAGCCATTCCTGGGCTGATTGTTCCTCTCTCCCTGGATCTGTGTCCCTGCAACCATACCTGGGCTGACTCGGCCCCTTTTCAGTCTTGTGTCCCAGCACCCATTACTCGGCAGATAGTGTCTCTCTTGGCTCTGAGTCCAAGCACCTATTCCTGGGCAGATTGTGCCTCTCTCCCATGCTCTTTGTCTAAGCACGCACTCCAGGGCTGGCTGCCCCCCCTTCATGCTTTTTGTCAAGCATCCAATTACTGGGCTGACTGTGCCTCTCTCCCTATCTCTGTTTCCCAGCACAGGTTCCTGGGCTCAGTGTTCCTCTCTCCCAGGCTCTGTTTCCGAGTACCCATTCCTGGGCTAACTGTGCCTCTCACCGTGGATCTGTGTCCCAGCACCCATTCCAGGGCTGACTCTGCCTCTAAGCCAGGCTCTGTGTCCCAGCACCCACTCCTGGTCTGACTGTGCCTCTCTCCCAGGCTCTGTGTCCCAGCACCCATTCCTGGGCCGACTGTGCCTCTGTCCCTGGATCTGTGTCCCAGCTCCCATTCCTGGGCAGACTGTGCCTCTCTCCCATGCTCGGTGTCCCAGCACCCATTTCTGGGAAGACTGTGCCTTTCTCCCTGGATCTGTGTCCCACCTCCCATTCCTGGGCTGACTCGGCCTCTATGCCAGGCTCTGGGCCAAGCACCCATTCCCGGGCTGACTGCGCCCCCTTCAGGCTCTGTGTCCCAGGTCACATTTTTGGGCTCAGCGTTCCTCTCTCCCAGGCTCTGTGTACCAGCACCCATTCCTGGGCTGACTGTGCCTCTCTCCCTGGCTCTGTGTCCCAGCGCCCATTCCTAGGCTAACTGTGCCTCGCTCTCTGGCACTGTGTCCCAGCAGCCATTCCTGCTTTGACTGTGTCTCTGCCCGGCTCTGTGTCCCAGCACCCTTTCCTGGGCTGACTCTGCCTCTATGCCAGGCTCTTTATCCAAGCACCCATTCCTTGGCTGACTGTGCCTCTCTCCCTGGCTCTGTTTCCCAGCACCCATTCCTGTTCTCAGTGTTCCTCTCTCCCAGGCTCTGTGTTCCAGCAGCCATTCCTGGGCTGACTGTTCCTCTCTTCCCGGATCTTTGTCCCAGCACCCATTCCTGGCCTACTCGGCCCCTTTCAAGTCTTGTGTCCCAGCACCCATTACTCGGCAGATAGTGGCTCTCTTGGCTCTGTGTCCCAGCAGCCTTTCCTGGGCTGATTGTTCCTCTCTCCATGGATCTGTGTCCCTGCACCCATACCTGGGCTTACTTTTCCCTCTCTCGCATGCTCTGTGTCCCAGCACCCATTCCTGGGCTCAGTGTTCCACTGTCATCCCAGGCTCTGAGTCCAAGCACCTATTCCTGGGCGGATTGTGCCTCTCTCCCATGCTCTTTGTCTAAGCACGCATTCCAGGGCTGGCTGCCCCCGCTTCATGCTTTTTGTCAAGCATCCACTTCCTGGGCTGACTGTGCCTCTCTCCCAGGCTCTGTTTCCGAGTACCCATTCCTGGGCTAACTGTGCCTCTCACCGTGGATCTGTGTCCCAGCACCCATTCCTGGGCTGACTCTGCCTCTTTTCCAGGATCTGTGTCCAAGCACCCACTCCTGGTCTGACTGTGCCTCTCTCCCAGGCTCTGTGTACCAGCACCCATTCCTGGGCTGACTCTGCCTCTAAGCCAGGCTGTGTGTCCCAGCACCCATTCCTGGGCTGACTGTGCCTCTAAGCCAGGCTCTGTGTCCCCGCACCCATTCCTGGGCTGACTGTGCCTCTGTCCCTGGATCTGTGTCCCAGCTCCCATTCCTTGGCAGACTGTGCCTCTCTCCCATGCTCGGTGTCCCAGCACCCATTTCTGGGAAGACTGTGCCTTTCTCCCTGGATCTGTGTCCCACCTCCCATTCCTGGGCTGACTCGGCCTCTATGCCAGGCTCTGGGCCAAGCACCCATTCCCGGGCTGACTGCGCCCCCTTCAGGCTCTGTGTCCCAGTTCACATTTTTGGGCTCAGCGTTCCTCTCTCCCAGGCTCTGTGTCCCAGCACCCATTCCTGGGCTGACTGTGCCTCTCTCCCTGGCTCTGTGTCCCAGCACCCATTCCTAGGCTAACTGTGCCTCTCTCTCTGGCACTGTGTCCCAGCAGCCATTCCTGGGCTGATTGTTCCTCTCTCCCTGGATCTGTGTCCCTGCAACCATACCTGGGCTGACTCGGCCCCTTTTCAGTCTTGTGTCCCAGCACCCATTACTCGGCAGATAGTGTCTCTCTTGGCTCTGAGTCCAAGCACCTATTCCTGGGCAGATTGTGCCTCTCTCCCATGCTCTTTGTCTAAGCACGCACTCCAGGGCTGGCTGCCCCCCCTTCATGCATTTTGTCAAGCATCCAATTCCTGGGCTGACTGTGCCTCTCTCCCTGGCTCTGTTTCCCAGCACCCATTCCTGTTCTCAGTGTTCCTCTCTCCCAGGCTCTGTGATCCAGCAGCCATTCCTGGGCTGACTCGGCCCCTTTTCAGTCTTGTGTCCCAGCACCCATTACTCGGCAGATAGTGTCTCTCTTGGCTCTGTGTCCCAGCAGCCATTCCTGGGCTGATTGTTCCTCTCTCCCTGGATCTGTGTCCCTGCAACCATACCTGGGCTGACTCGGCCCCTTTTCAGTCTTGTGTCCCAGCACCCATTACTCGGCAGATAGTGTCTCTCTTGGCTCTGAGTCCAAGCACCTATTCCTGGGCAGATTGTGCCTCTCTCCCATGCTCTTTGTCTAAGCACGCACTCCAGGGCTGGCTGCCCCCCCTTCATGCTTTTTGTCAAGCATCCAATTCCTGGGCTGACTGTGCCTCTCTCCCTATCTCTGTTTCCCAGCACAGGTTCCTGGGCTCAGTGTTCCTCTCTCCCAGGCTCTGTTTCCGAGTACCCATTCCTGGGCTGACTCTGCCTCTAAGCCAGACTCTGTGTCCCAGCACCCATTCCTGGGCTGACTGTGCCTCTAAGCCAGGCTCTGTGTCCCCGCACCCATTCCTGGGCTGACTGTGCCTCTGTCCCTGGATCTGTGTCCCAGCTCCCATTCCTGGGCAGACTGTGCCTCTCTCCCATGCTCGGTGTCCCAGCACCCATTTCTGGGAAGACTGTGCCTCTCTCCCTGGCTCTGTGTCCCAGCGCCCATTCCTAGGCTAACTGTGCCTCTCTCTCTGGCACTGTGTCCCAGCAGCCATTCCTGCTTTGACTGTGTCTCTGCCCGGCTCTGTGTCCCAGCACCCTTTCCTGGGCTGACTCTGCCTCTATGCCAGGCTCTTTATCCAAGCACCCATTCCTTGGCTGACTGTGCCTCTCTCCCTGGCTCTGTTTCCCAGCACCCATTCCTGTTCTCAGAGTTCCTCTCACCCAGGCTCCGTGTTCCAGCAGCCATTCCTGGGCTGACTGTTCCTCTCTTCCCGGATCTGTGTCCCAGCACCCATTCCTGGGCTGACTCGGCCCCTTTTCAGTCTTGTGTCCCAGCACCCATTACTCGGCAGATAGTGTCTCTCTTGGCTCTGTGTCCCAGCAGCCTTTCCTGGGCTGATTGTTCCTCTCTCCCTGGATCTGTGTCCCTGCACCCATACCTGGGCTTACTTTGCCTCTCTCTCATGCTCTGTGTCCCAGCACCCATTCCTCGGCTCAGTGTTCCACTGTCCCAGGCTCTGAGTCCAAGCACCTATTCCTGGGCGGATTGTGCCTCTCTCCCATGCTCTTTGTCTAAGCACGCATTCCAGGGCTGGCTGCCCCCCCTTCATGCTTTTTGTCCAGCATCCACTTCCTGGGCTGACTGTGCGTCTCTCCCTATCTCTGTTTCCCAGCACAGGTTCCTGGGCTCAGTGTTCCCCTCTCCCAGGCTCTGTTTCCGAGTACCCATTCCTGGGCTGACTGTGCCTCTGTCCCTGGATCTGTGTCCCAGCTCCCATTCCTGGGCAGACTGTGCCTCTCTCCCATGCTCGGTGTCCCAGCACCCATTTCTGGGATGACTGTGCCTTTCTCCCTGGATCTGTGTCCCACCTCCCATTCCTGGGCTGACTCGGCCTCTATGCCAGGCTCTGGGCCAAGCACCCATTCCCGGGCTGACTGCGCCCCCTTCAGGCTCTGTGTCCCAGTTCACATTTTTGGGCTCAGCGTTCCTCTCTCCCAGGCTCTGTGTACCAGCACCCATTCCTGGGCTGACTGTGCCTCTCTCCCTGGCTCTGTGTCCCAGCGCCCATTCCTAGGCTAACTGTGCCTCTCTCTCTGGCACTGTGTCCCAGCAGCCATTCCTGCTTTGACTGTGTCTCTGCCCGGCTCTGTGTCCCAGCACCCTTTCCTGGGCTGACTCTGCCTCTATGCCAGGCTCTTTATCCAAGCACCCATTCCTTGGCTGTCTGCGCCTCTCTCCCTGGCTCTGTTTCCCAGCACCCATTCCTGTTCTCAGTGTTCCTCTCTCCCAGGCTCTGTGTTCCAGCAGCCATTCCTGGGCTGACTGTTCCTCTCTTCCCGGATCTGTGTCCCAGCACCCATTCCTGGCCTACTCGGCCCCTTTCCAGTCTTGTGTCCCAGCACCCATTACTCGGCAGATAGTGTCTCTCTTGGCTCTGTGTCCCAGCAGCCTTTCCTGGGCTGATTGTTCCTCTCTCCCTGGATCTGTGTCCCTGCACCCATACCTGGACTTACTTTTCCCTCTCTCGCATGCTCTGTGTCCCAGCACCCATTCCTGGGCTCAGTGTTCCACTGTCATCCCAGGCTCTGAGTCCAAGCACCTATTCCTGGGCGGATTGTGCCTCTCTCCCATGCTCTTTGTCTAAGCACGCATTCCAGGGCTGGCTGCCCCCCCTTCATGCTTTTTGTCAAGCATCCACTTCCTGGGCTGACTGTGCCTCTCTCCCAGGCTCTGTTTCCGAGTACCCATTCCTGGGCTAACTGTGCCTCTCACCGTGGATCTGTGTCCCAGCACCCATTCCTGGGCTGACTCTGCCTCTTTTCCAGGATCTGTGTCCAAGCACCCACTCCTGGTCTGACTGTGCCTCTCTCCCAGGCTCTGTGTCCCAGCACCCATTCCTGGGCTGACTGTGCCTCTAAGCCAGGCTCTGTGTCCCCGCACCCATTCCTGGGCTGACTGTGCCTCTGTCCCTGGATCTGTGTCCCAGCTCCCATTCCTGGGCAGACTGTGCCTCTCTCTCATGCTCGGTGTCCCAGCACCCATTTCTGGGAAGACTGTGCCTTTCTCCCTGGATCTGTGTCCCACCTCCCATTCCTGGGCTGACTCGGCCTCTATGCCAGGCTCTGGGCCAAGCACCCATTCCCGGGCTGACTGCGCCCCCTTCAGGCTCTGTGTCCCAGTTCCCATTTTTGGGCTCAGCGTTCCTCTCTCCCAGGCTCTGTGTCCCAGCACCCATTCCTGGGCTGACTGTGCCTCTCTCCCTGGCTCTGTGTCCCAGCGCCCATTCCTAGGCTAACTGTGCCTCTCTCTCTGGCACTGTGTCCCAGCAGCCATTCCTGCTTTGACTGTGTCTCTGCCCGGCTCTGTGTCCCAGCACCCTTTCCTGGGCTGACTCTGCCTCCAAGCCAGGCTCTTTATCCAAGCATCCATTCCTGGGCTGACTGTGCCTCTCTCCCTGGCTCTGTTTCCCAGCACCCATTCCTGTTCTCAGTGTTCCGCTCTCCCAGGCTCTGTGATCCAGCAGCCATTCCTGGGCTGACTCGGCCCCTTTTCAGTCTTGTGTCCCAGCACCCATTACTCGGCAGATAGCGTCTCTCTTGGCTCTGTGTCCCAGCAGCCTTTCCTGGGCTGATTGTTCCTCTCTCCCTGGATCTGTGTCCCTGCACCCATACCTGGGCTTACTTTGCCTCTCTCGCATGCTCTGTGTCCCAGCACCCATTCCTGGGCTCAGTGTTCCACTGTCCCAGGCTCTGAGTGCAAGCACCTATTCCTGGGCGGATTGTGCCTCTGTCCCATGCTCTTTGTCTAAGCACGCCTTCCGGGGCTGGCTGCCCCCCCTTCATGCTTTTTGTCCAGCATCCAATTCCTGGGCTGACTGTGCCTCTCTCCCTGGCTCTGTTTCCCAGCACCCATTCCTGTTCTCAGTGTTCCTCTCTCCCAGGCTCTGTGATCCAGCAGCCATTCCTGGGCTGACTCGGCCCCTTTTCAGTCTTGTGTCCCAGCACCCATTACTCGGCAGATAGTGTCTCTCTTGGCTCTGTGTCCCAGCAGCCATTCCTGGGCTGATTGTTCCTCTCTCCCTGGATCTGTGTCCCTGCAACCATACCTGGGCTGACTCGGCCCCTTTTCAGTCTTGTGTCCCAGCACCCATTACTCGGCAGATAGTGTCTCTCTTGGCTCTGAGTCCAAGCACCTATTCCTGGGCAGATTGTGCCTCTCTCCCATGCTCTTTGTCTAAGCACGCACTCCAGGGCTGGCTGCCCCCCCTTCATGCTTTTTGTCAAGCATCCAATTCCTGGGCTGACTGTGCCTCTCTCCCTATCTCTGTTTCCCAGCACAGGTTCCTGGGCTCAGTGTTCCTCTCTCCCAGGCTCTGTTTCCGAGTACCCATTCCTGGGCTGACTCTGCCTCTAAGCCAGACTCTGTGTCCCAGCACCCATTCCTGGGCTGACTGTGCCTCTAAGCCAGGCTCTGTGTCCCCGCACCCATTCCTGGGCTGACTGTGCCTCTGTCCCTGGATCTGTGTCCCAGCTCCCATTCCTGGGCAGACTGTGCCTCTCTCCCATGCTCGGTGTCCCAGCACCCATTTCTGGGAAGACTGTGCCTCTCTCCCTGGCTCTGTGTCCCAGCGCCCATTCCTAGGCTAACTGTGCCTCTCTCTCTGGCACTGTGTCCCAGCAGCCATTCCTGCTTTGACTGTGTCTCTGCCCGGCTCTGTGTCCCAGCACCCTTTCCTGGGCTGACTCTGCCTCTATGCCAGGCTCTTTATCCAAGCACCCATTCCTTGGCTGACTGTGCCTCTCTCCCTGGCTCTGTTTCCCAGCACCCATTCCTGTTCTCAGAGTTCCTCTCACCCAGGCTCCGTGTTCCAGCAGCCATTCCTGGGCTGACTGTTCCTCTCTTCCCGGATCTGTGTCCCAGCACCCATTCCTGGGCTGACTCGGCCCCTTTTCAGTCTTGTGTCCCAGCACCCATTACTCGGCAGATAGTGTCTCTCTTGGCTCTGTGTCCCAGCAGCCTTTCCTGGGCTGATTGTTCCTCTCTCCCTGGATCTGTGTCCCTGCACCCATACCTGGGCTTACTTTGCCTCTCTCTCATGCTCTGTGTCCCAGCACCCATTCCTCGGCTCAGTGTTCCACTGTCCCAGGCTCTGAGTCCAAGCACCTATTCCTGGGCGGATTGTGCCTCTCTCCCATGCTCTTTGTCTAAGCACGCATTCCAGGGCTGGCTGCCCCCCCTTCATGCTTTTTGTCCAGCATCCACTTCCTGGGCTGACTGTGCGTCTCTCCCTATCTCTGTTTCCCAGCACAGGTTCCTGGGCTCAGTGTTCCCCTCTCCCAGGCTCTGTTTCCGAGTACCCATTCCTGGGCTGACTGTGCCTCTGTCCCTGGATCTGTGTCCCAGCTCCCATTCCTGGGCAGACTGTGCCTCTCTCCCATGCTCGGTGTCCCAGCACCCATTTCTGGGATGACTGTGCCTTTCTCCCTGGATCTGTGTCCCACCTCCCATTCCTGGGCTGACTCGGCCTCTATGCCAGGCTCTGGGCCAAGCACCCATTCCCGGGCTGACTGCGCCCCCTTCAGGCTCTGTGTCCCAGTTCACATTTTTGGGCTCAGCGTTCCTCTCTCCCAGGCTCTGTGTACCAGCACCCATTCCTGGGCTGACTGTGCCTCTCTCCCTGGCTCTGTGTCCCAGCGCCCATTCCTAGGCTAACTGTGCCTCTCTCTCTGGCACTGTGTCCCAGCAGCCATTCCTGCTTTGACTGTGTCTCTGCCCGGCTCTGTGTCCCAGCACCCTTTCCTGGGCTGACTCTGCCTCTATGCCAGGCTCTTTATCCAAGCACCCATTCCTTGGCTGTCTGCGCCTCTCTCCCTGGCTCTGTTTCCCAGCACCCATTCCTGTTCTCAGTGTTCCTCTCTCCCAGGCTCTGTGTTCCAGCAGCCATTCCTGGGCTGACTGTTCCTCTCTTCCCGGATCTGTGTCCCAGCACCCATTCCTGGCCTACTCGGCCCCTTTCCAGTCTTGTGTCCCAGCACCCATTACTCGGCAGATAGTGTCTCTCTTGGCTCTGTGTCCCAGCAGCCTTTCCTGGGCTGATTGTTCCTCTCTCCCTGGATCTGTGTCCCTGCACCCATACCTGGACTTACTTTTCCCTCTCTCGCATGCTCTGTGTCCCAGCACCCATTCCTGGGCTCAGTGTTCCACTGTCATCCCAGGCTCTGAGTCCAAGCACCTATTCCTGGGCGGATTGTGCCTCTCTCCCATGCTCTTTGTCTAAGCACGCATTCCAGGGCTGGCTGCCCCCCCTTCATGCTTTTTGTCAAGCATCCACTTCCTGGGCTGACTGTGCCTCTCTCCCAGGCTCTGTTTCCGAGTACCCATTCCTGGGCTAACTGTGCCTCTCACCGTGGATCTGTGTCCCAGCACCCATTCCTGGGCTGACTCTGCCTCTTTTCCAGGATCTGTGTCCAAGCACCCACTCCTGGTCTGACTGTGCCTCTCTCCCAGGCTCTGTGTCCCAGCACCCATTCCTGGGCTGACTGTGCCTCTAAGCCAGGCTCTGTGTCCCCGCACCCATTCCTGGGCTGACTGTGCCTCTGTCCCTGGATCTGTGTCCCAGCTCCCATTCCTGGGCAGACTGTGCCTCTCTCTCATGCTCGGTGTCCCAGCACCCATTTCTGGGAAGACTGTGCCTTTCTCCCTGGATCTGTGTCCCACCTCCCATTCCTGGGCTGACTCGGCCTCTATGCCAGGCTCTGGGCCAAGCACCCATTCCCGGGCTGACTGCGCCCCCTTCAGGCTCTGTGTCCCAGTTCCCATTTTTGGGCTCAGCGTTCCTCTCTCCCAGGCTCTGTGTCCCAGCACCCATTCCTGGGCTGACTGTGCCTCTCTCCCTGGCTCTGTGTCCCAGCGCCCATTCCTAGGCTAACTGTGCCTCTCTCTCTGGCACTGTGTCCCAGCAGCCATTCCTGCTTTGACTGTGTCTCTGCCCGGCTCTGTGTCCCAGCACCCTTTCCTGGGCTGACTCTGCCTCCAAGCCAGGCTCTTTATCCAAGCATCCATTCCTTGGCTGACTGTGCCTCTCTCCCTGGCTCTGTTTCCCAGCACCCATTCCTGTTCTCAGTGTTCCGCTCTCCCAGGCTCTGTGATCCAGCAGCCATTCCTGGGCTGACTCGGCCCCTTTTCAGTCTTGTGTCCCAGCACCCATTACTCGGCAGATAGCGTCTCTCTTGGCTCTGTGTCCCAGCAGCCTTTCCTGGGCTGATTGTTCCTCTCTCCCTGGATCTGTGTCCCTGCACCCATACCTGGGCTTACTTTGCCTCTCTCGCATGCTCTGTGTCCCAGCACCCATTCCTGGGCTCAGTGTTCCACTGTCCCAGGCTCTGAGTGCAAGCACCTATTCCTGGGCGGATTGTGCCTCTGTCCCATGCTCTTTGTCTAAGCACGCCTTCCGGGGCTGGCTGCCCCCCCTTCATGCTTTTTGTCCAGCATCCAATTCCTGGGCTGACTGTGCCTCTCTCCCTATCTCTGTTTCCCAGCACAGGTTCCTGGGCTCAGTGTTCCTCTCTCCCAGGCTCTGTTTCTGAGTACCCATTCCTGGGCTAACTGTGCCTCTCACCGTGGATCTGTGTCCCAGCACCCATTCCTGGGCTGACTCTGCCTCTTTTCCAGGATCTGTGTCCAAGCACCCACTCCTGGTCTGACTGTGCCTCTCTCCCAGGCTCTGTGTCCCAGCACCCATTCCTGGGCTGACTCTGCCTCTAAGCCAGGCTCTGTGTCCCAGCACCCATTCCGGGGCTGACTGTGCCTCTGTCCCTGGATCTGTGTCCCAGCAGCCATTCCTGGGCTGATTGTTCCTCTCTCCCTGGATCTGTGTCCCTGCAACCATACCTGGGCTGACTCGGCCCCTTTTCAGTCTTGTGTCCCAGCACCCATTACTCGGCAGATAGTGTCTCTCTTGGCTCTGAGTCCAAGCACCTATTCCTGGGCAGATTGTGCCTCTCTCCCATGCTCTTTGTCTAAGCACGCACTCCAGGGCTGGCTGCCCCCCCTTCATGCTTTTTGTCAAGCATCCAATTACTGGGCTGACTGTGCCTCTCTCCCTATCTCTGTTTCCCAGCACAGGTTCCTGGGCTCAGTGTTCCTCTCTCCCAGGCTCTGTTTCCGAGTACCCATTCCTGGGCTAACTGTGCCTCTCACCGTGGATCTGTGTCCCAGCACCCATTCCAGGGCTGACTCTGCCTCTAAGCCAGGCTCTGTGTCCCAGCACCCACTCCTGGTCTGACTGTGCCTCTCTCCCAGGCTCTGTGTCCCAGCACCCATTCCTGGGCCGACTGTGCCTCTGTCCCTGGATCTGTGTCCCAGCTCCCATTCCTGGGCAGACTGTGCCTCTCTCCCATGCTCGGTGTCCCAGCACCCATTTCTGGGAAGACTGTGCCTTTCTCCCTGGATCTGTGTCCCACCTCCCATTCCTGGGCTGACTCGGCCTCTATGCCAGGCTCTGGGCCAAGCACCCATTCCCGGGCTGACTGCGCCCCCTTCAGGCTCTGTGTCCCAGGTCACATTTTTGGGCTCAGCGTTCCTCTCTCCCAGGCTCTGTGTACCAGCACCCATTCCTGGGCTGACTGTGCCTCTCTCCCTGGCTCTGTGTCCCAGCGCCCATTCCTAGGCTAACTGTGCCTCGCTCTCTGGCACTGTGTCCCAGCAGCCATTCCTGCTTTGACTGTGTCTCTGCCCGGCTCTGTGTCCCAGCACCCTTTCCTGGGCTGACTCTGCCTCTATGCCAGGCTCTTTATCCAAGCACCCATTCCTTGGCTGACTGTGCCTCTCTCCCTGGCTCTGTTTCCCAGCACCCATTCCTGTTCTCAGTGTTCCTCTCTCCCAGGCTCTGTGTTCCAGCAGCCATTCCTGGGCTGACTGTTCCTCTCTTCCCGGATCTGTGTCCCAGCACCCATTCCTGGCCTACTCGGCCCCTTTCCAGTCTTGTGTCCCAGCACCCATTACTCGGCAGATAGTGGCTCTCTTGGCTCTGTGTCCCAGCAGCCTTTCCTGGGCTGATTGTTCCTCTCTCCATGGATCTGTGTCCCTGCACCCATACCTGGGCTTACTTTTCCCTCTCTCGCATGCTCTGTGTCCCAGCACCCATTCCTGGGCTCAGTGTTCCACTGTCATCCCAGGCTCTGAGTCCAAGCACCTATTCCTGGGCGGATTGTGCCTCTCTCCCATGCTCTTTGTCTAAGCACGCATTCCAGGGCTGGCTGCCCCCGCTTCATGCTTTTTGTCAAGCATCCACTTCCTGGGCTGACTGTGCCTCTCTCCCAGGCTCTGTTTCCGAGTACCCATTCCTGGGCTAACTGTGCCTCTCACCGTGGATCTGTGTCCCAGCACCCATTCCTGGGCTGACTCTGCCTCTTTTCCAGGATCTGTGTCCAAGCACCCACTCCTGGTCTGACTGTGCCTCTCTCCCAGGCTCTGTGTACCAGCACCCATTCCTGGGCTGACTCTGCCTCTAAGCCAGGCTGTGTGTCCCAGCACCCATTCCTGGGCTGACTGTGCCTCTAAGCCAGGCTCTGTGTCCCCGCACCCATTCCTGGGCTGACTGTGCCTCTGTCCCTGGATCTGTGTCCCAGCTCCCATTCCTTGGCAGACTGTGCCTCTCTCCCATGCTCGGTGTCCCAGCACCCATTTCTGGGAAGACTGTGCCTTTCTCCCTGGATCTGTGTCCCACCTCCCATTCCTGGGCTGACTCGGCCTCTATGCCAGGCTCTGGGCCAAGCACCCATTCCCGGGCTGACTGCGCCCCCTTCAGGCTCTGTGTCCCAGTTCACATTTTTGGGCTCAGCGTTCCTCTCTCCCAGGCTCTGTGTCCCAGCACCCATTCCTGGGCTGACTGTGCCTCTCTCCCTGGCTCTGTGTCCCAGCGCCCATTCCTAGGCTAACTGTGCCTCTCTCTCTGGCACTGTGTCCCAGCAGCCATTCCTGGGCTGATTGTTCCTCTCTCCCTGGATCTGTGTCCCTGCAACCATACCTGGGCTGACTCGGCCCCTTTTCAGTCTTGTGTCCCAGCACCCATTACTCGGCAGATAGTGTCTCTCTTGGCTCTGAGTCCAAGCACCTATTCCTGGGCAGATTGTGCCTCTCTCCCATGCTCTTTGTCTAAGCACGCACTCCAGGGCTGGCTGCCCCCCCTTCATGCATTTTGTCAAGCATCCAATTCCTGGGCTGACTGTGCCTCTCTCCCTGGCTCTGTTTCCCAGCACCCATTCCTGTTCTCAGTGTTCCTCTCTCCCAGGCTCTGTGATCCAGCAGCCATTCCTGGGCTGACTCGGCCCCTTTTCAGTCTTGTGTCCCAGCACCCATTACTCGGCAGATAGCGTCTCTCTTGGCTCTGTGTCCCAGCAGCCTTTCCTGGGCTGATTGTTCCTCTCTCCCTGGATCTGTGTCCCTGCACCCATACCTGGGCTTTCTTTGCCTCTCTCGCATGCTCTGTGTCCCAGCACCCATTCCTGGGCTCAGTGTTCCACTGTCCCAGGCTCTGAGTGCAAGCACCTATTCCTGGGCGGATTGTGCCTCTGTCCCATGCTCTTTGTCTAAGCACGCATTCCGGGGCTGGCTGCCCCCCCTTCATGCTTTTTGTCCAGCATCCAATTCCTGGGCTGACTGTGACTCTCTCCCTATCTCTGTTTCCCAGCACAGGTTCCTGGGCACAGAGTTCCTCTCTCCCAGGCTCTGTTTCTGAGTACCCATTCCTGGGCTAACTGTGCCTCTCACCGTGGATCTGTGTCCCAGCACCCATTCCTGGGCTGACTCTGCCTCTTTTCCAGGATCTGTGTCCAAGTACCCACTCCTGGTCTGACTGTGCCTCTCTCCCAGGCTCTGTGTCCCAGCACCCATTCCTGGGCTGACTCTGCCTCTAAGCCAGGCTCTGTGTCCCAGCACCCATTCCGGGGCTGATTGTTCCTCTCTCCCTGGATCTGTGTCCCTGCAACCATACCTGGGCTGACTCGGCCCCTTTTCAGTCTTGTGTCCCAGCACCCATTACTCGGCAGATAGTGTCTCTCTTGGCTCTGAGTCCAAGCACCTATTCCTGGGCAGATTGTGCCTCTCTCCCATGCTCTTTGTCTAAGCACGCACTCCAGGGCTGGCTGCCCCCCCTTCATGCATTTTGTCAAGCATCCAATTCCTGGGCTGACTGTGCCTCTCTCCCTGGCTCTGTTTCCCAGCACCCATTCCTGTTCTCAGTGTTCCTCTCTCCCAGGCTCTGTGATCCAGCAGCCATTCCTGGGCTGACTCGGCCCCTTTTCAGTCTTGTGTCCCAGCACCCATTACTCGGCAGATAGCGTCTCTCTTGGCTCTGTGTCCCAGCAGCCTTTCCTGGGCTGATTGTTCCTCTCTCCCTGGATCTGTGTCCCTGCACCCATACCTGGGCTTTCTTTGCCTCTCTCGCATGCTCTGTGTCCCAGCACCCATTCCTGGGCTCAGTGTTCCACTGTCCCAGGCTCTGAGTGCAAGCACCTATTCCTGGGCGGATTGTGCCTCTGTCCCATGCTCTTTGTCTAAGCACGCATTCCGGGGCTGGCTGCCCCCCCTTCATGCTTTTTGTCCAGCATCCAATTCCTGGGCTGACTGTGACTCTCTCCCTATCTCTGTTTCCCAGCACAGGTTCCTGGGCACAGAGTTCCTCTCTCCCAGGCTCTGTTTCTGAGTACCCATTCCTGGGCTAACTGTGCCTCTCACCGTGGATCTCTTTCCCAGCACCCATTCCTGGGCTGACTCTGCCTCTTTTCCAGGATCTGTGTCCAAGTACCCACTCCTGGTCTGACTGTGCCTCTCTCCCAGGCTCTGTGTCCCAGCACCCATTCCTGGGCTGACTCTGCCTCTAAGCCAGGCTCTGTGTCCCAGCACCCATTCCGGGGCTGACTGTGCCTCTGTCCCTGGATCTGTGTCCCAGCTCCCATTCCTGGGCAGACTGTGCCTCTCTCCCATGCTCGGTGTCCCAGCACCCATTTCTGGGCTGACTGTGCCTTTCTCCCTGGATCTGTGTCCCACCTCCCATTCCTGGGCTGACTCGGCCTCTATGCCAGGCTCTGGGCCAAGCACCCATTCCCGGGCTGACTGCGCCCCCTTCAGGCTCTGTGTCCCAGTTCACATTTTTGGGCTCAGCGTTCCTCTCTCCCAGGCTCTGTGTCCCAGCACCCATTCCTGGGCTGACTGTGCCTCTCTCCCTGGCTCTGTGTCCCAGCGCCCATTCCTAGGCTAACTGTGCCTCTCTCTCTGGCACTGTGTCCCAGCAGCCATTCCTGCTTTGACTGTGTCTCTGCCCGGCTCTGTGTCCCAGCACCCTTTCCTGGGCTGACTCTGCCTCCATGCCAGGCTCTTTATCCAAGCATCCATTCCTTGGCTGACTGTGCCTCTCTCCCTGGCTCTGTTTCCCAGCACCCATTCCTGTTCTCAGTGTTCCTCTCTCCCAGGCTCTGTGATCCAGCAGCCATTCCTGGGCTGACTCGGCCCCTTTTCAGTCTTGTGTCCCAGCACCCATTACTCGGCAGATAGCGTCTCTCTTGGCTCTGTGTCCCAGCAGCCTTTCCTGGGCTGATTGTTCCTCTCTCCCTGGATCTGTGTCCCTGCACCCATACCTGGGCTTACTTTGCCTTTCTCGCATGCTCTGTGTCCCAGCACCCATTCCTGGGCTCAGTGTTCCACTGTCCCAGGCTCTGAGTGCAAGCACCTATTCCTGGGCGGATTGTGCCTCTGTCCCATGCTCTTTGTCTAAGCACGCATTCCGGGGCTGGCTGCCCCCCCTTCATGCTTTTTGTCCAGCATCCAATTCCTGGGCTGACTGTGCCTCTCTCCCTATCTCTGTTTCCCAGCACAGGTTCCTGGGCTCAGTGTTCCTCTCTCCCAGGCTCTGTTTCCGAGTACCCATTCCTGGGCTAACTGTGCCTCTCACCGTGGATCTGTGTCCCAGCACCCATTCCTGGCCTGACTCTGCCTCTTTTCCAGGATCTGTGTCCAAGCACCCACTCCTGGTCTGACTGTGCCTCTCTCCCAGGCTCTGTGTCCCAGCACCCATTCCTGGGCTGACTCTGCCTCTAAGCCAGGCTCTGTGTCCCAGCACCCATTCCGGGGCTGACTGTGCCTCTGTCCCTGGATCTGTGTCCCAGCTCCCATTCCTGGGCAGACTGTGCCTCTCTCCCATGCTCGGTGTCCCAGCACCCATTTCTGGGCTGACTGTGCCTTTCTCCCTGGATCTGTGTCCCACCTCCCATTCCTGGGCTGACTCGGCCTCTATGCCAGGCTCTGGGCCACGCACCCATTCCCGGGCTGACTGCGCCCCCTTCAGGCTCTGTGTCCCAGTTCACATTTTTGGGCTCAGCGTTCCTCTCTCCCAGGCTCTGTGTCCCAGCACCCATTCCTAGGCTAACTGTGCCTCTCTCTCTGGCACTGTGTCCCAGCAGCCATTCCTGCTTTGACTGTGTCTCTGCCCGGCTCTGTGTCCCAGCACCCTTTCCTGGGCTGACTCTGCCTCTATGCCAGGCTCTTTATCCAAGCACCCATTCCTTGGCTGACTGTGCCTCTCTCCCTGGCTCTGTTTCCCAGCACCCATTCCTGTTCTCAGTGTTCCTCTCTCCCAGGCTCTGTGTTCCAGCAGCCATTCCTGGGCTGACTGATCCTCTCTTCCCGGATCTGTGTCCCAGCACCCATTCCTGGGCTGACTCGGCCCCTTTTCAGTCTTGTGTCCCAGCACCCATTACTCGGCAGATAGTGTCTCTCTTGGCTCTGTGTCCCAGCAGCCATTCCTGGGCTGATTGTTCCTCTCTCCCTGGATCTGTGTCCCTGCACCCATACCTGGGCTTACTTTGCCTCTCTCGCATGCTCTGTGTCCCAGCACCCATTCCTGGGCTCAGTGTTTTACTGTCATCCCAGGCTCTGAGTCCAAGCACCTATTCCTGGGCGGATTGTGCCTCTCTCCCATGCTCTTTGTCTAAGCACGCATTCCAGGGCTGGCTGCCCCCCCTACATGATTTTTGTCCAGCATCCACTTCCTGGGCTGACTGTGCGTCTCTCCCTATCTCTGTTTCCCAGCACAGGTTCCTGGGCTCAGTGTTCCCCTCTCCCAGGCTCTGTTTCCGAGTACCCATTCCTGGGCTAACTGTGCCTCTCACCGTGGATCTGTGTCCCAGCACCCATTCCTGGGCTGACTCTGCCTCTTTTCCAGGATCTGTGTCCAAGCACCCACTCCTGGACTGACTGCGCCTCTCTCCCAGGCTCTGTGTACCAGCACCCATTCCTGGGCTGACTCTGCCTCTAAGCCAGGCTCTGTGTCCCAGCACCCATTCCTGGGCTGACTGTGCCTCTAAGCCAGGCTCTGTGTCCCCGCACCCATTCCTGGGCTGACTGTGCCTCTGTCCCTGGATCTGTGTCCCAGCTCCCATTCCTTGGCAGACTGTGCCTCTCTCCCATGCTCGGTGTCCCAGCACCCATTTCTGGGAAGACTGTGCCTTTCTCCCTGGATCTGTGTCCCACCTCCCATTCCTGGGCTGACTCGGCCTCTATGCCAGGCTCTGGGCCAAGCACCCATTCCCGGGCTGACTGCGCCCCCTTCAGGCTCTGTGTCCCAGTTCACATTTTTGGGCTCAGCGTTCCTCTCTCCCAGGCTCTGTGTCCCAGCACCCATTCCTGGGCTGACTGTGCCTCTCTCCCTGGCTCTGTGTCCCAGCGCCCATTCCTAGGCTAACTGTGCCTCTCTCTCTGGCACTGTGTCCCAGCAGCCATTCCTGGGCTGATTGTTCCTCTCTCCCTGGATCTGTGTCCCTGCAACCATACCTGGGCTGACTCGGCCCCTTTTCAGTCTTGTGTCCCAGCACCCATTACTCGGCAGATAGTGTCTCTCTTGGCTCTGAGTCCAAGCACCTATTCCTGGGCAGATTGTGCCTCTCTCCCATGCTCTTTGTCTAAGCACGCACTCCAGGGCTGGCTGCCCCCCCTTCATGCTTTTTGTCAAGCATCCAATTCCTGGGCTGACTGTGCCTCTCTCCCTGGCTCTGTTTCCCAGCACCCATTCCTGTTCTCAGTGTACCTCTCTCCCAGGATCTGTGATCCAGCAGCCATTCCTGGGCTGACTCGGCCCCTTTTCAGTCTTGTGTCCCAGCACCCATTACTCGGCAGATAGCGTCTCTCTTGGCTCTGTGTCCCAGCAGCCTTTCCTGGGCTGATTGTTCCTCTCTCCCTGGATCTGTGTCCCTGCACCCATACCTGGGCTTTCTTTGCCTCTCTCGCATGCTCTGTGTCCCAGCACCCATTCCTGGGCTCAGTGTTCCACTGTCCCAGGCTCTGAGTGCAAGCACCTATTCCTGGGCGGATTGTGCCTCTGTCCCATGCTCTTTGTCTAAGCACGCATTCCGGGGCTGGCTGCCCCCCCTTCATGCTTTTTGTCCAGCATCCAATTCCTGGGCTGACTGTGCCTCTCTCCCTATCTCTGTTTCCCAGCACAGGTTCCTGGGCTCAGTGTTCCTCTCTCCCAGGCTCTGTTTCTGAGTACCCATTCCTGGGCTAACTGTGCCTCTCACCGTGGATCTGTGTCCCAGCACCCATTACTCGGCAGATAGCGTCTCTCTTGGCTGTGTATCCCAGCAGCCTTTCCTGGGCTGATTGTTCCTCTCTCCCTGGATCTGTGTCCCTGCACCCATACCTGGGCTTTCTTTGCCTCTCTCGCATGCTCTGTGTCCCAGCACCCATTCCTGGGCTCAGTGTTCCACTGTCCCAGGCTCTGAGTGCAAGCACCTATTCCTGGGCGGATTGTGCCTCTGTCCCATGCTCTTTGTCTAAGCACGCATTCCGGGGCTGGCTGCCCCCCCTTCATGCTTTTTGTCCAGCATCCAATTCCTGGGCTGACTGTGCCTCTCTCCCTATCTCTGTTTCCCAGCACAGGTTCCTGGGCTCAGTGTTCCTCTCTCCCAGGCTCTGTTTCTGAGTACCCATTCCTGGGCTAACTGTGCCTCTCACCGTGGATCTGTGTCCCAGCACCCATTCCTGGGCTGACTCTGCCTCTTTTCCAGGATCTGTGTCCAAGCACCCACTCCTGGTCTGACTGTGCCTCTCTCCCAGGCTCTGTGTCCCAGCACCCATTCCTGGGCTGACTCTGCCTCTAAGCCAGACTCTGTGTCCCAGCACCCATTCCTGGGCTGACTGTGCCTCTAAGCCAGGCTCTGTGTCCCCGCACCCATTCCTGGGCTGACTGTGCCTCTGTCCCTGGATCTGTGTCCCAGCTCCCATTCCTGGGCAGACTGTGCCTCTCTCCCATGCTCGGTGTCCCAGCACCCATTTCTGGGAAGACTGTGCCTCTCTCCCTGGCTCTGTGTCCCAGCGCCCATTCCTAGGCTAACTGTGCCTCTCTCTCTGGCACTGTGTCCCAGCAGCCATTCCTGCTTTGACTGTGTCTCTGCCCGGCTCTGTGTCCCAGCACCCTTTCCTGGGCTGACTCTGCCTCTATGCCAGGCTCTTTATCCCAGCACCCATTCCTTGGCTGACTGTGCCTCTCTCCCTGGCTCTGTTTCCCAGCACCCATTGCGGTTCTCAGAGTTCCTCTCTCCCAGGCTCCGTGTTCCAGCAGCCATTCCTGGGCTGACTGTTCCTCTCTTCTTGGATCTGTGTCCCAGCACCCATTCCTGGGCTGACTCGGCCCCTTTTCAGTCTTGTGTCCCAGCACCCATTACTCGGCAGATAGTGTCTCTCTTGGCTCTGTGTCCCAGCAGCCATTCCTGGGCTGACTCGGCCCCTTTCCAGTCTTGTGTCCCAGCACCCATTACTCGGCAGATAGTGTCTCTCTTGGCTCTGTGTCCCAGCAGCCATTCCTGGGCTGATTGTTCCTCTCTCCCTGGATCTGTGTCCCTGCACCCATACCTGGGCTTACTTTTCCTCTCTCGCATGCTCTGTGTCCCAGCACCCATTCCTGGGCTCAGTGTTTTACTGTCATCCCAGGCTCTGAGTCCAAGCACCTATTCCTGGGCGGATTGTGCCTCTCTCCCATGCTCTTTGTCTAAGCACGCATTCCAGGGCTGGCTGCCCCCCCTTCATGCTTTTTGTCCAGCATCCACTTCCTGGGCTGACTGTGCTTCTCTCCCTATCTCTGTTTCCCAGCACAGGTTCCTGGGCTCAGTGTTCCCCTCTCCCAGGCTCTGTTTCCGAGTACCCATTCCTGGGCTAACTGTGCCTCTCACCGTGGATCTGTGTCCCAGCACCCATTCCTGGCCTGACTCTGCCTCTTTTCCAGGATCTGTGTCCAAGCACCCACTCCTGGTCTGACTGCGCCTCTCTCCCAGGCTCTGTGTACCAGCACCCATTCCTGGGCTGACTCTGCCTCTAAGCCAGGCTCTGTGTCCCAGCACCCATTCCTGGGCTGACTGTGCCTCTAAGCCAGGCTCTGTGTCCCCGCACCCATTCCTGGGCTGACTGTGCCTCTGTCCCTGGATCTGTGTCCCAGCTCCCATTCCTTGGCAGACTGTGCCTCTCTCCCATGCTCGGTGTCCCAGCACCCATTTCTGGGAAGACTGTGCCTTTCTCCCTGGATCTGTGTCCCACCTCCCATTCCTGGGCTGACTCGGCCTCTATGCCAGGCTCTGGGCCAAGCACCCATTCCCGGGCTGACTGCGCCCCCTTCAGGCTCTGTGTCCCAGTTCACATTTTTGGGCTCAGCGTTCCTCTCTCCCAGGCTCTGTGTCCCAGCACCCATTCCTGGGCTGACTGTGCCTCTCTCCCTGGCTCTGTGTCCCAGCGCCCATTCCTAGGCTAACTGTGCCTCTCTCTCTGGCACTGTGTCCCAGCAGCCATTCCTGGGCTGATTGTTCCTCTCTCCCTGGATCTGTGTCCCTGCAACCATACCTGGGCTGACTCGGCCCCTTTTCAGTCTTGTGTCCCAGCACCCATTACTCGGCAGATAGTGTCTCTCTTGGCTCTGAGTCCAAGCACCTATTCCTGGGCAGATTGTGCCTCTCTCCCATGCTCTTTGTCTAAGCACGCACTCCAGGGCTGGCTGCCCCCCCTTCATGCTTTTTGTCAAGCATCCAATTCCTGGGCTGACTGTGCCTCTCTCCCTGGCTCTGTTTCCCAGCACCCATTCCTGTTCTCAGTGTTCCTCTCTCCCAGGCTCTGTGATCCAGCAGCCATTCCTGGGCTGACTCGGCCCCTTTTCAGTCTTGTGTCCCAGCACCCATTACTCGGCAGATAGCGTCTCTCTTGGCTCTGTGTCCCAGCACCCATTCCTGGGCTGACTGTGCCTCTCTCCCTGGCTCTGTGTCCCAGCGCCCATTCCTAGGCTAACTGTGCCTCTCTCTCTGGCACTGTGTCCCAGCAGCCATTCCTGCTTTGACTGTGTCTCTGCCCGGCTCTGTGTCCCAGCACCCTTTCCTGGGCTGACTCTGCCTCCATGCCAGGCTCTTTATCCAAGCATCCATTCCTTGGCTGACTGTGCCTCTCTCCCTGGCTCTGTTTCCCAGCACCCATTCCTGTTCTCAGTGTTCCTCTCTCCCAGGCTCTGTGATCCAGCAGCCATTCCTGGGCTGACTCGGCCCCTTTTCAGTCTTGTGTCCCAGCACCCATTACTCGGCAGATAGCGTCTCTCTTGGCTCTGTGTCCCAGCAGCCTTTCCTGGGCTGATTGTTCCTCTCTCCCTGGATCTGTGTCCCTGCACCCATACCTGGGCTTACTTTGCCTTTCTCGCATGCTCTGTGTCCCAGCACCCATTCCTGGGCTCAGTGTTCCACTGTCCCAGGCTCTGAGTGCAAGCACCTATTCCTGGGCGGATTGTGCCTCTGTCCCATGCTCTTTGTCTAAGCACGCATTCCGGGGCTGGCTGCCCCCCCTTCATGCTTTTTGTCCAGCATCCAATTCCTGGGCTGACTGTGCCTCTCTCCCTATCTCTGTTTCCCAGCACAGGTTCCTGGGCTCAGTGTTCCTCTCTCCCAGGCTCTGTTTCCGAGTACCCATTCCTGGGCTAACTGTGCCTCTCACCGTGGATCTGTGTCCCAGCACCCATTCCTGGCCTGACTCTGCCTCTTTTCCAGGATCTGTGTCCAAGCACCCACTCCTGGTCTGACTGTGCCTCTCTCCCAGGCTCTGTGTCCCAGCACCCATTCCTGGGCTGACTCTGCCTCTAAGCCAGGCTCTGTGTCCCAGCACCCATTCCGGGGCTGACTGTGCCTCTGTCCCTGGATCTGTGTCCCAGCTCCCATTCCTGGGCAGACTGTGCCTCTCTCCCATGCTCGGTGTCCCAGCACCCATTTCTGGGCTGACTGTGCCTTTCTCCCTGGATCTGTGTCCCACCTCCCATTCCTGGGCTGACTCGGCCTCTATGCCAGGCTCTGGGCCACGCACCCATTCCCGGGCTGACTGCGCCCCCTTCAGGCTCTGTGTCCCAGTTCACATTTTTGGGCTCAGCGTTCCTCTCTCCCAGGCTCTGTGTCCCAGCACCCATTCCTAGGCTAACTGTGCCTCTCTCTCTGGCACTGTGTCCCAGCAGCCATTCCTGCTTTGACTGTGTCTCTGCCCGGCTCTGTGTCCCAGCACCCTTTCCTGGGCTGACTCTGCCTCTATGCCAGGCTCTTTATCCAAGCACCCATTCCTTGGCTGACTGTGCCTCTCTCCCTGGCTCTGTTTCCCAGCACCCATTCCTGTTCTCAGTGTTCCTCTCTCCCAGGCTCTGTGTTCCAGCAGCCATTCCTGGGCTGACTGATCCTCTCTTCCCGGATCTGTGTCCCAGCACCCATTCCTGGGCTGACTCGGCCCCTTTTCAGTCTTGTGTCCCAGCACCCATTACTCGGCAGATAGTGTCTCTCTTGGCTCTGTGTCCCAGCAGCCATTCCTGGGCTGATTGTTCCTCTCTCCCTGGATCTGTGTCCCTGCACCCATACCTGGGCTTACTTTGCCTCTCTCGCATGCTCTGTGTCCCAGCACCCATTCCTGGGCTCAGTGTTTTACTGTCATCCCAGGCTCTGAGTCCAAGCACCTATTCCTGGGCGGATTGTGCCTCTCTCCCATGCTCTTTGTCTAAGCACGCATTCCAGGGCTGGCTGCCCCCCCTACATGATTTTTGTCCAGCATCCACTTCCTGGGCTGACTGTGCGTCTCTCCCTATCTCTGTTTCCCAGCACAGGTTCCTGGGCTCAGTGTTCCCCTCTCCCAGGCTCTGTTTCCGAGTACCCATTCCTGGGCTAACTGTGCCTCTCACCGTGGATCTGTGTCCCAGCACCCATTCCTGGGCTGACTCTGCCTCTTTTCCAGGATCTGTGTCCAAGCACCCACTCCTGGACTGACTGCGCCTCTCTCCCAGGCTCTGTGTACCAGCACCCATTCCTGGGCTGACTCTGCCTCTAAGCCAGGCTCTGTGTCCCAGCACCCATTCCTGGGCTGACTGTGCCTCTAAGCCAGGCTCTGTGTCCCCGCACCCATTCCTGGGCTGACTGTGCCTCTGTCCCTGGATCTGTGTCCCAGCTCCCATTCCTTGGCAGACTGTGCCTCTCTCCCATGCTCGGTGTCCCAGCACCCATTTCTGGGAAGACTGTGCCTTTCTCCCTGGATCTGTGTCCCACCTCCCATTCCTGGGCTGACTCGGCCTCTATGCCAGGCTCTGGGCCAAGCACCCATTCCCGGGCTGACTGCGCCCCCTTCAGGCTCTGTGTCCCAGTTCACATTTTTGGGCTCAGCGTTCCTCTCTCCCAGGCTCTGTGTCCCAGCACCCATTCCTGGGCTGACTGTGCCTCTCTCCCTGGCTCTGTGTCCCAGCGCCCATTCCTAGGCTAACTGTGCCTCTCTCTCTGGCACTGTGTCCCAGCAGCCATTCCTGGGCTGATTGTTCCTCTCTCCCTGGATCTGTGTCCCTGCAACCATACCTGGGCTGACTCGGCCCCTTTTCAGTCTTGTGTCCCAGCACCCATTACTCGGCAGATAGTGTCTCTCTTGGCTCTGAGTCCAAGCACCTATTCCTGGGCAGATTGTGCCTCTCTCCCATGCTCTTTGTCTAAGCACGCACTCCAGGGCTGGCTGCCCCCCCTTCATGCTTTTTGTCAAGCATCCAATTCCTGGGCTGACTGTGCCTCTCTCCCTGGCTCTGTTTCCCAGCACCCATTCCTGTTCTCAGTGTACCTCTCTCCCAGGATCTGTGATCCAGCAGCCATTCCTGGGCTGACTCGGCCCCTTTTCAGTCTTGTGTCCCAGCACCCATTACTCGGCAGATAGCGTCTCTCTTGGCTCTGTGTCCCAGCAGCCTTTCCTGGGCTGATTGTTCCTCTCTCCCTGGATCTGTGTCCCTGCACCCATACCTGGGCTTTCTTTGCCTCTCTCGCATGCTCTGTGTCCCAGCACCCATTCCTGGGCTCAGTGTTCCACTGTCCCAGGCTCTGAGTGCAAGCACCTATTCCTGGGCGGATTGTGCCTCTGTCCCATGCTCTTTGTCTAAGCACGCATTCCGGGGCTGGCTGCCCCCCCTTCATGCTTTTTGTCCAGCATCCAATTCCTGGGCTGACTGTGCCTCTCTCCCTATCTCTGTTTCCCAGCACAGGTTCCTGGGCTCAGTGTTCCTCTCTCCCAGGCTCTGTTTCTGAGTACCCATTCCTGGGCTAACTGTGCCTCTCACCGTGGATCTGTGTCCCAGCACCCATTACTCGGCAGATAGCGTCTCTCTTGGCTGTGTATCCCAGCAGCCTTTCCTGGGCTGATTGTTCCTCTCTCCCTGGATCTGTGTCCCTGCACCCATACCTGGGCTTTCTTTGCCTCTCTCGCATGCTCTGTGTCCCAGCACCCATTCCTGGGCTCAGTGTTCCACTGTCCCAGGCTCTGAGTGCAAGCACCTATTCCTGGGCGGATTGTGCCTCTGTCCCATGCTCTTTGTCTAAGCACGCATTCCGGGGCTGGCTGCCCCCCCTTCATGCTTTTTGTCCAGCATCCAATTCCTGGGCTGACTGTGCCTCTCTCCCTATCTCTGTTTCCCAGCACAGGTTCCTGGGCTCAGTGTTCCTCTCTCCCAGGCTCTGTTTCTGAGTACCCATTCCTGGGCTAACTGTGCCTCTCACCGTGGATCTGTGTCCCAGCACCCATTCCTGGGCTGACTCTGCCTCTTTTCCAGGATCTGTGTCCAAGCACCCACTCCTGGTCTGACTGTGCCTCTCTCCCAGGCTCTGTGTCCCAGCACCCATTCCTGGGCTGACTCTGCCTCTAAGCCAGACTCTGTGTCCCAGCACCCATTCCTGGGCTGACTGTGCCTCTCTTCTTGGATCTGTGTCCCAGCACCCATTCCTGGGCTGACTCGGCCCCTTTTCAGTCTTGTGTCCCAGCACCCATTACTCGGCAGATAGTGTCTCTCTTGGCTCTGTCTCCCAGCAGCCATTCCTGGGCTGATTGTTCCTCTCTCCCTGGATCTGTGTCCCTGCACCCATACCTGGGCTTACTTTGCCTCTCTCTCATGCTCTGTGTCCCAGCACCCATTCCTCGGCTCAGTGTTCCACTGTCCCAGGCTCTGAGTCCAAGCACCTATTCCTGGGCGGATTGTGCCTCTCTCCCATGCTCTTTGTCTAAGCACGCATTCCAGGGCTGGCTGCCCCCCCTTCATGCTTTTTGTCCAGCATCCACTTCCTGGGCTGACTGTGCGTCTCTCCCTATCTCTGTTTCCCAGCACAGGTTCCTGGGCTCAGTGTTCCCCTCTCCCAGGCTCTGTTTCCGAGTACCCATTCCTGGGCTAACTGTGCCTCTCACCGTGGATCTGTGTCCCAGCACCCATTCCTGGGCTGACTCTGCCTCTTTTCCAGGATCTGTGTCCAAGCACCCACTCCTGGTCTGACTGTGCCTCTCTCCCAGGCTCTGTGTCCCAGCACCCATTCCTGGGCTGACTCTGCCTCTAAGCCAGACTCTGTGTCCCAGCACCCATTCCTGGGCTGACTGTGCCTCTAAGCCAGGCTCTGTGTCCCCGCACCCATTCCTGGGCTGACTGTGCCTCTGTCCCTGGATCTGTGTCCCAGCTCCCATTCCTGGGCAGACTGTGCCTCTCTCCCATGCTCGGTGTCCCAGCACCCATTTCTGGGAAGACTGTGCCTCTCTCCCTGGCTCTGTGTCCCAGCGCCCATTCCTAGGCTAACTGTGCCTCTCTCTCTGGCACTGTGTCCCAGCAGCCATTCCTGCTTTGACTGTGTCTCTGCCCGGCTCTGTGTCCCAGCACCCTTTCCTGGGCTGACTCTGCCTCTATGCCAGGCTCTTTATCCCAGCACCCATTCCTTGGCTGACTGTGCCTCTCTCCCTGGCTCTGTTTCCCAGCACCCATTGCGGTTCTCAGAGTTCCTCTCTCCCAGGCTCCGTGTTCCAGCAGCCATTCCTGGGCTGACTGTTCCTCTCTTCTTGGATCTGTGTCCCAGCACCCATTCCTGGGCTGACTCGGCCCCTTTTCAGTCTTGTGTCCCAGCACCCATTACTCGGCAGATAGTGTCTCTCTTGGCTCTGTGTCCCAGCAGCCATTCCTGGGCTGACTCGGCCCCTTTCCAGTCTTGTGTCCCAGCACCCATTACTCGGCAGATAGTGTCTCTCTTGGCTCTGTGTCCCAGCAGCCATTCCTGGGCTGATTGTTCCTCTCTCCCTGGATCTGTGTCCCTGCACCCATACCTGGGCTTACTTTTCCTCTCTCGCATGCTCTGTGTCCCAGCACCCATTCCTGGGCTCAGTGTTTTACTGTCATCCCAGGCTCTGAGTCCAAGCACCTATTCCTGGGCGGATTGTGCCTCTCTCCCATGCTCTTTGTCTAAGCACGCATTCCAGGGCTGGCTGCCCCCCCTTCATGCTTTTTGTCCAGCATCCACTTCCTGGGCTGACTCTGCTTCTCTCCCTATCTCTGTTTCCCAGCACAGGTTCCTGGGCTCAGTGTTCCCCTCTCCCAGGCTCTGTTTCCGAGTACCCATTCCTGGGCTAACTGTGCCTCTCACCGTGGATCTGTGTCCCAGCACCCATTCCTGGCCTGACTCTGCCTCTTTTCCAGGATCTGTGTCCAAGCACCCACTCCTGGTCTGACTGCGCCTCTCTCCCAGGCTCTGTGTACCAGCACCCATTCCTGGGCTGACTCTGCCTCTAAGCCAGGCTCTGTGTCCCAGCACCCATTCCTGGGCTGACTGTGCCTCTAAGCCAGGCTCTGTGTCCCCGCACCCATTCCTGGGCTGACTGTGCCTCTGTCCCTGGATCTGTGTCCCAGCTCCCATTCCTTGGCAGACTGTGCCTCTCTCCCATGCTCGGTGTCCCAGCACCCATTTCTGGGAAGACTGTGCCTTTCTCCCTGGATCTGTGTCCCACCTCCCATTCCTGGGCTGACTCGGCCTCTATGCCAGGCTCTGGGCCAAGCACCCATTCCCGGGCTGACTGCGCCCCCTTCAGGCTCTGTGTCCCAGTTCACATTTTTGGGCTCAGCGTTCCTCTCTCCCAGGCTCTGTGTCCCAGCACCCATTCCTGGGCTGACTGTGCCTCTCTCCCTGGCTCTGTGTCCCAGCGCCCATTCCTAGGCTAACTGTGCCTCTCTCTCTGGCACTGTGTCCCAGCAGCCATTCCTGGGCTGATTGTTCCTCTCTCCCTGGATCTGTGTCCCTGCAACCATACCTGGGCTGACTCGGCCCCTTTTCAGTCTTGTGTCCCAGCACCCATTACTCGGCAGATAGTGTCTCTCTTGGCTCTGAGTCCAAGCACCTATTCCTGGGCAGATTGTGCCTCTCTCCCATGCTCTTTGTCTAAGCACGCACTCCAGGGCTGGCTGCCCCCCCTTCATGCTTTTTGTCAAGCATCCAATTCCTGGGCTGACTGTGCCTCTCTCCCTGGCTCTGTTTCCCAGCACCCATTCCTGTTCTCAGTGTTCCTCTCTCCCAGGCTCTGTGATCCAGCAGCCATTCCTGGGCTGACTCGGCCCCTTTTCAGTCTTGTGTCCCAGCACCCATTACTCGGCAGATAGCGTCTCTCTTGGCTCTGTGTCCCAGCAGCCTTTCCTGGGCTGATTGTTCCTCTCTCCCTGGATCTGTGTCCCTGCACCCATACCTGGGCTTTCTTTGCCTCTCTCGCATGCTCTGTGTCCCAGCACCCATTCCTGGGCTCAGTGTTCCACTGTCCCAGGCTCTGAGTGCAAGCACCTATTCCTGGGCGGATTGTGCCTCTGTCCCATGCTCTTTGTCTAAGCACGCATTCCGGGGCTGGCTGCCCCCCCTTCATGCTTTTTGTCCAGCATCCAATTCCTGGGCTGACTGTGCCTCTCTCCCTATCTCTGTTTCCCAGCACAGGTTCCTGGGCTCAGTGTTCCTCTCTCCCAGGCTCTGTTTCTGAGTACCCATTCCTGGGCTAACTGTGCCTCTCACCGTGGATCTGTGTCCCAGCACCCATTCCTGGGCTGACTCTGCCTCTTTTCCAGGATCTGTGTCCAAGCACCCACTCCTGGTCTGACTGTGCCTCTCTCCCAGGCTCTGTGTCCCAGCACCCATTCCTGGGCTGACTCTGCCTCTAAGCCAGACTCTGTGTCCCAGCACCCATTCCTGGGCTGACTGTGCCTCTCTTCTTGGATCTGTGTCCCAGCACCCATTCCTGGGCTGACTCGGCCCCTTTTCAGTCTTGTGTCCCAGCACCCATTACTCGGCAGATAGTGTCTCTCTTGGCTCTGTCTCCCAGCAGCCATTCCTGGGCTGATTGTTCCTCTCTCCCTGGATCTGTGTCCCTGCACCCATACCTGGGCTTACTTTGCCTCTCTCTCATGCTCTGTGTCCCAGCACCCATTCCTCGGCTCAGTGTTCCACTGTCCCAGGCTCTGAGTCCAAGCACCTATTCCTGGGCGGATTGTGCCTCTCTCCCATGCTCTTTGTCTAAGCACGCATTCCAGGGCTGGCTGCCCCCCCTTCATGCTTTTTGTCCAGCATCCACTTCCTGGGCTGACTGTGCGTCTCTCCCTATCTCTGTTTCCCAGCACAGGTTCCTGGGCTCAGTGTTCCCCTCTCCCAGGCTCTGTTTCCGAGTACCCATTCCTGGGCTAACTGTGCCTCTCACCGTGGATCTGTGTCCCAGCACCCATTCCTGGGCTGACTGTGCCTCTCTCCCAGGCTCTGTGTCCCAGCACCCATTCCTGGGCTGACTCTGCCTCTAAGCCAGACTCTGTGTCCCAGCACCCATTCCTGGGCTGACTGTGCCTCTAAGCCAGGCTCTGTGTCCCCGCACCCATTCCTGGGCTGACTGTGCCTCTGTCCCTGGATCTGTGTCCCAGCTCCCATTCCTGGGCAGACTGTGCCTCTCTCCCATGCTCGGTGTCCCAGCACCCATTTCTGGGAAGACTGTGCCTCTCTCCCTGGCTCTGTGTCCCAGCGCCCATTCCTAGGCTAACTGTGCCTCTCTCTCTGGCACTGTGTCCCAGCAGCCATTCCTGCTTTGACTGTGTCTCTGCCCGGCTCTGTGTCCCAGCACCCTTTCCTGGGCTGACTCTGCCTCTATGCCAGGCTCTTTATCCCAGCACCCATTCCTTGGCTGACTGTGCCTCTCTCCCTGGCTCTGTTTCCCAGCACCCATTGCGGTTCTCAGAGTTCCTCTCTCCCAGGCTCCGTGTTCCAGCAGCCATTCCTGGGCTGACTGTTCCTCTCTTCTTGGATCTGTGTCCCAGCACCCATTCCTGGGCTGACTCGGCCCCTTTTCAGTCTTGTGTCCCAGCACCCATTACTCGGCAGATAGTGTCTCTCTTGGCTCTGTGTCCCAGCAGCCATTCCTGGGCTGATTGTTCCTCTCTCCCTGGATCTGTGTCCCTGCAACCATACCTGGGCTGACTCGGCCCCTTTTCAGTCTTGTGTCCCAGCACCCATTACTCGGCAGATAGTGTCTCTCTTGGCTCTGAGTCCAAGCACCTATTCCTGGGCAGATTGTGCCTCTCTCCCATGCTCTTTGTCTAAGCACGCACTCCAGGGCTGGCTGCCCCCCCTTCATGCTTTTTGTCAAGCATCCAATTCCTGGGCTGACTGTGCCTCTCTCCCTATCTCTGTTTCCCAGCACAGGTTCCTGGGCTCAGTGTTCCTCTCTCCCAGGCTCTGTTTCCGAGTACCCATTCCTGGGCTAACTGTGCCTCTCACCGTGGATCTGTGTCCCAGCACCCATTCCAGGGCTGACTCTGCCTCTAAGCCAGGCTCTGTGTCCCAGCACCCACTCCTGGTCTGACTGTGCCTCTAAGCCAGGCTCTGTGTCCCAGCACCCATTCCTGGGCCGACTGTGCCTCTGTCCCTGGATCTGTGTCCCAGCTCCCATTCCTGGGCAGACTGTGCCTCTCTCCCATGCTCGGTGTCCCAGCACCCATTTCTGGGAAGACTGTGCCTTTCTCCCTGGATCTGTGTCCCACCTCCCATTCCTGGGCTGACTCGGCCTCTATGCCAGGCTCTGGGCCAAGCACCCATTCCCAGGCTGACTCCGCCCCCTTTAGGCTCTGTGTCCCAGTTCACATTTTTGGGCTCAGCGTTCTTCTCTCCCAGGCTCTGTGTCCCAGCACCCATTCCTGGGCTGACTGTGCCTCTCTCCCTGGCTCTGTGTCCCAGCGCCCATTCCTAGGCTAACTGTGCCTCTCTCTCTGGCACTGTGTCCCAGCAGCCATTCCTGCTTTGACTGTGTCTCTGCCCGGCTCTGTGTCCCAGCACCCTTTCCTGGGCTGACTCTGCCTCTATGCCAGGCTCTTTATCCAAGCACCCATTCCTTGGCTGACTGTGCCTCTCTCCCTGGCTCTGTTTCCCAGCACCCATTCCTGTTCTCAGAGTTCCTCTCACCCAGGCTCCGTGTTCCAGCAGCCATTCCTGGGCTGACTGTTCCTCTCTTCCCGGATCTGTGTCCCAGCACCCATTCCTGGGCTGACTCGGCCCCTTTTCAGTCTTGTGTCCCAGCACCCATTACTCGGCAGATAGTGTCTCTCTTGGCTCTGTGTCCCAGCAGCCTTTCCTGGGCTGATTGTTCCTCTCTCCCTGGATCTGTGTCCCTGCACCCATACCTGGGCTTACTTTGCCTCTCTCTCATGCTCTGTGTCCCAGCACCCATTCCTCGGCTCAGTGTTCCACTGTCCCAGGCTCTGAGTCCAAGCACCTATTCCTGGGCGGATTGTGCCTCTCTCCCATGCTCTTTGTCTAAGCACGCATTCCAGGGCTGGCTGCCCCCCCTTCATGCTTTTTGTCCAGCATCCACTTCCTGGGCTGACTGTGCGTCTCTCCCTATCTCTGTTTCCCAGCACAGGTTCCTGGGCTCAGTGTTCCCCTCTCCCAGGCTCTGTTTCCGAGTACCCATTCCTGGGCTAACTGTGCCTCTCACCGTGGATCTGTGTCCCAGCACCCATTCCTGGGCTGACTCTGCCTCTTTTCCAGGATCTGTGTCCAAGCACCCACTCCTGGTCTGACTGTGCCTCTCTCCCAGGCTCTGTGTCCCAGCACCCATTCCTGGGCTGACTCTGCCTCTAAGCCAGACTCTGTGTCCCAGCACCCATTCCTGGGCTGACTGTGCCTCTAAGCCAGGCTCTGTGTCCCCGCACCCATTCCTGGGCTGACTGTGCCTCTGTCCCTGGATCTGTGTCCCAGCTCCCATTCCTGGGCAGACTGTGCCTCTCTCCCATGCTCGGTGTCCCAGCACCCATTTCTGGGAAGACTGTGCCTTTCTCCCTGGATCTGTGTCCCACCTCCCATTCCTGGGCTGACTCGGCCTCTATGCCAGGCTCTGAGCCAAGCACCCATTCCCGGGCTGACTGCGCCCCCTTCAGGCTCTGTGTCCCAGTTCCCATTTTTGGGCTCAGCGTTCCTCTCTCCCAGGCTCTGTGTCCCAGCACCCATTCCTGGGCTGACTGTGCCTCTCTCCCTGGCTCTGTGTCCCAGCGCCCATTCCTAGGCTAACTGTGCCTCTCTCTCTGGCACTGTGTCCCAGCAGCCATTCCTGCTTTGACTGTGTCTCTGCCCGGCTCTGTGTCCCAGCACCCTTTCCTGGGCTGACTCTGCCTCTATGCCAGGCTCTTTATCCCAGCACCCATTCCTTGGCTGACTGTGCCTCTCTCCCTGGCTCTGTTTCCCAGCACCCATTGCGGTTCTCAGAGTTCCTCTCTCCCAGGCTCTGTGATCCAGCAGCCATTCCTGGGCTGACTCGGCCCCTTTTCAGTCTTGTGTCCCAGCACCCATTACTCGGCAGATAGTGTCTCTCTTGGCTCTGTGTCCCAGCAGCCATTCCTGGGCTGATTGTTCCTCTCTCCCTGGATCTGTGTCCCTGCAACCATACCTGGGCTGACTCGGCCCCTTTTCAGTCTTGTGTCCCAGCACCCATTACTCGGCAGATAGTGTCTCTCTTGGCTCTGAGTCCAAGCACCTATTCCTGGGCAGATTGTGCCTCTCTCCCATGCTCTTTGTCTAAGCACGCATTCCAGGGCTGGCTGCCCCCCCTTCATGCTTTTTGTCAAGCATCCAATTCCTGGGCTGACTGTGCCTCTCTCCCTATCTCTGTTTCCCAGCACAGGTTCCTGGGCTCAGTGTTCCTCTCTCCCAGGCTCTGTTTCCGAGTACCCATTCCTGGGCTAACTGTGCCTCTCACCGTGGATCTGTGTCCCAGCACCCATTCCAGGGCTGACTCTGCCTCTAAGCCAGGCTCTGTGTCCCAGCACCCACTCCTGGTCTGACTGTGCCTCTAAGCCAGGCTCTGTGTCCCAGCACCCATTCCTGGGCCGACTGTGCCTCTGTCCCTGGATCTGTGTCCCTGCACCCATACCTGGGCTTACTTTGCCTCTCTCTCATGCTCTGTGTCCCAGCACCCATTCCTCGGCTCAGTGTTCCACTGTCCCAGGCTCTGAGTCCAAGCACCTATTCCTGGGCGGATTGTGCCTCTCTCCCATGCTCTTTGTCTAAGCACGCATTCCAGGGCTGGCTGCCCCCCCTTCATGCTTTTTGTCCAGCATCCACTTCCTGGGCTGACTGTGCGTCTCTCCCTATCTCTGTTTCCCAGCACAGGTTCCTGGGCTCAGTGTTCCCCTCTCCCAGGCTCTGTTTCCGAGTACCCATTCCTGGGCTGACTGTGCCTCTGTCCCTGGATCTGTGTCCCAGCTCCCATTCCTGGGCAGACTGTGCCTCTCTCCCATGCTCGGTGTCCCAGCACCCATTTCTGGGAAGACTGTGCCTTTCTCCCTGGATCTGTGTCCCACCTCCCATTCCTGGGCTGACTCGGCCTCTATGCCAGGCTCTGGGCCAAGCACCCATTCCCGGGCTGACTGCGCCCCCTTCAGGCTCTGTGTCCCAGGTCACATTTTTGGGCTCAGCGTTCCTCTCTCCCAGGCTCTGTGTACCAGCACCCATTCCTGGGCTGACTGTGCCTCTCTCCCTGGCTCTGTGTCCCAGCACCCATTCCTAGGCTAACTGTGCCTCTCTCTCTGGCACTGTGTCCCAGCAGCCATTCCTGCTTTGACTGTGTCTCTGCCCGGCTCTGTGTCCCAGCACCCTTTCCTGGGCTGACTCTGCCTCTATGCCAGGCTCTTTATCCAAGCACCCATTCCTTGGCTGACTGTGCCTCTCTCCCTGGCTCTGTTTCCCAGCACCCATTCCTGTTCTCAGTGTTCCTCTCTCCCAGGCTCTGTGTTCCAGCAGCCATTCCTGGGCTGACTGTTCCTCTCTTCCCGGATCTGTGTCCCAGCACCCATTCCTGGCCTACTCGGCCCCTTTCCAGTCTTGTGTCCCAGCACCCATTACTCGGCAGATAGTGTCTCTCTTGGCTCTGTGTCCCAGCAGCCTTTCCTGGGCTGATTGTTCCTCTCTCCCTGGATCTGTGTCCCTGCACCCATACCTGGGCTTACTTTTCCCTCTCTCGCATGCTCTGTGTCCCAGCACCCATTCCTGGGCTCAGTGTTCCACTGTCATCCCAGGCTCTGAGTCCAAGCACCTATTCCTGGGCGGATTGTGCCTCTCTCCCATGCTCTTTGTCTAAGCACGCATTCCAGGGCTGGCTGCCCCCCCTTCATGCTTTTTGTCAAGCATCCACTTCCTGGGCTGACTGTGCCTCTCTCCCAGGCTCTGTTTCCGAGTACCCATTCCTGGGCTAACTGTGCCTCTCACCGTGGATCTGTGTCCCAGCACCCATTCCTGGGCTGACTCTGCCTCTTTTCCAGGATCTGTGTCCAAGCACCCACTCCTGGTCTGACTGTGCCTCTCTCCCAGGCTCTGTGTCCCAGCACCCATTCCTGGGCTGACTGTGCCTCTAAGCCAGGCTCTGTGTCCCCGCACCCATTCCTGGGCTGACTGTGCCTCTGTCCCTGGATCTGTGTCCCAGCTCCCATTCCTGGGCAGACTGTGCCTCTCTCTCATGCTCGGTGTCCCAGCACCCATTTCTGGGAAGACTGTGCCTTTCTCCCTGGATCTGTGTCCCACCTCCCATTCCTGGGCTGACTCGGCCTCTATGCCAGGCTCTGGGCCAAGCACCCATTCCCGGGCTGACTGCGCCCCCTTCAGGCTCTGTGTCCCAGGTCACATTCTTGGGCTCAGCGTTCCTCTCTCCCAGGCTCTGTGTCCCAGCACCCATTCCTGGGCTGACTGTGCCTCTCTCCCTGGCTCTGTGTCCCAGCGCCCATTCCTAGGCTAACTGTGCCTCTCTCTCTGGCACTGTGTCCCAGCAGCCATTCCTGCTTTGACTGTGTCTCTGCCCGGCTCTGTGTCACAGCACCCTTTCCTGGGCTGACTCTGCCTCTATGCCAGGCTCTTTATCCCAGCACCCATTCCTTGGCTGACTGTGCCTCTCTCCCTGGCTCTGTTTCCCAGCACCCATTCCTGTTCTCAGTGTTCCTCTCTCCCAGGCTCTGTGATCCAGCAGCCATTCCTGGGCTGAATCGGCCCCTTTTCAGTCTTGTGTCCCAGCACCCATTACTCGGCAGATAGCGTCTCTCTTGGCTCTGTGTCCCAGCAGCCTTTCCTGGGCTGATTGTTCCTCTCTCCCTGGATCTGTGTCCCTGCACCCATACCTGGGCTTACTTTGCCTCTCTCGCATGCTCTGTGTCCCAGCACCCATTCCTGGGCTCAGTGTTCCACTGTCCCAGGCTCTGAGTGCAAGCACCTATTCCTGGGCGGATTGTGCCTCTGTCCCATGCTCTTTGTCTAAGCACGCCTTCCGGGGCTGGCTGCCCCCCCTTCATGCTTTTTGTCCAGCATCCAATTCCTGGGCTGACTGTGCCTCTCTCCCTATCTCTGTTTCCCAGCACAGGTTCCTGGGCTCAGTGTTCCTCTCTCCCAGGCTCTGTTTCTGAGTACCCATTCCTGGGCTAACTGTGCCTCTCACCGTGGATCTGTGTCCCAGCACCCATTCCTGGGCTGACTCTGCCTCTTTTCCAGGATCTGTGTCCAAGCACCCACTCCTGGTCTGACTGTGCCTCTCTCCCAGGCTCTGTGTCCCAGCACCCATTCCTGGGCTGACTCTGCCTCTAAGCCAGGCTCTGTGTCCCAGCACCCATTCCGGGGCTGACTGTGCCTCTGTCCCTGGATCTGTGTCCCAGCAGCCATTCCTGGGCTGATTGTTCCTCTCTCCCTGGATCTGTGTCCCTGCAACCATACCTGGGCTGACTCGGCCCCTTTTCAGTCTTGCGTCCCAGCACCCATTACTCGGCAGATAGTGTCTCTCTTGGCTCTGAGTCCAAGCACCTATTCCTGGGCAGATTGTGCCTCTCTCCCATGCTCTTTGTCTAAGCACGCACTCCAGGGCTGGCTGCCCCCCCTTCATGCTTTTTGTCAAGCATCCAATTCCTGGGCTGACTGTGCCTCTCTCCCTATCTCTGTTTCCCAGCACAGGTTCCTGGGCTCAGTGTTCCTCTCTCCCAGGCTCTGTTTCCGAGTACCCATTCCTGGGCTGACTCTGCCTCTTTTCCAGGATCTGTGTCCAAGCACCCACTCCTGGTCTGACTGTGCCTCTCTCCCAGGCTCTGTGTCCCAGCACCCATTCCTGGGCTGACTCTGCCTCTAAGCCAGGCTCTGTGTCCCAGCACCCATTCCTGGGCCGACTGTGCCTCTGTCCCTGGATCTGTGTCCCAGCTCCCATTCCTGGGCAGACTGTGCCTCTCTCCCATGCTCGGTGTCCCAGCACCCATTTCTGGGAAGACTGTGCCTTTCTCCCTGGATCTGTGTCCCACCTCCCATTCCTGGGCTGACTCGGCCTCTATGCCAGGCTCTGGGCCAAGCACCCATTCCCAGGCTGACTCCGCCCCCTTTAGGCTCTGTGTCCCAGTTCACATTTTTGGGCTCAGCGTCCTTCTCTCCCAGCCTCTGTGTCCCAGCACCCATTCCTGGGCTGACTGTGCCTCTCTCCCTGGCTCTGTGTCCCAGCGCCCATTCCTAGGCTAACTGTGCCTCTCTCTCTGGCACTGTGTCCCAGCAGCCATTCCTGCTTTGACTGTGTCTCTGCCCGGCTCTGTGTCCCAGCACCCTTTCCTGGGCTGACTCTGCCTCTATGCCAGGCTCTTTATCCAAGCACCCATTCCTTGGCTGACTGTGCCTCTCTCCCTGGCTCTGTTTCCCAGCACCCATTCCTGTTCTCAGAGTTCCTCTCACCCAGGCTCCGTGTTCCAGCAGCCATTCCTGGGCTGACTGTTCCTCTCTTCCCGGATCTGTGTCCCAGCACCCATTCCTGGGCTGACTCGGCCCCTTTTCAGTCTTGTGTCCCAGCACCCATTACTCGGCAGATAGTGTCTCTCTTGGCTCTGTGTCCCAGCAGCCTTTCCTGGGCTGATTGTTCCTCTCTCCCTGGATCTGTGTCCCTGCACCCATACCTGGGCTTACTTTGCCTCTCTCTCATGCTCTGTGTCCCAGCACCCATTCCTCGGCTCAGTGTTCCACTGTCCCAGGCTCTGAGTCCAAGCACCTATTCCTGGGCGGATTGTGCCTCTCTCCCATGCTCTTTGTCTAAGCACGCATTCCAGGGCTGGCTGCCCCCCCTTCATGCTTTTTGTCCAGCATCCACTTCCTGGGCTGACTGTGCGTCTCTCCCTATCTCTGTTTCCCAGCACAGGTTCCTGGGCTCAGTGTTCCCCTCTCCCAGGCTCTGTTTCCGAGTACACATTCCTGGGCTAACTGTGCCTCTCACCGTGGATCTGTGTCCCAGCACCCATTCCTGGGCTGACTCTGCCTCTTTTCCAGGATCTGTGTCCAAGCACCCACTCCTGGTCTGACTGTGCCTCTCTCCCAGGCTCTGTGTCCCAGCACCCATTCCTGGGCTGACTCTGCCTCTAAGCCAGACTCTGTGTCCCAGCACCCATTCCTGGGCTGACTGTGCCTCTAAGCCAGGCTCTGTGTCCCCGCACCCATTCCTGGGCTGACTGTGCCTCTGTCCCTGGATCTGTGTCCCAGCTCCCATTCCTGGGAAGACTGTGCCTCTCTCCCATGCTCGGTGTCCCAGCACCCATTTCTGGGAAGACTGTGCCTTTCTCCCTGGATCTGTGTCCCACCTCCCATTCCTGGGCTGACTCGGCCTCTATGCCAGGCTCTGAGCCAAGCACCCATTCCCGGGCTGACTGCGCCCCCTTCAGGCTCTGTGTCCCAGTTCCCATTTTTGGGCTCAGCGTTCCTCTCTCCCAGGCTCTGTGTCCCAGCACCCATTCCTGGGCTGACTGTGCCTCTCTCCCTGGCTCTGTGTCCCAGCGCCCATTCCTAGGCTAACTGTGCCTCTCTCTCTGGCACTGTGTCCCAGCAGCCATTCCTGCTTTGACTGTGTCTCTGCCCGGCTCTGTGTCCCAGCACCCTTTCCTGGGCTGACTCTGCCTCTATGCCAGGCTCTTTATCCCAGCACCCATTCCTTGGCTGACTGTGCCTCTCTCCCTGGCTCTGTTTCCCAGCACCCATTGCGGTTCTCAGAGTTCCTCTCTCCCAGGCTCCGTGTCCCAGCACCCATTCCTGGGCTGACTCGGCCCCTTTTCAGTCTTGTGTCCCAGCACCCATTACTCGGCAGATAGTGTCTCTCTTGGCTCTGTGTCCCAGCAGCCATTCCTGGGCTGATTGTTCCTCTCTCCCTGGATCTGTGTCCCTGCAACCATACCTGGGCTGACTCGGCCCCTTTTCAGTCTTGTGTCCCAGCACCCATTACTCGGCAGATAGTGTCTCTCTTGGCTCTGAGTCCAAGCACCTATTCCTGGGCAGATTGTGCCTCTCTCCCATGCTCTTTGTCTAAGCACGCATTCCAGGGCTGGCTGCCCCCCCTTCATGCTTTTTGTCAAGCATCCAATTCCTGGGCTGACTGTGCCTCTCTCCCTATCTCTGTTTCCCAGCACAGGTTCCTGGGCTCAGTGTTCCTCTCTCCCAGGCTCTGTTTCCGAGTACCCATTCCTGGGCTAACTGTGCCTCTCACCGTGGATCTGTGTCCCAGCACCCATTCCAGGGCTGACTCTGCCTCTAAGCCAGGCTCTGTGTCCCAGCACCCACTCCTGGTCTGACTGTGCCTCTAAGCCAGGCTCTGTGTCCCAGCACCCATTCCTGGGCCGACTGTGCCTCTGTCCCTGGATCTGTGTCCCAGCTCCCATTCCTGGGCAGACTGTGCCTCTCTCCCATGCTCGGTGTCCCAGCACCCATTTCTGGGAAGACTGTGCCTTTCTCCCTGGATCTGTGTCCCACCTCCCATTCCTGGGCTGACTCGGCCTCTATGCCAGGCTCTGGGCCAAGCACCCATTCCCAGGCTGACTCCGCCCCCTTTAGGCTCTGTGTCCCAGTTCACATTTTTGGGCTCAGCGTTCTTCTCTCCCAGGCTCTGTGTCCCAGCACCCATTCCTGGGCTGACTGTGCCTCTCTCCCTGGCTCTGTGTCCCAGCGCCCATTCCTAGGCTAACTGTGCCTCTCTCTCTGGCACTGTGTCCCAGCAGCCATTCCTGCTTTGACTGTGTCTCTGCCCGGCTCTGTGTCCCAGCACCCTTTCCTGGGCTGACTCTGCCTCTATGCCAGGCTCTTTATCCAAGCACCCATTCCTTGGCTGACTGTGCCTCTCTCCCTGGCTCTGTTTCCCAGCACCCATTCCTGTTCTCAGAGTTCCTCTCACCCAGGCTCCGTGTTCCAGCAGCCATTCCTGGGCTGACTGTTCCTCTCTTCCCGGATCTGTGTCCCAGCACCCATTCCTGGGCTGACTCGGCCCCTTTTCAGTCTTGTGTCCCAGCACCCATTACTCGGCAGATACTGTCTCTCTTGGCTCTGTGTCCCAGCAGCCTTTCCTGGGCTGATTGTTCCTCTCTCCCTGGATCTGTGTCCCTGCACCCATACCTGGGCTTACTTTGCCTCTCTCTCATGCTCTGTGTCCCAGCACCCATTCCTGGGCTCAGTGTTCCACTGTCCCAGGCTCTGAGTCCAAGCACCTATTCCTGGGCGGATTGTGCCTCTCTCCCATGCTCTTTGTCTAAGCACGCATTCCAGGGCTCGCTGCCCCCCCTTCATGCTTTTTGTCCAGCATCCACTTCCTGGGCTGACTGTGCGTCTCTCCCTATCTCTGTTTCCCAGCACAGGTTCCTGGGCTCAGTGTTCCCCTCTCCCAGGCTCTGTTTCCGAGTACCCATTCCTGGGCTGACTGTGCCTCTGTCCCTGGATCTGTGTCCCAGCTCCCATTCCTGGGCAGACTGTGCCTCTCTCCCATGCTCGGTGTCCCAGCACCCATTTCTGGGAAGACTGTGCCTTTCTCCCTGGATCTGTGTCCCACCTCCCATTCTTGGGCTTACTCGGCCTCTATGCCAGGCTCTGGGCCAAGCACCCATTCCCGGGCTGACTGCGCCCCCTTCAGGCTCTGTGTCCCAGGTCACATTTTTGGGCTCAGCGTTCCTCTCTCCCAGGCTCTGTGTACCAGCACCCATTCCTGGGCTGACTGTGCCTCTCTCCCTGGCTCTGTGTCCCAGCGCCCATTCCTAGGCTAACTGTGCCTCGCTCTCTGGCACTGTGTCCCAGCAGCCATTCCTGCTTTGACTGTGTCTCTGCCCGGCTCTGTGTCCCAGCACCCTTTCCTGGGCTGACTCTGCCTCTATGCCAGGCTCTTTATCCAAGCACCCATTCCTTGGCTGACTGTGCCTCTCTCCCTGGCTCTGTTTCCCAGCACCCATTCCTGTTCTCAGTGTTCCTCTCTCCCAGGCTCTGTGTTCCAGCAGCCATTCCTGGGCTGACTGTTCCTCTCTTCCCGGATCTGTGTCCCAGCACCCATTCCTGGCCTACTCGGCCCCTTTCCAGTCTTGTGTCCCAGCACCCATTACTCGGCAGATAGTGGCTCTCTTGGCTCTGTGTCCCAGCAGCCTTTCCTGGGCTGATTGTTCCTCTCTCCCTGGATCTGTGTCCCTGCACCCATACCTGGGCTTACTTTTCCCTCTCTCGCATGCTCTGTGTCCCAGCACCCATTCCTGGGCTCAGTGTTCCACTGTCATCCCAGGCTCTGAGTCCAAGCACCTATTCCTGGGCGGATTGTGCCTCTCTCCCATGCTCTTTGTCTAAGCACGCATTCCAGGGCTGGCTGCCCCCCCTTCATGCTTTTTGTCAAGCATCCACTTCCTGGGCTGACTGTGCCTCTCTCCCAGGCTCTGTTTCCGAGTACCCATTCCTGGGCTAACTGTGCCTCTCACCGTGGATCTGTGTCCCAGCACCCATTCCTGGGCTGACTCTGCCTCTTTTCCAGGATCTGTGTCCAAGCACCCACTCCTGGTCTGACTGTGCCTCTCTCCCAGGCTCTGTGTACCAGCACCCATTCCTGGGCTGACTCTGCCTCTAAGCCAGGCTCTGTGTCCCAGCACCCATTCCTGGGCTGACTGTGCCTCTAAGCCAGGCTCTGTGTCCCCGCACCCATTCCTGGGCTGACTGTGCCTCTGTCCCTGGATCTGTGTCCCAGCTCCCATTCCTTGGCAGACTGTGCCTCTCTCCCATGCTCGGTGTCCCAGCACCCATTTCTGGGAAGACTGTGCCTTTCTCCCTGGATCTGTGTCCCACCTCCCATTCCTGGGCTGACTCGGCCTCTATGCCAGGCTCTGGGCCAAGCACCCATTCCCGGGCTGACTGCGCCCCCTTCAGGCTCTGTGTCCCAGTTCACATTTTTGGGCTCAGCGTTCCTCTCTCCCAGGCTCTGTGTCCCAGCACCCATTCCTGGGCTGACTGTGCCTCTCTCCCTGGCTCTGTGTCCCAGCGCCCATTCCTAGGCTAACTGTGCCTCTCTCTCTGGCACTGTGTCCCAGCAGCCATTCCTGGGCTGATTGTTCCTCTCTCCCTGGATCTGTGTCCCTGCAACCATACCTGGGCTGACTCGGCCCCTTTTCAGTCTTGTGTCCCAGCACCCATTACTCGGCAGATAGTGTCTCTCTTGGCTCTGAGTCCAAGCACCTATTCCTGGGCAGATTGTGCCTCTCTCCCATGCTCTTTGTCTAAGCACGCACTCCAGGGCTGGCTGCCCCCCCTTCATGCATTTTGTCAAGCATCCAATTCCTGGGCTGACTGTGCCTCTCTCCCTGGCTCTGTTTCCCAGCACCCATTCCTGTTCTCAGTGTTCCTCTCTCCCAGGCTCTGTGATCCAGCAGCCATTCCTGGGCTGACTCGGCCCCTTTTCAGTCTTGTGTCCCAGCACCCATTACTCGGCAGATAGCGTCTCTCTTGGCTCTGTGTCCCAGCAGCCTTTCCTGGGCTGATTGTTCCTCTCTCCCTGGATCTGTGTCCCTGCACCCATACCTGGGCTTTCTTTGCCTCTCTCGCATGCTCTGTGTCCCAGCACCCATTCCTGGGCTCAGTGTTCCACTGTCCCAGGCTCTGAGTGCAAGCACCTATTCCTGGGCGGATTGTGCCTCTGTCCCATGCTCTTTGTCTAAGCACGCATTCCGGGGCTGGCTGCCCCCCCTTCATGCTTTTTGTCCAGCATCCAATTCCTGGGCTGACTGTGCCTCTCTCCCTATCTCTGTTTCCCAGCACAGGTTCCTGGGCTCAGAGTTCCTCTCTCCCAGGCTCTGTTTCTGAGTACCCATTCCTGGGCTAACTGTGCCTCTCACCGTGGATCTGTGTCCCAGCACCCATTCCTGGGCTGACTCTGCCTCTTTTCCAGGATCTGTGTCCAAGCACCCACTCCTGGTCTGACTGTGCCTCTCTCCCAGGCTCTGTGTCCCAGCACCCATTCCTGGGCTGACTCTGCCTCTAAGCCAGGCTCTGTGTCCCAGCACCCATTCCGGGGCTGACTGTGCCTCTGTCCCTGGATCTGTGTCCCAGCTCCCATTCCTTGGCAGACTGTGCCTCTCTCCCATGCTCGGTGTCCCAGCACCCATTTCTGGGCTGACTGTGCCTTTCTCCCTGGATCTGTGTCCCACCTCCCATTCCTGGGCTGACTCGGCCTCTATGCCAGGCTCTGGGCCAAGCACCCATTCCCGGGCTGACTGCGCCCCCTTCAGGCTCTGTGTCCCAGTTCACATTTTTGGGCTCAGCGTTCCTCTCTCCCAGGCTCTGTGTCCCAGCACCCATTCCTGGGCTGACTGTGCCTCTCTCCCTGGCTCTGTGTCCCAGCGCCCATTCCTAGGCTAACTGTGCCTCTCTCTCTGGCACTGTGTCCCAGCAGCCATTCCTGCTTTGACTGTGTCTCTGCCCGGCTCTGTGTCCCAGCACCCTTTCCTGGGCTGACTCTGCCTCCATGCCAGGCTCTTTATCCAAGCATCCATTCCTTGGCTGACTGTGCCTCTCTCCCTGGCTCTGTTTCCCAGCACCCATTCCTGTTCTCAGTGTTCCTCTCTCCCAGGCTCTGTGATCCAGCAGCCATTCCTGGGCTGACTGATCCTCTCTTCCCGGATCTGTGTCCCAGCACCCATTCCTGGGCTGACTCGGCCCCTTTTCAGTCTTGTGTCCCAGCACCCATTACTCGGCAGATAGTGTCTCTCTTGGCTCTGTGTCCCAGCAGCCATTCCTGGGCTGATTGTTCCTCTCTCCCTGGATCTGTGTCCCTGCACCCATACCTGGGCTTACTTTGCCTCTCTCGCATGCTCTGTGTCCCAGCACCCATTCCTGGGCTCAGTGTTTTACTGTCATCCCAGGCTCTGAGTCCAAGCACCTATTCCTGGGCGGATTGTGCCTCTCTCCCATGCTCTTTGTCTAAGCACGCATTCCAGGGCTGGCTGCCCCCCCTACATGATTTTTGTCCAGCATCCACTTCCTGGGCTGACTGTGCCTCTAAGCCAGGCTCTGTGTCCCAGCACCCATTCCTGGGCTGACTGTGCCTCTAAGCCAGGCTCTGTGTCCCCGCACCCATTCCTTGGCAGACTGCGCCTCTCTCCCAGGCTCTGTGTACCAGCACCCATTCCTGGGCTGACTCTGCCTCTAAGCCAGGCTCTGTGTCCCAGCACCCATTCCTGGGCTGACTGTGCCTCTAAGCCAGGCTCTGTGTCCCCGCACCCATTCCTGGGCTGACTGTGCCTCTGTCCCTGGATCTGTGTCCCAGCTCCAATTCCTTGGCAGACTGTGCCTCTCTCCCATGCTCGGTGTCCCAGCACCCATTTCTGGGAAGACTGTGCCTTTCTCCCTGGATCTGTGTCCCACCTCCCATTCCTGGGCTGACTCGGCCTCTATGCCAGGCTCTGGGCCAAGCACCCATTCCCGGGCTGACTGCGCCCCCTTCAGGCTCTGTGTCCCAGTTCACATTTTTGGGCTCAGCGTTCCTCTCTCCCAGGCTCTGTGTCCCAGCACCCATTCCTGGGCTGACTGTGCCTCTCTCCCTGGCTCTGTGTCCCAGCGCCCATTCCTAGGCTAACTGTGCCTCTCTCTCTGGCACTGTGTCCCAGCAGCCATTCCTGGGCTGATTGTTCCTCTCTCCCTGGATCTGTGTCCCTGCAACCATACCTGGGCTGACTCGGCCCCTTTTCAGTCTTGTGTCCCAGCACCCATTACTCGGCAGATAGTGTCTCTCTTGGCTCTGAGTCCAAGCACCTATTCCTGGGCAGATTGTGCCTCTCTCCCATGCTCTTTGTCTAAGCACGCACTCCAGGGCTGGCTGCCCCCCCTTCATGCTTTTTGTCAAGCATCCAATTCCTGGGCTGACTGTGCCTCTCTCCCTGGCTCTGTTTCCCAGCACCCATTCCTGTTCTCAGTGTTCCTCTCTCCCAGGCTCTGTGATCCAGCAGCCATTCCTGGGCTGACTCGGCCTCTATGCCAGGCTCTGAGCCAAGCACCCATTCCCGGGCTGACTGCGCCCCCTTCAGGCTCTGTGTCCCAGTTCCCATTTTTGGGCTCAGCGTTCCTCTCTCCCAGGCTCTGTGTCCCAGCACCCATTCCTGGGCTGACTGTGCCTCTCTCCCTGGCTCTGTGTCCCAGCGCCCATTTCTGGGAAGACTGTGCCTTTCTCCCTGGATCTGTGTCCCACCTCCCATTCCTGGGCTGACTCGGCCTCTATGCCAGGCTCTGAGCCAAGCACCCATTCCCGGGCTGACTGCGCCCCCTTCAGGCTCTGTGTCCCAGTTCCCATTTTTGGGCTCAGCGTTCCTCTCTCCCAGGCTCTGTGTCCCAGCACCCATTCCTGGGCTGACTGTGCCTCTCTCCCTGGCTCTGTGTCCCAGCGCCCATTCCTAGGCTAACTGTGCCTCTCTCTCTGGCACTGTGTCCCAGCAGCCATTCCTGCTTTGACTGTGTCTCTGCCCGGCTCTGTGTCCCAGCACCCTTTCCTGGGCTGACTCTGCCTCTATGCCAGGCTCTTTATCCCAGCACCCATTCCTTGGCTGACTGTGCCTCTCTCCCTGGCTCTGTTTCCCAGCACCCATTGCGGTTCTCAGAGTTCCTCTCTCCCAGGCTCCGTGTCCCAGCACCCATTCCTGGGCTGACTCGGCCCCTTTTCAGTCTTGTGTCCCAGCACCCATTACTCGGCAGATAGTGTCTCTCTTGGCTCTGTGTCCCAGCAGCCATTCCTGGGCTGATTGTTCCTCTCTCCCTGGATCTGTGTCCCTGCAACCATACCTGGGCTGACTCGGCCCCTTTTCAGTCTTGCGTCCCAGCACCCATTACTCGGCAGATAGTGTCTCTCTTGGCTCTGAGTCCAAGCACCTATTCCTGGGCAGATTGTGCCTCTCTCCCATGCTCTTTGTCTAAGCACGCATTCCAGGGCTGGCTGCCCCCCCTTCATGCTTTTTGTCAAGCATCCAATTCCTGGGCTGACTGTGCCTCTCTCCCTATCTCTGTTTCCCAGCACAGGTTCCTGGGCTCAGTGTTCCTCTCTCCCAGGCTCTGTTTCCGAGTACCCATTCCTGGGCTAACTGTGCCTCTCACCGTGGATCTGTGTCCCAGCACCCATTCCAGGGCTGACTCTGCCTCTAAGCCAGGCTCTGTGTCCCAGCACCCACTCCTGGTCTGACTGTGCCTCTAAGCCAGGCTCTGTGTCCCAGCACCCATTCCTGGGCCGACTGTGCCTCTGTCCCTGGATCTGTGTCCCAGCTCCCATTCCTGGGCAGACTGTGCCTCTCTCCCATGCTCGGTGTCCCAGCACCCATTTCTGGGAAGACTGTGCCTTTCTCCCTGGATCTGTGTCCCACCTCCCATTCCTGGGCTGACTCGGCCTCTATGCCAGGCTCTGGGCCAAGCACCCATTCCCAGGCTGACTCCGCCCCCTTTAGGCTCTGTGTCCCAGTTCACATTTTTGGGCTCAGCGTTCTTCTCTCCCAGGCTCTGTGTCCCAGCACCCATTCCTGGGCTGACTGTGCCTCTCTCCCTGGCTCTGTGTCCCAGCGCCCATTCCTAGGCTAACTGTGCCTCTCTCTCTGGCACTGTGTCCCAGCAGCCATTCCTGCTTTGACTGTGTCTCTGCCCGGCTCTGTGTCCCAGCACCCTTTCCTGGGCTGACTCTGCCTCTATGCCAGGCTCTTTATCCAAGCACCCATTCCTTGGCTGACTGTGCCTCTCTCCCTGGCTCTGTTTCCCAGCACCCATTCCTGTTCTCAGAGTTCCTCTCACCCAGGCTCCGTGTTCCAGCAGCCATTCCTGGGCTGACTGTTCCTCTCTTCCCGGATCTGTGTCCCAGCACCCATTCCTGGGCTGACTCGGCCCCTTTTCAGTCTTGTGTCCCAGCACCCATTACTCGGCAGATACTGTCTCTCTTGGCTCTGTGTCCCAGCAGCCTTTCCTGGGCTGATTGTTCCTCTCTCCCTGGATCTGTGTCCCTGCACCCATACCTGGGCTTACTTTGCCTCTCTCTCATGCTCTGTGTCCCAGCACCCATTCCTGGGCTCAGTGTTCCACTGTCCCAGGCTCTGAGTCCAAGCACCTATTCCTGGGCGGATTGTGCCTCTCTCCCATGCTCTTTGTCTAAGCACGCATTCCAGGGCTCGCTGCCCCCCCTTCATGCTTTTTGTCCAGCATCCACTTCCTGGGCTGACTGTGCGTCTCTCCCTATCTCTGTTTCCCAGCACAGGTTCCTGGGCTCAGTGTTCCCCTCTCCCAGGCTCTGTTTCCGAGTACCCATTCCTGGGCTGACTGTGCCTCTGTCCCTGGATCTGTGTCCCAGCTCCCATTCCTGGGCAGACTGTGCCTCTCTCCCATGCTCGGTGTCCCAGCACCCATTTCTGGGAAGACTGTGCCTTTCTCCCTGGATCTGTGTCCCACCTCCCATTCTTGGGCTTACTCGGCCTCTATGCCAGGCTCTGGGCCAAGCACCCATTCCCGGGCTGACTGCGCCCCCTTCAGGCTCTGTGTCCCAGGTCACATTTTTGGGCTCAGCGTTCCTCTCTCCCAGGCTCTGTGTACCAGCACCCATTCCTGGGCTGACTGTGCCTCTCTCCCTGGCTCTGTGTCCCAGCGCCCATTCCTAGGCTAACTGTGCCTCGCTCTCTGGCACTGTGTCCCAGCAGCCATTCCTGCTTTGACTGTGTCTCTGCCCGGCTCTGTGTCCCAGCACCCTTTCCTGGGCTGACTCTGCCTCTATGCCAGGCTCTTTATCCAAGCACCCATTCCTTGGCTGACTGTGCCTCTCTCCCTGGCTCTGTTTCCCAGCACCCATTCCTGTTCTCAGTGTTCCTCTCTCCCAGGCTCTGTGTTCCAGCAGCCATTCCTGGGCTGACTGTTCCTCTCTTCCCGGATCTGTGTCCCAGCACCCATTCCTGGCCTACTCGGCCCCTTTCCAGTCTTGTGTCCCAGCACCCATTACTCGGCAGATAGTGGCTCTCTTGGCTCTGTGTCCCAGCAGCCTTTCCTGGGCTGATTGTTCCTCTCTCCCTGGATCTGTGTCCCTGCACCCATACCTGGGCTTACTTTTCCCTCTCTCGCATGCTCTGTGTCCCAGCACCCATTCCTGGGCTCAGTGTTCCACTGTCATCCCAGGCTCTGAGTCCAAGCACCTATTCCTGGGCGGATTGTGCCTCTCTCCCATGCTCTTTGTCTAAGCACGCATTCCAGGGCTGGCTGCCCCCCCTTCATGCTTTTTGTCAAGCATCCACTTCCTGGGCTGACTGTGCCTCTCTCCCAGGCTCTGTTTCCGAGTACCCATTCCTGGGCTAACTGTGCCTCTCACCGTGGATCTGTGTCCCAGCACCCATTCCTGGGCTGACTCTGCCTCTTTTCCAGGATCTGTGTCCAAGCACCCACTCCTGGTCTGACTGTGCCTCTCTCCCAGGCTCTGTGTACCAGCACCCATTCCTGGGCTGACTCTGCCTCTAAGCCAGGCTCTGTGTCCCAGCACCCATTCCTGGGCTGACTGTGCCTCTAAGCCAGGCTCTGTGTCCCCGCACCCATTCCTGGGCTGACTGTGCCTCTGTCCCTGGATCTGTGTCCCAGCTCCCATTCCTTGGCAGACTGTGCCTCTCTCCCATGCTCGGTGTCCCAGCACCCATTTCTGGGAAGACTGTGCCTTTCTCCCTGGATCTGTGTCCCACCTCCCATTCCTGGGCTGACTCGGCCTCTATGCCAGGCTCTGGGCCAAGCACCCATTCCCGGGCTGACTGCGCCCCCTTCAGGCTCTGTGTCCCAGTTCACATTTTTGGGCTCAGCGTTCCTCTCTCCCAGGCTCTGTGTCCCAGCACCCATTCCTGGGCTGACTGTGCCTCTCTCCCTGGCTCTGTGTCCCAGCGCCCATTCCTAGGCTAACTGTGCCTCTCTCTCTGGCACTGTGTCCCAGCAGCCATTCCTGGGCTGATTGTTCCTCTCTCCCTGGATCTGTGTCCCTGCAACCATACCTGGGCTGACTCGGCCCCTTTTCAGTCTTGTGTCCCAGCACCCATTACTCGGCAGATAGTGTCTCTCTTGGCTCTGAGTCCAAGCACCTATTCCTGGGCAGATTGTGCCTCTCTCCCATGCTCTTTGTCTAAGCACGCACTCCAGGGCTGGCTGCCCCCCCTTCATGCATTTTGTCAAGCATCCAATTCCTGGGCTGACTGTGCCTCTCTCCCTGGCTCTGTTTCCCAGCACCCATTCCTGTTCTCAGTGTTCCTCTCTCCCAGGCTCTGTGATCCAGCAGCCATTCCTGGGCTGACTCGGCCCCTTTTCAGTCTTGTGTCCCAGCACCCATTACTCGGCAGATAGCGTCTCTCTTGGCTCTGTGTCCCAGCAGCCTTTCCTGGGCTGATTGTTCCTCTCTCCCTGGATCTGTGTCCCTGCACCCATACCTGGGCTTTCTTTGCCTCTCTCGCATGCTCTGTGTCCCAGCACCCATTCCTGGGCTCAGTGTTCCACTGTCCCAGGCTCTGAGTGCAAGCACCTATTCCTGGGCGGATTGTGCCTCTGTCCCATGCTCTTTGTCTAAGCACGCATTCCGGGGCTGGCTGCCCCCCCTTCATGCTTTTTGTCCAGCATCCAATTCCTGGGCTGACTGTGCCTCTCTCCCTATCTCTGTTTCCCAGCACAGGTTCCTGGGCTCAGAGTTCCTCTCTCCCAGGCTCTGTTTCTGAGTACCCATTCCTGGGCTAACTGTGCCTCTCACCGTGGATCTGTGTCCCAGCACCCATTCCTGGGCTGACTCTGCCTCTTTTCCAGGATCTGTGTCCAAGCACCCACTCCTGGTCTGACTGTGCCTCTCTCCCAGGCTCTGTGTCCCAGCACCCATTCCTGGGCTGACTCTGCCTCTAAGCCAGGCTCTGTGTCCCAGCACCCATTCCGGGGCTGACTGTGCCTCTGTCCCTGGATCTGTGTCCCAGCTCCCATTCCTTGGCAGACTGTGCCTCTCTCCCATGCTCGGTGTCCCAGCACCCATTTCTGGGCTGACTGTGCCTTTCTCCCTGGATCTGTGTCCCACCTCCCATTCCTGGGCTGACTCGGCCTCTATGCCAGGCTCTGGGCCAAGCACCCATTCCCGGGCTGACTGCGCCCCCTTCAGGCTCTGTGTCCCAGTTCACATTTTTGGGCTCAGCGTTCCTCTCTCCCAGGCTCTGTGTCCCAGCACCCATTCCTGGGCTGACTGTGCCTCTCTCCCTGGCTCTGTGTCCCAGCGCCCATTCCTAGGCTAACTGTGCCTCTCTCTCTGGCACTGTGTCCCAGCAGCCATTCCTGCTTTGACTGTGTCTCTGCCCGGCTCTGTGTCCCAGCACCCTTTCCTGGGCTGACTCTGCCTCCATGCCAGGCTCTTTATCCAAGCATCCATTCCTTGGCTGACTGTGCCTCTCTCCCTGGCTCTGTTTCCCAGCACCCATTCCTGTTCTCAGTGTTCCTCTCTCCCAGGCTCTGTGATCCAGCAGCCATTCCTGGGCTGACTGATCCTCTCTTCCCGGATCTGTGTCCCAGCACCCATTCCTGGGCTGACTCGGCCCCTTTTCAGTCTTGTGTCCCAGCACCCATTACTCGGCAGATAGTGTCTCTCTTGGCTCTGTGTCCCAGCAGCCATTCCTGGGCTGATTGTTCCTCTCTCCCTGGATCTGTGTCCCTGCACCCATACCTGGGCTTACTTTGCCTCTCTCGCATGCTCTGTGTCCCAGCACCCATTCCTGGGCTCAGTGTTTTACTGTCATCCCAGGCTCTGAGTCCAAGCACCTATTCCTGGGCGGATTGTGCCTCTCTCCCATGCTCTTTGTCTAAGCACGCATTCCAGGGCTGGCTGCCCCCCCTACATGATTTTTGTCCAGCATCCACTTCCTGGGCTGACTGTGCCTCTAAGCCAGGCTCTGTGTCCCAGCACCCATTCCTGGGCTGACTGTGCCTCTAAGCCAGGCTCTGTGTCCCCGCACCCATTCCTTGGCAGACTGCGCCTCTCTCCCAGGCTCTGTGTACCAGCACCCATTCCTGGGCTGACTCTGCCTCTAAGCCAGGCTCTGTGTCCCAGCACCCATTCCTGGGCTGACTGTGCCTCTAAGCCAGGCTCTGTGTCCCCGCACCCATTCCTGGGCTGACTGTGCCTCTGTCCCTGGATCTGTGTCCCAGCTCCAATTCCTTGGCAGACTGTGCCTCTCTCCCATGCTCGGTGTCCCAGCACCCATTTCTGGGAAGACTGTGCCTTTCTCCCTGGATCTGTGTCCCACCTCCCATTCCTGGGCTGACTCGGCCTCTATGCCAGGCTCTGGGCCAAGCACCCATTCCCGGGCTGACTGCGCCCCCTTCAGGCTCTGTGTCCCAGTTCACATTTTTGGGCTCAGCGTTCCTCTCTCCCAGGCTCTGTGTCCCAGCACCCATTCCTGGGCTGACTGTGCCTCTCTCCCTGGCTCTGTGTCCCAGCGCCCATTCCTAGGCTAACTGTGCCTCTCTCTCTGGCACTGTGTCCCAGCAGCCATTCCTGGGCTGATTGTTCCTCTCTCCCTGGATCTGTGTCCCTGCAACCATACCTGGGCTGACTCGGCCCCTTTTCAGTCTTGTGTCCCAGCACCCATTACTCGGCAGATAGTGTCTCTCTTGGCTCTGAGTCCAAGCACCTATTCCTGGGCAGATTGTGCCTCTCTCCCATGCTCTTTGTCTAAGCACGCACTCCAGGGCTGGCTGCCCCCCCTTCATGCTTTTTGTCAAGCATCCAATTCCTGGGCTGACTGTGCCTCTCTCCCTGGCTCTGTTTCCCAGCACCCATTCCTGTTCTCAGTGTTCCTCTCTCCCAGGCTCTGTGATCCAGCAGCCATTCCTGGGCTGACTCGGCCTCTATGCCAGGCTCTGAGCCAAGCACCCATTCCCGGGCTGACTGCGCCCCCTTCAGGCTCTGTGTCCCAGTTCCCATTTTTGGGCTCAGCGTTCCTCTCTCCCAGGCTCTGTGTCCCAGCACCCATTCCTGGGCTGACTGTGCCTCTCTCCCTGGCTCTGTGTCCCAGCGCCCATTCCTAGGCTAACTGTGCCTCTCTCTCTGGCACTGTGTCCCAGCAGCCATTCCTGCTTTGACTGTGTCTCTGCCCGGCTCTGTGTCCCAGCACCCTTTCCTGGGCTGACTCTGCCTCTATGCCAGGCTCTTTATCCAAGCACCCATTCCTTGGCTGACTGTGCCTCTCTCCCTGGCTCTGTTTCCCAGCACCCATTCCTGTTCTCAGAGTTCCTCTCACCCAGGCTCCGTGTTCCAGCAGCCATTCCTGGGCTGACTGTTCCTCTCTTCCCGGATCTGTGTCCCAGCACCCATTCCTGGGCTGACTCGGCCCCTTTTCAGTCTTGTGTCCCAGCACCCATTACTCGGCAGATAGTGTCTCTCTTGGCTCTGTGTCCCAGCAGCCTTTCCTGGGCTGATTGTTCCTCTCTCCCTGGATCTGTGTCCCTGCACCCATACCTGGGCTTACTTTGCCTCTCTCTCATGCTCTGTGTCCCAGCACCCATTCCTCGGCTCAGTGTTCCACTGTCCCAGGCTCTGAGTCCAAGCACCTATTCCTGGGCGGATTGTGCCTCTCTCCCATGCTCTTTGTCTAAGCACGCACTCCAGGGCTGGCTGCCCCCCCTTCATGCTTTTTGTCCAGCATCCACTTCCTGGGCTGACTGTGCGTCTCTCCCTATCTCTGTTTCCCAGCACAGGTTCCTGGGCTCAGTGTTCCCCTCTCCCAGGCTCTGTTTCCGAGTACCCATTCCTGGGCTAACTGTGCCTCTCACCGTGGATCTGTGTCCCAGCACCCATTCCTGGGCTGACTCTGCCTCTTTTCCAGGATCTGTGTCCAAGCACCCACTCCTGGTCTGACTGTGCCTCTCTCCCAGGCTCTGTGTCCCAGCACCCATTCCAGGGCTGACTCTGCCTCTAAGCCAGACTCTGTGTCCCAGCACCCATTCCTGGGCTGACTGTGCCTCTAAGCCAGGCTCTGTGTCCCCGCACCCATTCCTGGGCTGACTGTGCCTCTGTCCCTGGATCTGTGTCCCAGCTCCCATTCCTGGGCAGACTGTGCCTCTCTCCCATGCTCGGTGTCCCAGCACCCATTTCTGGGAAGACTGTGCCTTTCTCCCTGGATCTGTGTCCCACCTCCCATTCCTGGGCTGACTCGGCCTCTATGCCAGGCTCTGAGCCAAGCACCCATTCCCGGGCTGACTGCGCCCCCTTCAGGCTCTGTGTCCCAGTTCCCATTTTTGGGCTCAGCGTTCCTCTCTCCCAGGCTCTGTGTCCCAGCACCCATTCCTGGGCTGACTGTGCCTCTCTCCCTGGCTCTGTGTCCCAGCGCCCATTCCTAGGCTAACTGTGCCTCTCTCTCTGGCACTGTGTCCCAGCAGCCATTCCTGCTTTGACTGTGTCTCTGCCCGGCTCTGTGTCCCAGCACCCTTTCCTGGGCTGACTCTGCCTCTATGCCAGGCTCTTTATCCCAGCACCCATTCCTTGGCTGACTGTGCCTCTCTCCCTGGCACTGTTTCCCAGCACCCATTGCGGTTCTCAGAGTTCCTCTCTCCCAGGCTCCGTGTTCCAGCAGCCATTCCTGGGCTGACTGTTCCTCTCTTCTTGGATCTGTGTCCCAGCACCCATTCCTGGGCTGACTCGGCCCCTTTTCAGTCTTGTGTCCCAGCACCCATTACTCGGCAGATAGTGTCTCTCTTGGCTCTGTGTCTCAGCAGCCATTCCTGGGCTGATTGTTCCTCTCTCCCTGGATCTGTGTCCCTGCAACCATACCTGGGCTGACTCGGCCCCTTTTCAGTCTTGTGTCCCAGCACCCATTACTCGGCAGATAGTGTCTCTCTTGGCTCTGAGTCCAAGCACCTATTCCCGGGCAGATTGTGCCTCTCTCCCATGCTCTTTGTCTAAGCACGCACTCCAGGGCTGGCTGCCCCCCCTTCATGCTTTTTGTCAAGCATCCAATTCCTGGGCTGACTGTGCCTCTCTCCCTATCTCTGTTTCCCAGCACAGGTTCCTGGGCTCAGTGTTCCTCTCTCCCAGGCTCTGTTTCCGAGTACCCATTCCTGGGCTAACTGTGCCTCTCACCGTGGATCTGTGTCCCAGCACCCATTCCAGGGCTGACTCTGCCTCTAAGCCAGGCTTTGTGTCCCCGCACCCACTCCTGGTCTGACTGTGCCTCTCTCCCAGGCTCTGTGTCCCAGCACCCATTCCTGGGCCGACTGTGCCTCTGTCCCTGGATCTGTGTCCCAGCTCCCATTCCTGGGCAGACTGTGCCTCTCTCCCATGCTCGGTGTCCCAGCACCCATTTCTGGGAAGACTGTTCCTTTCTCCCTGGATCTGTGTCCCACCTCCCATTCCTGGGCTGACTCGGCCTCTATGCCAGGCTCTGGGCCAAGCACCCATTCCCAGGCTGACTCCGCCCCCTTTAGGCTCTGTGTCCCAGTTCACATTTTTGGGCTCAGCGTTCTTCTCTCCCAGGCTCTGTGTCCCAGCACCCATTCCTGGGCTGACTGTGCCTCTCTCCCTGGCTCTGTGTCCCAGCGCCCATTCCTAGGCTAACTGTGCCTCTCTCTCTGGCACTGTGTCCCAGCAGCCATTCCTGGGCTGATTGTTCCTCTCTCCCTGGATCTGTGTCCCTGCAACCATACCTGGGCTGACTCGGCCCCTTTTCAGTCTTGTGTCCCAGCACCCATTACTCGGCAGATAGTGTCTCTCTTGGCTCTGAGTCCAAGCACCTATTCCTGGGCAGATTGTGCCTCTCTCCCATGCTCTTTGTCTAAGCACGCACTCCAGGGCTGGCTGCCCCCCCTTCATGCATTTTGTCAAGCATCCAATTCCTGGGCTGACTGTGCCTCTCTCCCTGGCTCTGTTTCCCAGCACCCATTCCTGTTCTCAGTGTTCCTCTCTCCCAGGCTCTGTGATCCAGCAGCCATTCCTGGGCTGACTCGGCCCCTTTTCAGTCTTGTGTCCCAGCACCCATTACTCGGCAGATAGCGTCTCTCTTGGCTCTGTGTCCCAGCAGCCTTTCCTGGGCTGATTGTTCCTCTCTCCCTGGATCTGTGTCCCTGCACCCATACCTGGGCTTTCTTTGCCTCTCTCGCATGCTCTGTGTCCCAGCACCCATTCCTGGGCTCAGTGTTCCACTGTCCCAGGCTCTGAGTGCAAGCACCTATTCCTGGGCGGATTGTGCCTCTGTCCCATGCTCTTTGTCTAAGCACGCATTCCGGGGCTGGCTGCCCCCCCTTCATGCTTTTTGTCCAGCATCCAATTCCTGGGCTGACTGTGCCTCTCTCCCTATCTCTGTTTCCCAGCACAGGTTCCTGGGCTCAGAGTTCCTCTCTCCCAGGCTCTGTTTCTGAGTACCCATTCCTGGGCTAACTGTGCCTCTCACCGTGGATCTGTGTCCCAGCACCCATTCCTGGGCTGACTCTGCCTCTTTTCCAGGATCTGTGTCCAAGCACCCACTCCTGGTCTGACTGTGCCTCTCTCCCAGGCTCTGTGTCCCAGCACCCATTCCTGGGCTGACTCTGCCTCTAAGCCAGGCTCTGTGTCCCAGCACCTATTCCGGGGCTGACTGTGCCTCTGTCCCTGGATCTGTGTCCCAGCTCCCATTCCTGGGCAGACTGTGCCTCTCTCCCATGCTCGGTGTCCCACCACCCATTTCTGGGCTGACTGTGCCTTTCTCCCTGGATCTGTGTCCCACCTCCCATTCCTGGGCTGACTCGGCCTCTATGCCAGGCTCTGGGCCAAGCACCCATTCCCGGGCTGACTGCGCCCCCTTCAGGCTCTGTGTCCCAGTTCACATTTTTGGGCTCAGCGTTCCTCTCTCCCAGGCTCTGTGTCCCAGCACCCATTCCTGGGCTGACTGTGCCTCTCTCCCTGGCTCTGTGTCCCAGCGCCCATTCCTAGGCTAACTGTGCCTCTCTCTCTGGCACTGTGTCCCAGCAGCCATTCCTGCTTTGACTGTGTCTCTGCCCGGCTCTGTGTCCCAGCACCCTTTCCTGGGCTGACTCTGCCTCCATGCCAGGCTCTTTATCCAAGCATCCATTCCTTGGCTGACTGTGCCTCTCTCCCTGGCTCTGTTTCCCAGCACCCATTCCTGTTCTCAGTGTTCCTCTCTTCCCGGATCTGTGTCCCAGCACCCATTCCTGGGCTGACTCGGCCCCTTTTCAGTCTTGTGTCCCAGCACCCATTACTCGGCAGATAGCGTCTCTCTTGGCTCTGTGTCCCAGCAGCCTTTCCTGGGCTGATTGTTCCTCTCTCCCTGGATCTGTGTCCCTGCACCCATACCTGGGCTTACTTTGCCTCTCTCGCATGCTCTGTGTCCCAGCACCCATTCCTGGGCTCAGTGTTCCACTGTCCCAGGCTCTGAGTGCAAGCACCTATTCCTGGGCGGATTGTGCCTCTGTCCCATGCTCTTTGTCTAAGCACGCATTCCGGGGCTGGCTGCCCCCCCTTCATGCTTTTTGTCCAGCATCCAATTCCTGGGCTGACTGTGCCTCTCTCCCTATCTCTGTTTCCCAGCACAGGTTCCTGGGCTCAGTGTTCCTCTCTCCCAGGCTCTGTTTCTGAGTACCCATTCCTGGGCTAACTGTGCCTCTCACCGTGGATCTGTGTCCCAGCACCCATTCCTGGGCTGACTCTGCCTCTTTTCCAGGATCTGTGTCCAAGCACCCACTCCTGGTCTGACTGTGCCTCTCTCCCAGGCTCTGTGTCCCAGCACCCATTCCTGGGCTGACTCTGCCTCTAAGCCAGGCTCTGTGTCCCAGCACCCATTCCGGGGCTGACTGTGCCTCTGTCCCTGGATCTGTGTCCCAGCTCCCATTCCTGGGCAGACTGTGCCTCTCTCCCATGCTCGGTGTCCCAGCACCCATTTCTGGGCTGACTGTGCCTTTCTCCCTGGATCTGTGTCCCACCTCCCATTCCTGGGCTGACTCGGCCTCTATGCCAGGCTCTGGGCCACGCACCCATTCCCGGGCTGACTGCGCCCCCTTCAGGCTCTGTGTCCCAGTTCACATTTTTGGGCTCAGCGTTCCTCTCTCCCAGGCTCTGTGTCCCAGCACCCATTCCTAGGCTAACTGTGCCTCTCTCTCTGGCACTGTGTCCCAGCAGCCATTCCTGCTTTGACTGTGTCTCTGCCCGGCTCTGTGCCCCGGCACCCTTTCCTGGGCTGACTCTGCCTCTATGCCAGGCTCTTTATCCAAGCACCCATTCCTTGGCTGACTGTGCCTCTCTCCCTGGCTCTGTTTCCCAGCACCCATTCCTGTTCTCAGTGTTCCTCTCTCCCAGGCTCTGTGTTCCAGCAGCCATTCCTGGGCTGACTGATCCTCTCTTCCCGGATCTGTGTCCCAGCACCCATTCCTGGGCTGACTCGGCCCCTTTTCAGTCTTGTGTCCCAGCACCCATTACTCGGCAGATAGTGTCTCTCTTGGCTCTGTGTCCCAGCAGCCATTCCTGGGCTGATTGTTCCTCTCTCCCTGGATCTGTGTCCCTGCACCCATTCCTGGGCTTACTTTGCCTCTCTCGCATGCTCTGTGTCCCAGCACCCATTCCTGGGCTCAGTGTTTTACTGTCATCCCAGGCTCTGAGTCCAAGCACCTATTCCTGGGCGGATTGTGCCTCTCTCCCATGCTCTTTGTCTAAGCACGCATTCCAGGGCTGGCTGCCCCCCCTACATGATTTTTGTCCAGCATCCACTTCCTGGGCTGACTGTGCGTCTCTCCCTATCTCTGTTTCCCAGCACAGGTTCCTGGGCTCAGTGTTCCCCTCTCCCAGGCTCTGTTTCCGAGTACCCATTCCTGGGCTAACTGTGCCTCTCACCGTGGATCTGTGTCCCAGCACCCATTCCTGGCCTGACTCTGCCTCTTTTCCAGGATCTGTGTCCAAGCACCCACTCCTGGTCTGACTGCGCCTCTCTCCCAGGCTTTGTGTACCAGCACCCATTCCTGGGCTGACTCTGCCTCTAAGCCAGGCTCTGTGTCCCAGCACCCATTCCTGGGCTGACTGTGCCTCTAAGCCAGGCTCTGTGTCCCCGCACCCATTCCTGGGCTGACTGTGCCTCTGTCCCTGGATCTGTGTCCCAGCTCCCATTCCTTGGCAGACTGTGCCTCTCTCCCATGCTCGGTGTCCCAGCACCCATTTCTGGGAAGACTGTGCCTTTCTCCCTGGATCTGTGTCCCACCTCCCATTCCTGGGCTGACTCGGCCTCTATGCCAGGCTCTGGGCCAAGCACCCATTCCCGGGCTGACTGCGCCCCCTTCAGGCTCTGTGTCCCAGTTCACATTTTTGGGCTCAGCGTTCCTCTCTCCCAGGCTCTGTGTCCCAGCACCCATTCCTGGGCTGACTGTGCCTCTCTCCCTGGCTCTGTGTCCCAGCGCCCATTCCTAGGCTAACTGTGCCTCTCTCTCTGGCACTGTGTCCCAGCAGCCATTCCTGGGCTGATTGTTCCTCTCTCCCTGGATCTGTGTCCCTGCAACCATACCTGGGCTGACTCGGCCCCTTTTCAGTCTTGTGTCCCAGCACCCATTACTCGGCAGATAGTGTCTCTCTTGGCTCTGAGTCCAAGCACCTATTCCTGGGCAGATTGTGCCTCTCTCCCATGCTCTTTGTCTAAGCACGCACTCCAGGGCTGGCTGCCCCCCCTTCATGCTTTTTGTCAAGCATCCAATTCCTGGGCTGACTGTGCCTCTCTCCCTGGCTCTGTTTCCCAGCACCCATTCCTGTTCTCAGTGTTCCTCTCTCCCAGGCTCTGTGATCCAGCAGCCATTCCTGGGCTGACTCGGCCCCTTTTCAGTCTTGTGTCCCAGCACCCATTACTCGGCAGATAGCGTCTCTCTTGGCTCTGTGTCCCAGCAGCCTTTCCTGGGCTGATTGTTCCTCTCTCCCTGGATCTGTGTCCCTGCACCCATACCTGGGCTTTCTTTGCCTCTCTCGCATGCTCTGTGTCCCAGCACCCATTCCTGGGCTCAGTGTTCCACTGTCCCAGGCTCTGAGTGCAAGCACCTATTCCTGGGCGGATTGTGCCTCTCTCCCATGCTCTTTGTCTAAGCACGCATTCCGGGGCTGGCTGCCCCCCCTTCATGCTTTTTGTCCAGCATCCAATTCCTGGGCTGACTGTGCCTCTCTCCCTATCTCTGTTTCCCAGCACAGGTTCCTGGGCTCAGTGTTCCTCTCTCCCAGGCTCTGTTTCTGAGTACCCATTCCTGGGCTAACTGTGCCTCTCACCGTGGATCTGTGTCCCAGCACCCATTACTCGGCAGATAGCGTCTCTCTTGGCTCTGTGTCCCAGCAGCCTTTCCTGGGCTGATTGTTCCTCTCTCCCTGGATCTGTGTCCCTGCACCCATACCTGGGCTTTCTTTGCCTCTCTCGCATGCTCTGTGTCCCAGCACCCATTCCTGGGCTCAGTGTTCCACTGTCCCAGGCTCTGAGTGCAAGCACCTATTCCTGGGCGGATTGTGCCTCTGTCCCATGCTCTTTGTCTAAGCACGCATTCCGGGGCTGGCTGCCCCCCCTTCATGCTTTTTGTCCAGCATCCAATTCCTGGGCTGACTGTGCCTCTCTCCCTATCTCTGTTTCCCAGCACAGGTTCCTGGGCTCAGTGTTCCTCTCTCCCAGGCTCTGTTTCTGAGTACCCATTCCTGGGCTAACTGTGCCTCTCACCGTGGATCTGTGTCCCAGCACCCATTCCTGGGCTGACTCTGCCTCTTTTCCAGGATCTGTGTCCAAGCACCCACTCCTGGTCTGACTGTGCCTCTCTCCCAGGCTCTGTGTCCCAGCAACCATTCCTGGGCTGACTCTGCCTCTAAGCCAGACTCTGTGTCCCAGCACCCATTCCTGGGCTGACTGTGCCTCTAAGCCAGGCTCTGTGTCCCCGCACCCATTCCTGGGCTGACTGTGCCTCTGTCCCTGGATCTGTGTCCCAGCTCCCATTCCTGGGCAGACTGTGCCTCTCTCCCATGCTCGGTGTCCCAGCACCCATTTCTGGGAAGACTGTGCCTTTCTCCCTGGATCTGTGTCCCACCTCCCATTCCTGGGCTGACTCGGCCTCTATGCCAGGCTCTGAGCCAAGCACCCATTCCCGGGCTGACTGCGCCCCCTTCAGGCTCTGTGTCCCAGTTCCCATTTTTGGGCTCAGCGTTCCTCTCTCCCAGGCTCTGTGTCCCAGCACCCATTCCTGGGCTGACTGTGCCTCTCTCCCTGGCTCTGTGTCCCAGCGCCCATTCCTAGGCTAACTGTGCCTCTCTCTCTGGCACTGTGTCCCAGCAGCCATTCCTGCTTTGACTGTGTCTCTGCCCGGCTCTGTGTCCCAGCACCCTTTCCTGGGCTGACTCTGCCTCTATGCCAGGCTCTTTATCCCAGCACCCATTCCTTGGCTGACTGTGCCTCTCTCCCTGGCTCTGTTTCCCAGCACCCATTGCGGTTCTCAGAGTTCCTCTCTCCCAGGCTCCGTGTTCCAGCAGCCATTCCTGGGCTGACTGTTCCTCTCTTCTTGGATCTGTGTCCCAGCACCCATTCCTGGGCTGACTCGGCCCCTTTTCAGTCTTGTGTCCCAGCACCCATTACTCGGCAGATAGTGTCTCTCTTGGCTCTGTGTCCCAGCAGCCATTCCTGGGCTGATTGTTCCTCTCTCCCTGGATCTGTGTCCCTGCAACCATACCTGGGCTGACTCGGCCCCTTTTCAGTCTTGTGTCCCAGCACCCATTACTCGGCAGATAGTGTCTCTCTTGGCTCTGAGTCCAAGCACCTATTCCTGGGCGGATTGTGCCTCTCTCCCATGCTCTTTGTCTAAGCACGCATTCCAGGGCTGGCTGCCCCCCCTACATGATTTTTGTCCAGCATCCACTTCCTGGGCTGACTGTGCGTCTCTCCCTATCTCTGTTTCCCAGCACAGGTTCCTGGGCTCAGTGTTCCCCTCTCCCAGGCTCTGTTTCCGAGTACCCATTCCTGGGCTAACTGTGCCTCTCACCGTGGATCTGTGTCCCAGCACCCATTCCTGGCCTGACTCTGCCTCTTTTCCAGGATCTGTGTCCAAGCACCCACTCCTGGTCTGACTGCGCCTCTCTCCCAGGCTCTGTGTACCAGCACCCATTCCTGGGCTGACTCTGCCTCTAAGCCAGGCTCTGTGTCCCAGCACCCATTCCTGGGCTGACTGTGCCTCTAAGCCAGGCTCTGTGTCCCCGCACCCATTCCTGGGCTGACTGTGCCTCTGTCCCTGGATCTGTGTCCCAGCTCCCATTCCTTGGCAGACTGTGCCTCTCTCCCATGCTCGGTGTCCCAGCACCCATTTCTGGGAAGACTGTGCCTTTCTCCCTGGATCTGTGTCCCACCTCCCATTCCTGGGCTGACTCGGCCTCTATGCCAGGCTCTGGGCCAAGCACCCATTCCCGGGCTGACTGCGCCCCCTTCAGGCTCTGTGTCCCAGTTCACATTTTTGGGCTCAGCGTTCCTCTCTCCCAGGCTCTGTGTCCCAGCACCCATTCCTGGGCTGACTGTGCCTCTCTCCCTGGCTCTGTGTCCCAGCGCCCATTCCTAGGCTAACTGTGCCTCTCTCTCTGGCACTCTGTCCCAGCAGCCATTCCTGGGCTGATTGTTCCTCTCTCCCTGGATCTGTGTCCCTGCAACCATACCTGGGCTGACTCGGCCCCTTTTCAGTCTTGTGTCCCAGCACCCATTACTCGGCAGATAGTGTCTCTCTTGGCTCTGAGTCCAAGCACCTATTCCTGGGCAGATTGTGCCTCTCTCCCATGCTCTTTGTCTAAGCACGCACTCCAGGGCTGGCTGCCCCCCCTTCATGCTTTTTGTCAAGCATCCAATTCCTGGGCTGACTGTGCCTCTCTCCCTGGCTCTGTTTCCCAGCACCCATTCCTGTTCTCAGTGTTCCTCTCTCCCAGGCTCTGTGATCCAGCAGCCATTCCTGGGCTGACTCGGCCCCTTTTCAGTCTTGTGTCCCAGCACCCATTACTCGGCAGATAGCGTCTCTCTTGGCTCTGTGTCCCAGCAGCCTTTCCTGGGCTGATTGTTCCTCTCTCCCTGGATCTGTGTCCCAGCACCCATTCCTGGGCTCAGTGTTCCACTGTCCCAGGCTCTGAGTGCAAGCACCTATTCCTGGGCGGATTGTGCCTCTCTCCCATGCTCTTTGTCTAAGCACGCATTCCGGGGCTGGCTGCCCCCCCTTCATGCTTTTTGTCCAGCATCCAATTCCTGGGCTGACTGTGCCTCTCTCCCTATCTCTGTTTCCCAGCACAGGTTCCTGGGCTCAGTGTTCCTCTCTCCCAGGCTCTGTTTCTGAGTACCCATTCCTGGGCTAACTGTGCCTCTCACCGTGGATCTGTGTCCCAGCACCCATTACTCGGCAGATAGCGTCTCTCTTGGCTCTGTGTCCCAGCAGCCTTTCCTGGGCTGATTGTTCCTCTCTCCCTGGATCTGTGTCCCTGCACCCATACCTGGGCTTTCTTTGCCTCTCTCGCATGCTCTGTGTCCCAGCACCCATTCCTGGGCTCAGTGTTCCACTGTCCCAGGCTCTGAGTGCAAGCACCTATTCCTGGGCGGATTGTGCCTCTCTCCCATGCTCTTTGTCTAAGCACGCATTCCGGGGCTGGCTGCCCCCCCTTCATGCTTTTTGTCCAGCATCCAATTCCTGGGCTGACTGTGCCTCTCTCCCTATCTCTGTTTCCCAGCACAGGTTCCTGGGCTCAGTGTTCCTCTCTCCCAGGCTCTGTTTCTGAGTACCCATTCCTGGGCTAACTGTGCCTCTCACCGTGGATCTGTGTCCCAGCACCCATTCCTGGGCTGACTCTGCCTCTTTTCCAGGATCTGTGTCCAAGCACCCACTCCTGGTCTGACTGTGCCTCTCTCCCAGGCTCTGTGTCCCAGCAACCATTCCTGGGCTGACTCTGCCTCTAAGCCAGACTCTGTGTCCCAGCACCCATTCCTGGGCTGACTGTGCCTCTAAGCCAGGCTCTGTGTCCCCGCACCCATTCCTGGGCTGACTGTGCCTCTGTCCCTGGATCTGTGTCCCAGCTCCCATTCCTGGGCAGACTGTGCCTCTCTCCCATGCTCGGTGTCCCAGCACCCATTTCTGGGAAGACTGTGCCTTTCTCCCTGGATCTGTGTCCCACCTCCCATTCCTGGGCTGACTCGGCCTCTATGCCAGGCTCTGAGCCAAGCACCCATTCCCGGGCTGACTGCGCCCCCTTCAGGCTCTGTGTCCCAGTTCCCATTTTTGGGCTCAGCGTTCCTCTCTCCCAGGCTCTGTGTCCCAGCACCCATTCCTGGGCTGACTGTGCCTCTCTCCCTGGCTCTGTGTCCCAGCGCCCATTCCTAGGCTAACTGTGCCTCTCTCTCTGGCACTGTGTCCCAGCAGCCATTCCTGCTTTGACTGTGTCTCTGCCCGGCTCTGTGTCCCAGCACCCTTTCCTGGGCTGACTCTGCCTCTATGCCAGGCTCTTTATCCCAGCACCCATTCCTTGGCTGACTGTGCCTCTCTCCCTGGCTCTGTTTCCCAGCACCCATTGCGGTTCTCAGAGTTCCTCTCTCCCAGGCTCCGTGTTCCAGCAGCCATTCCTGGGCTGACTGTTCCTCTCTTCTTGGATCTGTGTCCCAGCACCCATTCCTGGGCTGACTCGGCCCCTTTTCAGTCTTGTGTCCCAGCACCCATTACTCGGCAGATAGTGTCTCTCTTGGCTCTGTGTCCCAGCAGCCTTTCCTGGGCTGATTGTTCCTCTCTCCCTGGATCTGTGTCCCTGCAACCATACCTGGGCTGACTCGGCCCCTTTTCAGTCTTGTGTCCCAGCACCCATTACTCGGCAGATAGTGTCTCTCTTGGCTCTGAGTCCAAGCACCTATTCCTGGGCAGATTGTGCCTCTCTCCCATGCTCTTTGTCTAAGCACGCACTCCAGGGCTGGCTGCCCCCCCTTCATGCTTTTTGTCAAGCATCCAATTCCTGGGCTGACTGTGCCTCTCTCCCTATCTCTGTTTCCCAGCACAGGTTCCTGGGCTCAGTGTTCCTCTCTCCCAGGCTCTGTTTCCGAGTACCCATTCCTGGGCTAACTGTGCCTCTCACCGTGGATCTGTGTCCCAGCACCCATTCCAGGGCTGACTCTGCCTCTAAGCCAGGCTTTGTGTCCCAGCACCCACTCCTGGTCTGACTGTGCCTCTCTCCCAGGCTCTGTGTCCCAGCACCCATTCCTGGGCCGACTGTGCCTCTGTCCCTGGATCTGTGTCCCAGCTCCCATTCCTGGGCAGACTGTGCCTCTCTCCCATGCTCGGTGTCCCAGCACCCATTTCTGGGAAGACTGTTCCTTTCTCCCTGGATCTGTGTCCCACCTCCCATTCCTGGGCTGACTCGGCCTCTATGCCAGGCTCTGGGCCAAGCACCCATTCCCAGGCTGACTCCGCCCCCTTTAGGCTCTGTGTCCCAGTTCACATTTTTGGGCTCAGCGTTCTTCTCTCCCAGCCTCTGTGTCCCAGCACCCATTCCTGGGCTGACTGTGCCTCTCTCCCTGGCTCTGTGTCCCAGCGCCCATTCCTAGGCTAACTGTGCCTCTCTCTCTGGCACTGTGTCCCAGCAGCCATTCCTGCTTTGACTGTGTCTCTGCCCGGCTCTGTGTCCCAGCACCCTTTCCTGGGCTGACTCTGCCTCTATGCCAGGCTCTTTATCCCAGCACCCATTCCTTGGCTGACTGTGCCTCTCTCCCTGGCTCTGTTTCCCAGCACCCATTGCGGTTCTCAGAGTTCCTCTCACCAAGGCTCCGTGTTCCAGCAGCCATTCCTGGGCTGACTGTTCCTCTCTTCCCGGATCTGTGTCCCAGCACCCATTCCTGGGCTGACTCGGCCCCTTTTCAGTCTTGTGTCCCAGCACCCATTACTCGGCAGATAGTGTCTCTCTTGGCTCTGTGTCCCAGCAGCCATTCCTGGGCTGATTGTTCCTCTTGATTTGCGGAGAAAGGAAGAAACCTCACAACTTGTAAAAGTTGTAAAGCCCGGTATGCCTTTATTACGACGCGCGTCGGACGCAAGCCTCCCAAAAGGCGTGCGCACCCCTGGAGACTCCGAGTCCCCTTTTTATCCCCCCTTCCAAATGCATATGCATACAGTTTCAAATTAAGTTCATACATATTCATTCCACGCGACATTTAGCACTAATTCTTCTTTATCGAAGGAATTCCTAGGTCGGGGGCAGATTGACCTCGCGGTTTTCTGTTTTTCTTTCTCTGTCTCCTTGCTGTCTCTGGAATGCGGCCTCTCCTTCAGCTTTAGCTCCACAGACCCTTCACCTCTCCTAGACACTTTACCTAGTTCAGGATGGATTACTCTGTCTCATTCCCCCCTTTCCTAGGAAATAAGTAAATTCTTTTACTTAAGGAAAATTTCCATGACAATAAGTGTCTTTTAGCGCTTTACCATGTGCATTTGACAAAGAGGTGAGTACAGCTATTTGTTGTAGCATCTTACAGTTCCAAATTAACAATATAATAGACAATCCTAAGCTTATCCCAACTAATATTAATAAAACTACAATGGGGTGACACAACTTATTAAGGACTCCATTCGCAGTTGGTGACCATCCAAAGATCACATCCCACCAGTGATGAGTCATATCTTGTCTTATTCTCTGTAGAACCCTGGTTATCTCCTTTGTATCATGTTGGACAGTAATTAATGTTTTCTTTCCACTCTCCTGAATTTCTTTCAAGATTTCCAATAGGTCTTGGTGTTTAATTAATTGTTTTACCAATGTAAGGTTCATCCCAATAGGGGTAGGTAGTAGTCTGTGATACATCGTGTAATTAGCCTGAATCAGCTGGTGGGATGTCACTGGGGCCAAGTACGAAAAATCACACCCGGTAATCTCAACAAAATTACAAATACAAAAGTTAGAATGATTTCTACTAGACAGAACAACATTATTGCTATCAACTTTTACTGCAGCACAGGCAGTCCTCAGACACACACATCCATTCCCAGTATATACAAGCACAGTTTTCTGGTCGGTGACTGGATGAACTTCAAAGTGACAAATACTCTGTTCAGTGTCCAGGCACACGTCCTGAGCATTAATAGTGTTGCTCTCACAAATGAATCCCATCTGTTCTCTAGTAATGCAGGACTCTACATTTACTGTCTGCCACTTTTCATTCACCTTTCGTGCCCACACTCTATGTTCTGAAGGATAGAGTATTGTTTTTTCATGGTTTAACCCTAGGGCAATGATGGGATGGATAACAAAAACTGTGGCATTACGTATGGTAAGCACAAAGGCAGTTGCTACATTATAAACGGGATCATAGGTGAAATTCACCATAGTCCACCAAGACTGGAACTTCCTTTCAAAATCGATAGCATTATCCCACACAATCTTTCGAATTTCAGCTGGAAAATTACCTTCATTCCCTTCCCGTATGATCAGAGCTGCTGTTGCCTGCACCCATAACTGTGCTTGTATACAACTGAGAGCTAAAGACACATTGTCTTGGACTGCACCAAGTGCTTCTGTTATTAACCTGTGGTCTTGGTCCCCGGTCGTTTCCCATTTTGACAGTACTTTTGAAATCTGCCACTGGCTAGTTCCTAATGCCAACAGAGATGATTGTAAGGGTTGCCTCAATTTTGTTAGGCTGCCTGCTGCAGTGATCAGTTTATTCATCAGTATCTCTGAATCAATTCCATTCAAAACTCCTAATCCTGTCCCTAATAGGCCAGTTAGATCCCTTCTCATTCTGCTCCTGAGGTATGTCTGTTTTTGCAGCCATGTTGTCCAGCCCTCAAAGGAAGTTTTCAGGAAGGAGGAGCAGACTGGTTGGATTTTTGAGATGTTAATTTGCATTATCAGCTCCACACGTTTGAGAGACCATTCTGGATTGAACAATAGTTGTTGTTCACCCACATTCTTTACTACGTAGGGGCCAACTCCATACAACTCGGGTTCAAGTTTGGGTTGGGTCTGAACTATTTGGGTCTTGGTGTGGGCTGTGTAGGGTCCTGCTGTGGTGAAAGGTGTAGTGTCTATTTTGAATTTAAATGAAAGCCCAATATCTTCCTGTGCCCAAAGGCAAGTTATTTCCACAGGCTGTATTAAGGTGAAATTACACCAGCAGTCTGATTCATTTAGGCTATCACAGATTTCCTGGCGTTCATATTCATCAGGAGAAATTGAGACACTAATTTCATTTGGTTTCTTATGGGCTGTCCCATTTGTCATCCGGCACCCTACCTTGATTTCTTCTCCTCTAATCCCTTGAAGTGTCCATAGTTTCTGTTCCTGCCATTCCTGCCCCTCATATACCTGATCTCCATGAATTACCACAATGGACAGGTTTAAATTCTCAGAAAGTTCTCCCATGGATCCAGTATACTGATTAAACGCCCGGGACCAAGGCCATTTAACATTGCTCTGAATAAAGGTACTCTCAAGTTCTAAAACTTCAGTCATGATTATACACAAAATGATCCTACAAACTAAAACGTGAGCTACTCCCCACCGCAATTTACTCATTTTGCCCAAGTAAGTTTTAGTCTCAGTTCATTGTCTCCTGGAGTCACTCCTCAAGGGGTCTCTGGGCCTTCTTCACCCGGGAGTGATGAATCCAGGCGTTCTGCTCCTTGATTTTGATTGCAGTGAAGGTGGTGAGAAGCACTTGGAACGGTCCCTCCCACTGCGGTTCCAAAGTTTTTTCTGTAAGAGACTTAACATATACATAATCTCCAGGCTGTATGTTATGTACTGGCCCATCTAACTCCCGGCTCCGAGTTCCTGCCACATGTTTTTCAATTTCTCTGAGCTGTTTGTTTAAGGCCACCATGTAGGTGGCTAATGTCACCTCTCCAATGTGGGTGGACATTCCCTTTTGTATTCCATATGGTCTCCCATAGAGTATTTCAAAAGGGCTTAACTTTTCTTTAGCTCGAGGTTTAGTTCGAATTCGCAATAGTGCTAGTGGAAGAGCTTGGGGCCAGGGCAGATTTGCTTCCTGCCCCAGTCTTATGATTTGCTGTTTAATCAAATGATTCATTTTCTCCACCTGACCACTTGATTGGGGGTGGTATGGGGTGTGGAGCTCCCAGTCTATGCCCAGATGGCTACTAATTTGTTGCACTATTTTGGAAATGAAATGTGATCCTCTATCTGAGGACATTGTGGCTGGAACTCCAAAGCGCGGTATTATCTCTTGTAATAACACCCTGGTCACCTCTCTAGCTTTGACAGTTCTGGTGGGGAACGCTTCTGGCCACCCTGAAAATGTATCTGTCAATACCAACAAATATCGATACCCCCCTTTCCTTGGGAGTTCTGAAAAGTCAATTTGCCACTGTTGTCCAGGCCCATGGCCCCTCCCAATCTGACCAAGTTTCGGCCTGGGGATATTTTTGGGATTAGTCTGGAGGCAAAGATCACACTGTCGAGTTACCTGAGTAATAGTGGCATATAAATTTCTAGCAACAATCCTCTCAATCAGGTATGTGTATAGGGCATTTATTCCCCAGTGTGTTTTCTGGTGTTCTTCCCTTACTAATGACCACAACAAATGGGAAGGGATTACCAGTTTCTTTTCAATGGTAGCCCACCCTTCTTGGCTATATGTCCCTTTTTGATCTTCAATTAATTTCCTATCTCTCTTGCTATATTCTGGCTTACCTTCAAGGGAGATTTGTCCGTCTGGGATAAGGACTCCTTCAGTAGCTACCTCCCCTTTTGCTGCTTCTTTTGCCTCTCTATCCGCCAGCTCATTTCCTTCTTCCAATTCTGAGCTCACTTTTTGGTGTGCCTTAATGTGCATAATTGCTACCTTTTCAGGCAGTTGAACTGCTTCCAGCAGCTGGATTATTTCTTGTGCATGTTTGATGTTCTTTCCCTGTGAGGTCAGCAGCCCCCTCTCCTTCCAGATGGCCCCATGTGCATGTACAACTCCGAATGCATACCTCGAGTCTGTGTAGATGTTTATTCTCCTCCCTTTTGCCCTTTCCAAGGCACGGGTCAGGGCAATTATCTCGGCCTTCTGCGCGGAGGTGCCTGTTGGTAAGGGTCCAGACTCGATTACCTCTCTATAGGTGGTCACTGCATATCCAGCATATCGCTTCCCATCAGCAACGTAGCTGCTCCCATCAGTGAACCAGGTCTCTGCGTCGTCCAGGGGGGTATCCTTTAAGTCCGGGCGGCTGGAGTAGGTAGCTTCAATGGTCTCCAGGCAATCGTGGTGTACTGCCTCTCCTTGGTTTCCACTGAGAAAAGAAGCTGGGTTGACAATGTTAGTCACCACGATCTCTACATCATCTTGCTCCACCATAATGGCCTGGTATTTCAGAAACCTCTGCGGTGAAAGCCAGTGGCCACCCTTTACTTCCAGTACTGCGGACACTGTATGGGACACTAGCACAGTCATTTTTTGTCCCAGGGTAAACTTGCGTGCCTCTTGGATGTTCAGCACAACTGCTGCTACAGCTCTGAGGCAACCTGGCCATCCTTTGGCTGTTGCATCTAGTTGCTTAGAGAGGTAAGCGACTGCCCTTCGGTATGGACCCAAGTCTTGAGCCAGTATTCCCAGGGCAATTCCCTGCTTCTCATGGGAAAATAGGAAAAATGGTTTACTCACATCTGGAAGTCCCAAAGCTGGAGCTGACATGAGGGCATCCTTTAGCTGGTGAAAGGCCCGTGTTGCTTCTTTCGTCCACTGGAGATCTCTGTTTCCATTGGCAATAAGAGCATAGAGGGGTCTGACGAGTAGTCCATAATTATAGACCCACAGCCGGCACCACCCTGCCATGCCTAGGAACGTTCGGAGTTCCTTTATGGTCTGGGGTTTTGGGGTTTGGCATATGGCTTCCTTGCGAGCCTGCCCTAAAGTCCGTTGCCCAGCACTCACCTCGTACCCCAGGTAGACTACTTTCTGTTTCACTATCTGTGCCTTTTTCTTGGATACTCTGTATCCTTGGAGTCCTAGGAAATTCAAAAGGCTTACCGTCCAGGCCACACATGCTTCCCTTGTCTGAGTGGCCAGTAGAAGGTCATCAACATACTGCAAAAGCCTCCCTTCTTTCTGTGGGGCTTCCCAGGATTCCAGATCCTTTGCAAGTTGTTCCCCGAACAGGGTGGGGGAATTTTTCCAACCTTGTGGTAGTCTGGTCCATGTGAGCTGGGTTTTGCGCCCACTTTTAGGGCTTTCCCATTCAAATGCAAAGAATTTTTGGCTGGCTTCATGGATGGGGAGGCAAAAGAAGGCATCCTTTAAATCTAGAACAGTGAACCAGGTTAGCTCAGGTGTTAAGCAAGTTAATAAAGTGTATGGATTGGCTACAACCGGATACAGATCTTCTGTTATTTTATTGATAGCCCTTAAATCCTGTACTATCCGGTATGTCCCATCAGATTTTCGAACAGGCAGGATGGGAGTATTAAAATCAGATTGGCATTCCTTCAGCAATCCTAGTTGCAGAAAATTTTCGATTATTGAGCTGATTCCCTCCCTGTCCTCTTTCCTTAGGGGGTACTGCTTGATTCTCACTGGCTGCGCTCCTTCCTTGAGTTTGATTACTATGGGAGAGGCATTTTTTGCCCTTCCTGGCACATCAGAGGCCCACACCCCGGGAAATACCTGACTTAATATTTCCTCATCAATTTCTTCCTTAATGCCAGTAGCAGTCAGAGTTAAACTTAGTGCCTCTATGTACTTTTGATCATTCACCTCCAGAGTAATTTCCCCATTCTTGAATATGATGGTGGCTTGTAATTGTTCCAATAAATCTCTCCCCAAGAGTGCTCTTGGTGAATTAGGCATGTATAAGAACTTATGAATACCCCATTGTTTTCCCAATTTGTACTTCAAAGGTTTGCAAAAATATGCCCTTTCAGACTGGCCAGTTGCCCCCTGTACTACAACATAATCATTTTCCACAGGCACTAAGGCTTTATTTAGGACTGAATATGTAGCTCCTGTGTCAACTAAAAATTCTACCCTTTTCCCTTCTTCCCCCAGCCTCATTGTTATAACCAGTGGATCCGCTGGGGCAGGATCCCCCGGTCCTCCTCAGTTGTTTTGTACGTGTGCAGCCATCTGTTGGTCACTCCTTCTTCGTTCTGGGCATTGGTCTTTCCAGTGACCAATTCTTTTGCAGATTGCACACTGGTCCCTGCCCAACCGAGGTGGTCCTTGTCTCGGTGGGCCCTGGTTGTGTTTCCTCTGCCTTTCCTCCTGTACCACCGCCACCAACCTTTTCATTCCCCGTTTATATCCTTCCTCCCGGTTACTAAATACTCTCCAGGCCTCTTCTAACAAGGCTTCAAGATTTCTCGCGTCTGCTCCCCGAATCTTCTGAAGTTTACGTCTGATATCTCCAGCAGACTGCCCCAAAAATGAATTAACTAGTTGGTTTATCCCTATCTCAGACTCCGGATCTAATGATGTATGACGACGCATGGTATCCCTTAAACGCTCTAGAAATTCAGATGGAGTCTCAGAAGGTCCCTGCTTAAGTGAATATAAGGCAGACCAGTTTATGGTTTTTGGAATAGCTCTTTCCACCCCTGTTACTATCCACTCTTGATACTCTGTTAATTTCTTTACCTCTGCCGACACATTAGGGTCCCATTCTGGGTCTTGGAGGGGGAAATGTTGTTTTACATCCAGCTGGGTGGCTTTACAGTAATCCTCCGCCAAATTCCCAGCTGTCTTTAAGATCAGCTGCTTCTCTGTCTCAGTGAAAGCATCCAGTAGTAGCTGGATGTCAGCCCAGTCTGGGTTGTGCTGTTTGATAACATACCTTAGGCGTTTGGCAGTGAGTATCGGGTCAACACGGTAATTCCTCGCAACCCTTTCCCATGCTTCTAAATCAAGGGTGGTAAATGGCACTTTAATCATTAATCTACCCCCTTCTGGCCCCACTGCCTGTCGCAGAGGGGCCTGTAGCACTACTTGCCTCCTAGTCCTAGATGCAATTGGACTCCCACGGATGGGGTGGGATCTAGTAGATGTGCCTTCCCCACCTGAGTCCTCCTCCTCCCTTTTGGGGAGGCTTCCTTCCTCCTCATCCTCAGCATCAGCCTCGACTTCCCTAACCATCCCCCTTCGGGGAGGAGCTGGAGGATGTTTTACCCACTCAAATGTGTCCCGTTCTTGCTCCTCAGAACAATAGACCTTATCTGATCTCATACACCGTTGTCCTATACTGCATGCTGAACAGCAGCGTTTGATTTGCCCTCTCTTTGCCTTGTTATCCCTTTCAAGGGCCAAGACCAGTGGGTCTGAGGGTGCCTTAATCCCACAGTCCCTCTGCCACTCTTGGTGGTTTCTTAAAACAAAAAACATATCAGCATACGAGACCTCATTCCATTTACCCTCCCGTCTTAGAAACAACATCAACTGCAGTAAAGTATTATAGTCCAGGGTTCCAGTGGGTGGCCACCTTGCCCCGTCCTCTAGCCTATATAAGGGCCACCAGCGTGTGCAATACTGGATTAGATCCTTTTTATTCTCAGAGCCCCCCCGGCTAGTGATTTCCTTCCAGTGGGCCAAGATGCACCCTAAGGGGCTGGCCTGCGGAACTTCCTTACTCTGGTTAGTTCCCATTATCTCCTTCTTGCTCTGTCCCGCTTCCACCCAAACCTCTTTTCACAGGACTTCACAGTAGCTTCCCAGTCCTCCTCCCACACACCCCAAGTGGCAGGTACCAGATGTGATTTCCCACACACAAGTTTTAAGATCTTAGGCTCTGAATCAGCTTGATCAGGAACCTCTCGTTTACACCTGGGGCACGTGCCCCGTCGCCTGCTAGAACAACAATACCAGCGTTTCCCACAAACTACGCACTGTAATAATACCCACGCAGCGTGCCAGCCTCTTGATGCGCCAAAGGTTACTCGAAATTTCCCGCAAAAGCAAGCTATTCCATTTATTACAGGGAGCTCTAAATTTTCTACGGCAGGCTGTTCCCAGTCCAGACTTACAAGAATGCCAGCTGAAGTCCGGTAGAGTCCCTCTAAGTGAACTCGTTCGTCTCCTCTATTTATCCAAAAATTCACCGGATTCACGAACTCCCAAGGGTCGAGTCCAAACCACTGAGGCAGAGGAACCCCTCGGGTTCGTCTAGCCACGGTGAAAGCACGCACAACCTACACCACAATTTACCACTTTTACTCAAAAAAACGCCCTCGCGCACGCTTTTCACAGTTCTCTCTGTTTTCTCCGTCGGGTGCTCCCCGCCCCCGCACAGCCTGCTTCGGCCGGTGTTTACTCAACCTCTCAAGCGGCGGGCAGAACTTTCGCCCCCCCGCACAGCCTGCTCTCTATATATCATACACTTTATACACTTACACAACTTACAAATACAGCGCGCTGATCACACAATGCAACACACAGCAACACAGTGTCCGGACACCACTCACACACGCACAAACAGAAGAAACATACGCGAATTCAGCTCTGCCCCATCAGAATCTGAATTCTAATACACGCATACACGGGTTCACCCGGCTTACACCCGGAGCCGCTGGCAGTCCTGCTCTATCAGGACGACGATGGGACGAACCCCGTCTCTAATACAGCCGCTCTATCAGCTGCAGCTAGCTTACCCCGGAGCCGCTGGCAGTCCTGCTCTATCAGGACGACGATGGAACGAACCCCGTCTCTAATACGGCCGCTCTATCGGCCGCTCTATCGGCCGCTCTATCGGCTGATCCCCAGACGTCTCTGGGTCGTTAATTCCCTTGTTCTTTCCTTGTTCTTCCCTCCCCCCCCCCAGGGGCCCCTAGTACATACCGTGTCCTTCTCCGCGGCCAGCAGGTTCTTGTCTGTCCCGGCAGGAGGCAAGTCGAGGCGAGCGGAACTTCCTCCAGGAAAATCCTGGGGTGCGCCTAGGAGTCCGTCGGTCCCCCCCCGCCCCTGCGGGGACAGAGATGGAGACGGAAAATATCTCCTGAATCTCCTGGCTGGCTCGCCAGAATGATTTGCGGAGAAAGGAAGAAACCTCACAACTTGTAAAAGTTGTAAAGCCCGGTATGCCTTTATTACGACGCGCGTCGGACGCAAGCCTCCCAAAAGGCGTGCGCACCCCTGGAGACTCCGAGTCCCCTTTTTATCCCCCCTTCCAAATGCATATGCATACAGTTTCAAATTAAGTTCATACATATTCATTCCACGCGACATTTAGCACTAATTCTTCTTTATCGAAGGAATTCCTAGGTCGGGGGCAGATTGACCTCGCGGTTTTCTGTTTTTCTTTCTCTGTCTCCTTGCTGTCTCTGGAATGCGGCCTCTCCTTCAGCTTTAGCTCCACAGACCCTTCACCTCTCCTAGACACTTTACCTAGTTCAGGATGGATTACTCTGTCTCACTCTCTCCCTGGATCTGTGTCCCTGCACCCATACCTGGGCTTACTTTGCCTCTCTCTCATGCTCTGTGTCCCAGCACCCATTCCTCGGCTCAGTGTTCCACTGTCCCAGGCTCTGAGTCCAAGCACCTATTCCTGGGCGGATTGTGCCTCTCTCCCATGCTCTTTGTCTAAGCACGCATTCCAGGGCTGGCTGCCCCCCCTTCATGCTTTTTGTCCAGCATCCACTTCCTGGGCTGACTGTGCGTCTCTCCCTATCTCTGTTTCCCAGCACAGGTTCCTGGGCTCAGTGTTCCCCTCTCCCAGGCTCTGTTTCCGAGTACCCATTCCTGGGCTAACTGTGCCTCTCACCGTGGATCTGTGTCCCAGCACCCATTCCTGGGCTGACTCTGCCTCTTTTCCAGGATCTGTGTCCAAGCACCCACTCCTGGTCTGACTGTGCCTCTCTCCCAGGCTCTGTGTCCCAGCACCCATTCCTGGGCTGACTCTGCCTCTAAGCCAGACTCTGTGTCCCAGCACCCATTCCTGGGCTGACTGTGCCTCTAAGCCAGGCTCTGTGTCCCCGCACCCATTCCTGGGCTGACTGTGCCTCTGTCCCTGGATCTGTGTCCCAGCTCCCATTCCTGGGCAGACTGTGCCTCTCTCCCATGCTCGGTGTCCCAGCACCCATTTCTGGGAAGACTGTGCCTTTCTCCCTGGATCTGTGTCCCACCTCCCATTCCTGGGCTGACTCGGCCTCTATGCCAGGCTCTGAGCCAAGCACCCATTCCCGGGCTGACTGCGCCCCCTTCAGGCTCTGTGTCCCAGTTCCCATTTTTGGGCTCAGCGTTCCTCTCTCCCAGGCTCTGTGTCCCAGCACCCATTCCTGGGCTGACTGTGCCTCTCTCCCTGGCTCTGTGTCCCAGCGCCCATTCCTAGGCTAACTGTGCCTCTCTCTCTGGCACTGTGTCCCAGCAGCCATTCCTGCTTTGACTGTGTCTCTGCCCGGCTCTGTGTCCCAGCACCCTTTCCTGGGCTGACTCTGCCTCTATGCCAGGCTCTTTATCCCAGCACCCATTCCTTGGCTGACTGTGCCTCTCTCCCTGGCTCTGTTTCCCAGCACCCATTGCGGTTCTCAGAGTTCCTCTCTCCCAGGCTCCGTGTTCCAGCAGCCATTCCTGGGCTGACTGTTCCTCTCTTCTTGGATCTGTGTCCCAGCACCCATTCCTGGGCTGACTCGGCCCCTTTTCAGTCTTGTGTCCCAGCACCCATTACTCGGCAGATAGTGTCTCTCTTGGCTCTGTGTCCCAGCAGCCATTCCTGGGCTGATTGTTCCTCTCTCCCTGGATCTGTGTCCCTGCAACCATACCTGGGCTGACTCGGCCCCTTTTCAGTCTTGTGTCCCAGCACCCATTACTCGGCAGATAGTGTCTCTCTTGGCTCTGAGTCCAAGCACCTATTCCTGGGCAGATTGTGCCTCTCTCCCATGCTCTTTGTCTAAGCACGCACTCCAGGGCTGGCTGCCCCCCCTTCATGCTTTTTGTCAAGCATCCAATTCCTGGGCTGACTGTGCCTCTCTCCCTATCTCTGTTTCCCAGCACAGGTTCCTGGGCTCAGTGTTCCTCTCTCCCAGGCTCTGTTTCCGAGTACCCATTCCTGGGCTAACTGTGCCTCTCACCGTGGATCTGTGTCCCAGCACCCATTCCAGGGCTGACTCTGCCTCTAAGCCAGGCTCTGTGTCCCAGCACCCACTCCTGGTCTGACTGTGCCTCTCTCCCAGGCTCTGTGTCCCAGCACCCATTCCTGGGCCGACTGTGCCTCTGTCCCTGGATCTGTGTCCCAGCTCCCATTCCTGGGCAGACTGTGCCTCTCTCCCATGCTCGGTGTCCCAGCACCCATTTCTGGGAAGACTGTGCCTTTCTCCCTGGATCTGTGTCCCACCTCCCATTCCTGGGCTGACTCGGCCTCTATGCCAGGCTCTGGGCCAAGCACCCATTCCCAGGCTGACTCCGCCCCCTTTAGGCTCTGTGTCCCAGTTCACATTTTTGGGCTCAGCGTTCTTCTCTCCCAGGCTCTGTGTCCCAGCACCCATTCCTGGGCTGACTGTGCCTCTCTCCCTGGCTCTGTGTCCCAGCGCCCATTCCTAGGCTAACTGTGCCTCTCTCTCTGGCACTGTGTCCCAGCAGCCATTCCTGCTTTGACTGTGTCTCTGCCCGGCTCTGTGTCCCAGCACCCTTTCCTGGGCTGACTCTGCCTCTATGCCAGGCTCTTTATCCAAGCACCCATTCCTTGGCTGACTGTGCCTCTCTCCCTGGCTCTGTTTCCCAGCACCCATTCCTGTTCTCAGAGTTCCTCTCACCCAGGCTCCGTGTTCCAGCAGCCATTCCTGGGCTGACTGTTCCTCTCTTCCCGGATCTGTGTCCCAGCACCCATTCCTGGGCTGACTCGGCCCCTTTTCAGTCTTGTGTCCCAGCACCCATTACTCGGCAGATAGTGTCTCTCTTGGCTCTGTGTCCCAGCAGCCTTTCCTGGGCTGATTGTTCCTCTCTCCCTGGATCTGTGTCCCTGCACCCATACCTGGGCTTACTTTGCCTCTCTCTCATGCTCTGTGTCCCAGCACCCATTCCTCGGCTCAGTGTTCCACTGTCCCAGGCTCTGAGTCCAAGCACCTATTCCTGGGCGGATTGTGCCTCTCTCCCATGCTCTTTGTCTAAGCACGCATTCCAGGGCTGGCTGCCCCCCCTTCATTCTTTTTGTCCAGCATCCAATTCCTGGGCTGACTGTGCGTCTCTCCCTATCTCTGTTTCCCAGCACAGGTTCCTGGGCTCAGTGTTCCCCTCTCCCAGGCTCTGTTTCCGAGTACCCATTCCTGGGCTAACTGTGCCTCTCACCGTGGATCTGTGTCCCAGCACCCATTCCTGGGCTGACTCTGCCTCTTTTCCAGGATCTGTGTCCAAGCACCCACTCCTGGTCTGACTGTGCCTCTCTCCCAGGCTCTGTGTCCCAGCACCCATTCCTGGGCTGACTCTGCCTCTAAGCCAGACTCTGTGTCCCAGCACCCATTCCTGGGCTGACTGTGCCTCTAAGCCAGGCTCTGTGTCCCCACACCCATTCCTGGGTTGACTGTGCCTCTGTCCCTGGATCTGTGTCCCAGCTCCCATTCCTTGGCAGACTGTGCCTCTCTCCCATGCTCGGTGTCCCAGCACCCATTTCTGGGAAGACTGTGCCTTTCTCCCTGGATCTGTGTCCCACCTCCCATTCCTGGGCTGACTCGGCCTCTATGCCAGGCTCTGGGCCAAGCACCCATTCCCGGGCTGACTGCGCCCCCTTCAGGCTCTGTGTCCCAGTTCACATTTTTGGGCTCAGCGTTCCTCTCTCCCAGGCTCTGTGTCCCAGCACCCATTCCTGGGCTGACTGTGCCTCTCTCCCTGGCTCTGTGTCCCAGCGCCCATTCCTGGGCTAACTGTGCCTCTCTCTCTGGCACTGTGTCCCAGCAGCCATTCCTGGGCTGATTGTTCCTCTCTCCCTGGATCTGTGTCCCTGCAACCATACCTGGGCTGACTCGGCCCCTTTTCAGTCTTGTGTCCCAGCACCCATTACTCGGCAGATAGTGTCTCTCTTGGCTCTGAGTGCAAGCACCTATTCCTGGGCAGATTGTGCCTCTCTCCCATGCTCTTTGTCTAAGCACGCACTCCAGGGCTGGCTGCCCCCCCTTCATGCTTTTTGTCAAGCATCCAATTCCTGGGCTGACTGTGCCTCTCTCCCTGGCTCTGTTTCCCAGCACCCATTCCTGTTCCCAGTGTTCCTCTCTCCCAGGCTCTGTGATCCAGCAGCCATTCCTGGGCTGACTCGGCCCCTTTTCAGTCTTGTGTCCCAGCACCCATTACTCGGCAGATAGCGTCTCTCTTGGCTCTGTGTCCCAGCAGCCTTTCCTGGGCTGATTGTTCCTCTCTCCCTGGATCTGTGTCCCTGCACCCATACCTGGGCTTTCTTTGCCTCTCTCGCATGCTCTGTGTCCCAGCACCCATTCCTGGGCTCAGTGTTCCACTGTCCCAGGCTCTGAGTGCAAGCACCTATTCCTGGGCGGATTGTGCCTCTGTCCCATGCTCTTTGTCTAAGCACGCATTCCGGGGCTGGCTGCCCCCGCTTCATGCTTTTTGTCCAGCATCCAATTCCTGGGCTGACTGTGCCTCTCTCCCTATCTCTGTTTCCCAGCACAGGTTCCTGGGCTCAGTGTTCCCCTCTCCCAGGCTCTGTTTCCGAGTACCCATTCCTGGGCTAACTGTGCCTCTCACCGTGGATCTGTGTCCCAGCACCCATTACTCGGCAGATAGCGTCTCTCTTGGCTCTGTGTCCCAGCAGCCTTTCCTGGGCTGATTGTTCCTCTCTCCCTGGATCTGTGTCCCTGCACCCATACCTGGGCTTTCTTTGCCTCTCTCGCATGCTCTGTGTCCCAGCACCCATTCCTGGGCTCAGTGTTCCACTGTCCCAGGCTCTGAGTGCAAGCACCTATTCCTGGGCGGATTGTGCCTCTGTCCCATGCTCTTTGTCTAAGCACGCATTCCGGGGCTGGCTGCCCCCCCTTCATGCTTTTTGTCCAGCATCCAATTCCTGGGCTGACTGTGCCTCTCTCCCTATCTCTGTTTCCCAGCACAGGTTCCTGGGCTCAGTGTTCCTCTCTCCCAGGCTCTGTTTCTGAGTACCCATTCCTGGGCTAACTGTGCCTCTCACCGTGGATCTGTGTCCCAGCACCCATTCCTGGGCTGACTCTGCCTCTTTTCCAGGATCTGTGTCCAAGCACCCACTCCTGGTCTGACTGTGCCTCTCTCCCAGGCTCTGTGTCCCAGCACCCATTCCTGGGCTGACTCTGCCTCTAAGCCAGACTCTGTGTCCCAGCACCCATTCCTGGGCTGACTGTGCCTCTAAGCCAGGCTCTGTGTCCCCGCACCCATTCCTGGGCTGACTGTGCCTCTGTCCCTGGATCTGTGTCCCAGCTCCCATTCCTGGGCAGACTGTGCCTCTCTCCCATGCTCGGTGTCCCAGCACCCATTTCTGGGAAGACTGTGCCTTTCTCCCTGGATCTGTGTCCCACCTCCCATTCCTGGGCTGACTCGGCCTCTATGCCAGGCTCTGAGCCAAGCACCCATTCCCGGGCTGACTGCGCCCCCTTCAGGCTCTGTGTCCCAGTTCCCATTTTTGGGCTCAGCGTTCCTCTCTCCCAGGCTCTGTGTCCCAGCACCCATTCCTGGGCTGACTGTGCCTCTCTCTCTGGCACTGTGTCCCAGCAGCCATTCCTGCTTTGACTGTGTCTCTGCCCGGCTCTGTGTCCCAGCACCCTTTCCTGGGCTGACTCTGCCTCTATGCCAGGCTCTTTATCCCAGCACCCATTCCTTGGCTGACTGTGCCTCTCTCCCTGGCTCTGTTTCCCAGCACCCATTGCGGTTCTCAGAGTTCCTCTCTCCCAGGCTCCGTGTTCCAGCAGCCATTCCTGGGCTGACTGTTCCTCTCTTCTTGGATCTGTGTCCCAGCACCCATTCCTGGGCTGACTCGGCCCCTTTTCAGTCTTGTGTCCCAGCACCCATTACTCGGCAGATAGTGTCTCTCTTGGCTCTGTGTCCCAGCAGCCATTCCTGGGCTGATTGTTCCTCTCTCCCTGGATCTGTGTCCCTGCAACCATACCTGGGCTGACTCGGCCCCTTTTCAGTCTTGTGTCCCAGCACCCATTACTCGGCAGATAGTGTCTCTCTTGGCTCTGAGTCCAAGCACCTATTCCTGGGCAGATTGTGCCTCTCTCCCATGCTCTTTGTCTAAGCACGCACTCCAGGGCTGGCTGCCCCCCCTTCATGCTTTTTGTCAAGCATCCAATTCCTGGGCTGACTGTGCCTCTCTCCCTATCTCTGTTTCCCAGCACAGGTTCCTGGGCTCAGTGTTCCTCTCTCCCAGGCTCTGTTTCCGAGTACCCATTCCTGGGCTAACTGTGCCTCTCACCGTGGATCTGTGTCCCAGCACCCATTCCAGGGCTGACTCTGCCTCTAAGCCAGGCTTTGTGTCCCAGCACCCACTCCTGGTCTGACTGTGCCTCTCTCCCAGGCTCTGTGTCCCAGCACCCATTCCTGGGCCGACTGTGCCTCTGTCCCTGGATCTGTGTCCCAGCTCCCATTCCTGGGCAGACTGTGCCTCTCTCCCATGCTCGGTGTCCCAGCACCCATTTCTGGGAAGACTGTTCCTTTCTCCCTGGATCTGTGTCCCACCTCCCATTCCTGGGCTGACTCGGCCTCTATGCCAGGCTCTGGGCCAAGCACCCATTCCCAGGCTGACTCCGCCCCCTTTAGGCTCTGTGTCCCAGTTCACATTTTTGGGCTCAGCGTTCTTCTCTCCCAGGCTCTGTGTCCCAGCACCCATTCCTGGGCTGACTGTGCCTCTCTCCCTGGCTCTGTGTCCCAGCGCCCATTCCTAGGCTAACTGTGCCTCTCTCTCTGGCACTGTGTCCCAGCAGCCATTCCTGCTTTGACTGTGTCTCTGCCCGGCTCTGTGTCCCAGCACCCTTTCCTGGGCTGACTCTGCCTCTATGCCTGGCTCTTTATCCAAGCACCCATTCCTTGGCTGACTGTGCCTCTCTCCCTGGCTCTGTTTCCCAGCACCCATTCCTGTTCTCAGAGTTCCTCTCACCCAGGCTCCGTGTTCCAGCAGCTATTCCTGGGCTGACTGTTCCTCTCTTCCCGGATCTGTGTCCCAGCACCCATTCCTGGGCTGACTCGGCCCCTTTTCAGTCTTGTGTCCCAGCACCCATTACTCGGCAGATAGTGTCTCTCTTGGCTCTGTGTCCCAGCCGCCATTCCTGGGCTGATTGTTCCTCTCTCCCTGGATCTGTGTCCCTGCACCCATACCTGGGCTTACTTTGCCTCTCTCTCATGCTCTGTGTCCCAGCACCCATTCCTCGGCTCAGTGTTCCACTGTCCCAGGCTCTGAGTCCAAGCACCTATTCCTGGGCGGATTGTGCCTCTCTCCCATGCTCTTTGTCTAAGCACGCATTCCAGGGCTGGCTGCCCCCCCTTCATGCTTTTTGTCCAGCATCCACTTCCTGGGCTGACTGTGCGTCTCTCCCTATCTCTGTTTCCCAGCACAGGTTCCTGGGCTCAGTGTTCCCCTCTCCCAGGCTCTGTTTCCGAGTACCCATTCCTGGGCTAACTGTGCCTCTCACCGTGGATCTGTGTCCCAGCACCCATTCCTGGGCTGACTCTGCCTCTTTTCCAGGATCTGTGTCCAAGCACCCACTCCTGGTCTGACTGTGCCTCTCTCCCAGGCTCTGTGTCCCAGCACCCATTCCTGGGCTGACTCTGCCTCTAAGCCAGACTCTGTGTCCCAGCACCCATTCCTGGGCTGACTGTGCCTCTAAGCCAGGCTCTGTGTCCCCGCACCCATTCCTGGGCTGACTGTGCCTCTGTCCCTGGATCTGTGTCCCAGCTCCCATTCCTGGGCAGACTGTGCCTCTCTCCCATGCTCAGTGTCCCAGCACCCATTTCTGGGAAGACTGTGCCTTTCTCCCTGGATCTGTGTCCCACCTCCCATTCCTGGGCTGACTCGGCCTCTATGCCAGGCTCTGAGCCAAGCACCCATTCCCGGGCTGACTGCGCCCCCTTCAGGCTCTGTGTCCCAGTTCCCATTTTTGGGCTCAGCGTTCCTCTCTCCCAGGCTCTGTGTCCCAGCACCCATTCCTGGGCTGACTGTGCCTCTCTCCCTGGCTCTGTGTCCCAGCGCCCATTCCTAGGCTAACTGTGCCTCTCTCTCTGGCACTGTGTCCCAGCAGCCATTCCTGCTTTGACTGTGTCTCTGCCCGGCTCTGTGTCCCAGCACCCTTTCCTGGGCTGACTCTGCCTCTATGCCAGGCTCTTTATCCCAGCACCCATTCCTTGGCTGACTGTGCCTCTCTCCCTGGCTCTGTTTCCCAGCACCCATTGCGGTTCTCAGAGTTCCTCTCTCCCAGGCTCCGTGTTCCAGCAGCCATTCCTGGGCTGACTGTTCCTCTCTTCTTGGATCTGTGTCCCAGCACCCATTCCTGGGCTGACTCGGCCCCTTTTCAGTCTTGTGTCCCAGCACCCATTACTCGGCAGATAGTGTCTCTCTTGGCTCTGTGTCCCAGCAGCCATTCCTGGGCTGATTGTTCCTCTCTCCCTGGATCTGTGTCCCTGCAACCATACCTGGGCTGACTCGGCCCCTTTTCAGTCTTGTGTCCCAGCACCCATTACTCGGCAGATAGTGTCTCTCTTGGCTCTGAGTCCAAGCACCTATTCCTGGGCAGATTGTGCCTCTCTCCCATGCTCTTTGTCTAAGCACGCACTCCAGGGCTGGCTGCCCCCCCTTCATGCTTTTTGTCAAGCATCCAATTCCTGGGCTGACTGTGACTCTCTCCCTATCTCTGTTTCCCAGCACAGGTTCATGGGCTCAGTGTTCCTCTCTCCCAGGCTCTGTTTCCGAGTACCCATTCCTGGGCTAACTGTGCCTCTCACCGTGGATCTGTGTCCCAGCACCCATTCCAGGGCTGACTCTGCCTCTAAGCCAGGCTCTGTGTCCCAGCACCCACTCCTGGTCTGACTGTGCCTCTCTCCCAGGCTCTGTGTCCCAGCACCCATTCCTGGGCCGACTGTGCCTCTGTCCCTGGATCTGTGTCCCAGCTCCCATTCCTGGGCAGACTGTGCCTCTCTCCCATGCTCGGTGTCCCAGCACCCATTTCTGGGAAGACTGTGCCTTTCTCCCTGGATCTGTGTCCCACCTCCCATTCCTGGGCTGACTCGGCCTCTATGCCAGGCTCTGGGCCAAGCACCCATTCCCAGGCTGACTCCGCCCCCTTTAGGCTCTGTGTCCCAGTTCACATTTTTGGGCTCAGCGTTCTTCTCTCCCAGGCTCGGTGTCCCAGCACCCATTCCTAGGCTAACTGTGCCTCTCTCTCTGGCACTGTGTCCCAGCAGCCATTCCTGCTTTGACTGTGTCTCTGCCCGGCTCTGTGTCCCAGCACCCTTTCCTGGGCTGACTCTGCCTCTATGCCAGGCTCTTTATCCAAGCACCCATTCCTTGGCTGACTGTGCCTCTCTCCCTGGCTCTGTTTCCCAGCACCCATTCCTGTTCTCAGAGTTCCTCTCACCCAGGCTCCGTGTTCCAGCAGCCATTCCTGGGCTGACTGTTCCTCTCTTCTTGGATCTGTGTCCCAGCACCCATTCCTGGGCTGACTCGGCCCCTTTTCAGTCTTGTGTCCCAGCACCCATTACTCGGCAGATAGTGTCTCTCTTGGCTCTGTGTCCCAGCAGCCTTTCCTGGGCTGATTGTTCCTCTCTCCCTGGATCTGTGTCCCTGCACCCATACCAGGGCTTACTTTGCCTCTCTCTCATGCTCTGTGTCCCAGCACCCATTCCTCGGCTCAGTGTTCCACTGTCCCAGGCTCTGAGTCCAAGCACCTATTCCTGGGCGGATTGTGCCTCTCTCCCATGCTCTTTGTCTAAGCACGCATTCCAGGGCTGGCTGCCCCCCCTTCATGCTTTTTGTCCAGCATCCACTTCCTGGGCTGACTGTGCGTCTCTCCCTATCTCTGTTTCCCAGCACAGGTTCCTGGGCTCAGTGTTCCCCTCTCCCAGGCTCTGTTTCCGAGTACCCATTCCTGGGCTAACTGTGCCTCTCACCGTGGATCTGTGTCCCAGCACCCATTCCTGGGCTGACTCTGCCTCTTTTCCAGGATCTGTGTCCAAGCACCCACTCCTGGTCTGACTGTGCCTCTCTCCCAGGCTCTGTGTCCCAGCACCCATTCCTGGGCTGACTCTGCCTCTAAGCCAGACTCTGTGTCCCAGCACCCATTCCTGGGCTGACTGTGCCTCTAAGCCAGGCTCTGTGTCCCCGCACCCATTCCTGGGCTGACTGTGCCTCTGTCCCTGGATCTGTGTCCCAGCTCCCATTCCTTGGCAGACTGTGCCTCTCTCCCATGCTCGGTGTCCCAGCACCCATTTCTGGGAAGACTGTGCCTTTCTCCCTGGATCTGTGTCCCACCTCCCATTCCTGGGCTGACTCGGCCTCTCTCCCTGGCTCTGTGTCCCAGCGCCCATTCCTAGGCTAACTGTGCCTCTCTCTCTGGCACTGTGTCCCAGCAGCCATTCCTGGGCTGATTGTTCCTCTCTCCCTGGATCTGTGTCCCTGCAACCATACCTGGGCTGACTCGGCCCCTTTTCAGTCTTGTGTCCCAGCACCCATTACTCGGCAGATAGCGTCTCTCTTGGCTCTGTGTCCCAGCAGCCTTTCCTGGGCTGATTGTTCCTCTCTCCCTGGATCTGTGTCCCTGCACCCATACCTGGGCTTACTTTGCCTCTCTCGCATGCTCTGTGTCCCAGCACCCATTCCTGGGCTCAGTGTTCCACTGTCCCAGGCTCTGTGTCCCAGCACCCATTCCTAGGCTAACTGTGCCTCTCTCTCTGGCACTGTGTCCCAGCAGCCATTCCTGCTTTGACTGTGTCTCTGCCCGGCTCTGTGTCCCAGCACCCTTTCCTGGGCTGACTCTGCCTCTATGCCAGGCTCTTTATCCAAGCACCCATTCCTTGGCTGACTGTGCCTCTCTCCCTGGCTCTGTTTCCCAGCACCCATTCCTGTTCTCAGAGTTCCTCTCACCCAGGCTCCGTGTTCCAGCAGCTATTCCTGGGCTGACTGTTCCTCTCTTCCCGGATCTGTGTCCCAGCACCCATTCCTGGGCTGACTCGGCCCCTTTTCAGTCTTGTGTCCCAGCATCCATTACTCGGCAGATAGTGTCTCTCTTGGCTCTGTGTCCCAGCCGCCATTCCTGGGCTGATTGTTCCTCTCTCCCTGGATCTGTGTCCCTGCACCCATACCTGGGCTTACTTTGCCTCTCTCTCATGCTCTGTGTCCCAGCACCCATTCCTCGGCTCAGTGTTCCACTGTCCCAGGCTCTGAGTCCAAGCACCTATTCCTGGGCGGATTGTGCCTCTCTCCCATGCTCTTTGTCTAAGCACGCATTCCAGGGCTGGCTGCCCCCCCTTCATGCTTTTTGTCCAGCATCCACTTCCTGGGCTGACTGTGCGTCTCTCCCTATCTCTGTTTCCCAGCACAGGTTCCTGGGCTCAGTGTTCCCCTCTCCCAGGCTCTGTTTCCGAGTACCCATTCCTGGGCTAACTGTGCCTCTCACCGTGGATCTGTGTCCCAGCACCCATTCCTGGGCTGACTCTGCCTCTTTTCCAGGATCTGTGTCCAAGCACCCACTCCTGGTCTGACTGTGCCTCTCTCCCAGGCTCTGTGTCCCAGCACCCATTCCTGGGCTGACTCTGCCTCTAAGCCAGACTCTGTGTCCCAGCACCCATTCCTGGGCTGACTGTGCCTCTAAGCCAGGCTCTGTGTCCCCGCACCCATTCCTGGGCTGACTGTGCCTCTGTCCCTGGATCTGTGTCCCAGCTCCCATTCCTGGGCAGACTGTGCCTCTCTCCCATGCTCGGTGTCCCAGCACCCATTTCTGGGAAGACTGTGCCTTTCTCCCTGGATCTGTGTCCCACCTCCCATTCCTGGGCTGACTCGGCCTCTATGCCAGGCTCTGAGCCAAGCACCCATTCCCGGGCTGACTGCGCCCCCTTCAGGCTCTGTGTCCCAGTTCCCATTTTTGGGCTCAGCGTTCCTCTCTCCCAGGCTCTGTGTCCCAGCACCCATTCCTGGGCTGACTGTGCCTCTCTCCCTGGCTCTGTGTCCCAGCGCCCATTCCTAGGCTAACTGTGCCTCTCTCTCTGGCACTGTGTCCCAGCAGCCATTCCTGCTTTGACTGTGTCTCTGCCCGGCTCTGTGTCCCAGCACCCTTTCCTGGGCTGACTCTGCCTCTATGCCAGGCTCTTTATCCCAGCACCCATTCCTTGGCTGACTGTGCCTCTCTCCCTGGCTCTGTTTCCCAGCACCCATTGCGGTTCTCAGAGTTCCTCTCTCCCAGGCTCCGTGTTCCAGCAGCCATTCCTGGGCTGACTGTTCCTCTCTTCTTGGATCTGTGTCCCAGCACCCATTCCTGGGCTGACTCGGCCCCTTTTCAGTCTTGTGTCCCAGCACCCATTACTCGGCAGATAGTGTCTCTCTTGGCTCTGTGTCCCAGCAGCCATTCCTGGGCTGATTGTTCCTCTCTCCCTGGATCTGTGTCCCTGCAACCATACCTGGGCTGACTCGGCCCCTTTTCAGTCTTGTGTCCCAGCACCCATTACTCGGCAGATAGTGTCTCTCTTGGCTCTGAGTCCAAGCACCTATTCCTGGGCAGATTGTGCCTCTCTCCCATGCTCTTTGTCTAAGCACGCACTCCAGGGCTGGCTGCCCCCCCTTCATGCTTTTTGTCAAGCATCCAATTCCTGGGCTGACTGTGACTCTCTCCCTATCTCTGTTTCCCAGCACAGGTTCCTGGGCTCAGTGTTCCTCTCTCCCAGGCTCTGTTTCCGAGTACCCATTCCTGGGCTAACTGTGCCTCTCACCGTGGATCTGTGTCCCAGCACCCATTCCAGGGCTGACTCTGCCTCTAAGCCAGGCTCTGTGTCCCAGCACCCACTCCTGGTCTGACTGTGCCTCTCTCCCAGGCTCTGTGTCCCAGCACCCATTCCTGGGCCGACTGTGCCTCTGTCCCTGGATCTGTGTCCCAGCTCCCATTCCTGGGCAGACTGTGCCTCTCTCCCATGCTCGGTGTCCCAGCACCCATTTCTGGGAAGACTGTGCCTTTCTCCCTGGATCTGTGTCCCACCTCCCATTCCTGGGCTGACTCGGCCTCTATGCCAGGCTCTGGGCCAAGCACCCATTCCCAGGCTGACTCCGCCCCCTTTAGGCTCTGTGTCCCAGTTCACATTTTTGGGCTCAGCGTTCTTCTCTCCCAGGCTCGGTGTCCCAGCACCCATTCCTAGGCTAACTGTGCCTCTCTCTCTGGCACTGTGTCCCAGCAGCCATTCCTGCTTTGACTGTGTCTCTGCCCGGCTCTGTGTCCCAGCACCCTTTCCTGGGCTGACTCTGCCTCTATGCCAGGCTCTTTATCCAAGCACCCATTCCTTGGCTGACTGTGCCTCTCTCCCTGGCTCTGTTTCCCAGCACCCATTCCTGTTCTCAGAGTTCCTCTCACCCAGGCTCCGTGTTCCAGCAGCCATTCCTGGGCTGACTGTTCCTCTCTTCTTGGATCTGTGTCCCAGCACCCATTCCTGGGCTGACTCGGCCCCTTTTCATTCTTGTGTCCCAGCACCCATTACTCGGCAGATAGTGTCTCTCTTGGCTCTGTGTCCCAGCAGCCTTTCCTGGGCTGATTGTTCCTCTCTCCCTGGATCTGTGTCCCTGCACCCATACCAGGGCTTACTTTGCCTCTCTCTCATGCTCTGTGTCCCAGCACCCATTCCTCGGCTCAGTGTTCCACTGTCCCAGGCTCTGAGTCCAAGCACCTATTCCTGGGCGGATTGTGCCTCTCTCCCATGCTCTTTGTCTAAGCACGCATTCCAGGGCTGGCTGCCCCCCCTTCATGCTTTTTGTCCAGCATCCACTTCCTGGGCTGACTGTGCGTCTCTCCCTATCTCTGTTTCCCAGCACAGGTTCCTGGGCTCAGTGTTCCCCTCTCCCAGGCTCTGTTTCCGAGTGCCCATTCCTGGGCTAACTGTGCCTCTCACCGTGGATCTGTGTCCCAGCACCCATTCCTGGGCTGACTCTGCCTCTTTTCCAGGATCTGTGTCCAAGCACCCACTCCTGGTCTGACTGTGCCTCTCTCCCAGGCTCTGTGTCCCAGCACCCATTCCTGGGCTGACTCTGCCTCTAAGCCAGACTCTGTGTCCCAGCACCCATTCCTGGGCTGACTGTGCCTCTAAGCCAGGCTCTGTGTCCCCGCACCCATTCCTGGGCTGACTGTGCCTCTGTCCCTGGATCTGTGTCCCAGCTCCCATTCCTTGGCAGACTGTGCCTCTCTCCCATGCTCGGTGTCCCAGCACCCATTTCTGGGAAGACTGTGCCTTTCTCCCTGGATCTGTGTCCCACCTCCCATTCCTGGGCTGACTCGGCCTCTCTCCCTGGCTCTGTGTCCCAGCGCCCATTCCTAGGCTAACTGTGCCTCTCTCTCTGGCACTGTGTCCCAGCAGCCATTCCTGGGCTGATTGTTCCTCTCTCCCTGGATCTGTGTCCCTGCAACCATACCTGGGCTGACTCGGCCCCTTTTCAGTCTTGTGTCCCAGCACCCATTACTCGGCAGATAGTGTCTCTCTTGGCTCTGAGTCCAAGCACCTATTCCTGGGCAGATTGTGCCTCTCTCCCATGCTCTTTGTCTAAGCACGCACTCCAGGGCTGGCTGCCCCCCCGTCATGCTTTTTGTCAAGCATCCAATTCCTGGGCTGACTGTGCCTCTCTCCCTGGCTCTGTTTCCCAGCACCCATTCCTGTTCTCAGTGTTCCTCTCTCCCAGGCTCTGTGATCCAGCAGCCATTCCTGGGCTGACTCGGCCCCTTTTCAGTCTTGTGTCCCAGCACCCATTACTCGGCAGATAGCGTCTCTCTTGGCTCTGTGTCCCAGCAGCCTTTCCTGGGCTGATTGTTCCTCTCTCCCTGGATCTGTGTCCCTGCACCCATACCTGGGCTTTCTTTGCCTCTCTCGCATGCTCTGTGTCCCAGCACCCATTCCTGGGCTCAGTGTTCCACTGTCCCAGGCTCTGAGTGCAAGCACCTATTCCTGGGCGGATTGTGCCTCTGTCCCATGCTCTTTGTCTAAGCACGCATTCCAGGGCTGGCTGCCCCCCCTTCATGCTTTTTGTCAAGCATCCAATTCCTGGGCTGACTGTGCGTCTCTCCCTATCTCTGTTTCCCAGCACAGGTTCCTGGGCTCAGTGTTCCCCTCTCCCAGGCTCTGTTTCTGAGTACCCATTCCTGGGCTAACTGTGCCTCTTTTCCAGGATCTGTGTGCAAGCACCCACTCCTGGTCTGACTGTGCCTCTCTCCCAGGCTCTGTGTCCCAGCACCCATTCCTGGGCTGACTCTGCCTCTAAGCCAGACTCTGTGTCCCAGCACCCATTCCTGGGCTGACTGTGCCTCTAAGCCAGGCTCTGTGTCCCCGCACCCATTCCTGGGCTGACTGTGCCTCTGTCCCTGGATCTGTGTCCCAGCTCCCATTCCTGGGCAGACTGTGCCTCTCTCCCATGCTCGGTGTCCCAGCACCCATTTCTGGGAAGACTGTGCCTTTCTCCCTGGATCTGTGTCCCACCTCCCATTCCTGGGCTGACTCGGCCTCTATGCCAGGCTCTGAGCCAAGCACCCATTCCCGGGCTGACTGCGCCCCCTTCAGGCTCTGTGTCCCAGTTCCCATTTTTGGGCTCAGCGTTCCTCTCTCCCAGGCTCTGTCTTCCAGCACCCATTCCTGGGCTGACTGTGCCTCTCTCCCTGGCTCTGTGTCCCAGCGCCCATTCCTAGGCTAACTGTGCCTCTCTCTCTGGCACTGTGTCCCAGCAGCCATTCCTGGGCTGATTGTTCCTCTCTCCCTGGATCTGTGTCCCTGCAACCATACCTGGGCTGACTCGGCCCCTTTTCAGTCTTGTGTCCCAGCACCCATTACTCGGCAGATAGTGTCTCTCTTGGCTCTGAGTCCAAGCACCTATTCCTGGGCAGATTGTGCCTCTGTCCCATGCTCTTTGTCTAAGCACGCATTCCGGGGCTGGCTGCCCCCCCTTCATGCTTTTTGTCCAGCATCCAATTCCTGGGCTGACTGTGCCTCTCTCCCTATCTCTGTTTCCCAGCACAGGTTCCTGGGCTCAGTGTTCCTCTCTCCCAGGCTCTGTTTCTGAGTACCCATTCCTGGGCTAACTGTGCCTCTCACCGTGGATCTGTGTCCCAGCACCCATTCCTGGGCTGACTCTGCCTCTTTTCCAGGATCTGTGTCCAAGCACCCACTCCTGGTCTGACTGTGCCTCTCTCCCAGGCTCTGTGTCCCAGCACCCATTCCTGGGCTGACTCTGCCTCTAAGCCAGGCTCTGTGTCCCAGCACCCATTCCGGGGCTGACTGTGCCTCTGTCCCTGGATCTGTGTCCCAGCTCCCATTCCTGGGCAGACTGTGCCTCTCTCCCATGCTCGGTGTCCCAGCACCCATTTCTGGGAAGACTGTGCCTTTCTCCCTGGATCTGTGTCCCACCTCCCATTCCTGGGCTGACTCGGCCTCTATGCCAGGCTCTGGGCCAAGCACCCATTCCCGGGCTGACTGCGCCCCCTTCAGGCTCTGTGTCCCAGTTCACATTTTTGGGCTCAGCGTTCCTCTCTCCCAGGCTCTGTGTCCCAGCACCCATTCCTGGGCTGACTGTGCCTCTCTCCCTGGCTCTGTGTCCCAGCGCCCATTCCTAGGCTAACTGTGCCTCTCTCTCTGGCACTGTGTCCCAGCAGCCATTCCTGCTTTGACTGTGTCTCTGCCCGGCTCTGTGTCCCAGCACCCTTTCCTGGGCTGACTCTGCCTCCATGCCAGGCTCTTTATCCAAGCATCCATTCCTTGGCTGACTGTGCCTCTCTCCCTGGCTCTGTTTCCCAGCACCCATTCCTGTTCTCAGTGTTCCTCTCTCCCAGGCTCTGTGATCCAGCAGCCATTCCTGGGCTGACTCGGCCCCTTTTCAGACTTGTGTCCCAGCACCCATTACTCGGCAGATAGCGTCTCTCTTGGCTCTGTGTCCCAGCAGCCTTTCCTGGGCTGATTGTTCCTCTCTCCCTGGATCTGTGTCCCTGCACCCATACCTGGGCTTACTTTGCCTCTCTCGCATGCTCTGTGTCCCAGCACCCATTCCTGGGCTCAGTGTTCCACTGTCCCAGGCTCTGTGTCCCAGCACCCATTCCTAGGCTAACTGTGCCTCTCTCTCTGGCACTGTGTCCCAGCAGCCATTCCTGCTTTGACTGTGTCTCTGCCCGGCTCTGTGTCCCAGCACCCTTTCCTGGGCTGACTCTGCCTCTATGCCAGGCTCTTTATCCAAGCACCCATTCCTTGGCTGACTGTGCCTCTCTCCCTGGCTCTGTTTCCCAGCACCCATTCCTGTTCTCAGTGTTCCTCTCTCCCAGGCTCTGTGTTCCAGCAGCCATTCCTGGGCTGACTGATCCTCTCTTCCCGGATCTGTGTCCCAGCACCCATTCCTGGGCTGACTCGGCCCCTTTTCATTCTTGTGTCCCAGCACCCATTACTCGGCAGATAGTGTCTCTCTTGGCTCTGTGTCCCAGCAGCCATTCCTGGGCTGATTGTTCCTCTCTCCCTGGATCTGTGTCCCTGCACCCATACCTGGGCTTACTTTGCCTCTCTCGCATGCTCTGTGTCCCAGCACCCATTCCTGGGCTCAGTGTTTTACTGTCATCCCAGGCTCTGAGTCCAAGCACCTATTCCTGGGCGGATTGTGCCTCTCTCCCTTGCTCTTTGTCTAAGCACGCATTCCAGGGCTGGCTGCCCCCCCTACATGATTTTTGTCCAGCATCCACTTCCTGGGCTGACTGTGCGTCTCTCCCTATCTCTGTTTCCCAGCACAGGTTCCTGGGCTCAGTGTTCCCCTCTCCCAGGCTCTGTTTCCGAGTACCCATTCCTGGGCTAACTGTGCCTCTCACCGTGGATCTGTGTCCCAGCACCCATTCCTGGGCTGACTCTGCCTCTTTTCCAGGACCTGTGTCCAAGCACCCACTCCTGGTCTGACTGTGCCTCTCTCCCAGGCTCTGTGTACCAGCACCCATTCCTGGGCTGACTCTGCCTCTAAGCCAGGCTCTGTGTCCCAGCACCCATTCCTGGGCTGACTGTGCCTCTAAGCCAGGCTCTGTGTCCCCGCACCCATTCCTGGGCTGACTGTGCCTCTGTCCCTGGATCTGTGTCCCAGCTCCCATTCCTTGGCAGACTGTGCCTCTCTCCCATGCTCGGTGTCCCAGCACCCATTTCTGGGAAGACTGTGCCTTTCTCCCTGGATCTGTGTCCCACCTCCCATTCCTGGGCTGACTCGGCCTCTATGCCAGGCTCTGGGCCAAGCACCCATTCCCGGGCTGACTGCGCCCCCTTCAGGCTCTGTGTCCCAGTTCACATTTTTGGGCTCAGCGTTCCTCTCTCCCAGGCTCTGTGTCCCAGCACCCATTCCTGGGCTGACTGTGCCTCTCTCCCTGGCTCTGTGTCCCAGCGCCCATTCCTAGGCTAACTGTGCCTCTCTCTCTGGCACTGTGTCCCAGCAGCCATTCCAGCTTTGACTGTGTCGCTGCCCGGCTCTGTGTCCCAGCACCCTTTCCTGGGCTGACTCTGCCTCCATGCCAGGCTCTTTATCCAAGCATCCATTCCTTGGCTGACTGTGCCTCTCTCCCTGGCTCTGTTTCCCAGCACCCATTCCTGTTCTCAGTGTTCCTCTCTCCCAGGCTCTGTGATCCAGCAGCCATTCCTGGGCTGACTCGGCCCCTTTTCAGTCTTGTGTCCCAGCACCCATTACTCGGCAGATAGCGTCTCTCTTGGCTCTGTGTCCCAGCAGCCTTTCCTGGGCTGATTGTTCCTCTCTCCCTGGATCTGTGTCCCTGCACCCATACCTGGGCTTACTTTGCCTCTCTCGCATGCTCTGTGTCCCAGCACCCATTCCTGGGCTCAGTGTTCCACTGTCCCAGGCTCTGAGTGCAAGCACCTATTCCTGGGCGGATTGTGCCTCTGTCCCATGCTCTTTGTCTAAGCACGCATTCCGGGGCTGGCTGCCCCCCCTTCATGCTTTTTGTCCAGCATCCAATTCCTGGGCTGACTGTGCCTCTCTCCCTATCTCTGTTTCCCAGCACAGGTTCCTGGGCTCAGTGTTCCTCTCTCCCAGGCTCTGTTTCTGAGTACCCATTCCTGGGCTAACTGTGCCTCTCACCGTGGATCTGTGTCCCAGCACCCATTCCTGGGCTGACTCTGCCTCTTTTCCAGGATCTGTGTCCAAGCACCCACTCCTGGTCTGACTGTGCCTCTCTCCCAGGCTCTGTGTCCCAGCACCCATTCCTGGGCTGACTCTGCCTCTAAGCCAGGCTCTGTGTCCCAGCACCCATTCCGGGGCTGACTGTGCCTCTGTCCCTGGATCTGTGTCCCAGCTCCCATTCCTGGGCAGACTGTGCCTCTCTCCCATGCTCGGTGTCCCAGCACCCATTTCTGGGAAGACTGTGCCTTTCTCCCTGGATCTGTGTCCCACCTCCCATTCCTGGGCTGACTCGGCCTCTATGCCAGGCTCTGGGCCAAGCACCCATTCCCGGGCTGACTGCGCCCCCTTCAGGCTCTGTGTCCCAGTTCACATTTTTGGGCTCAGCGTTCCTCTCTCCCAGGCTCTGTGTCCCAGCACCCATTCCTGGGCTGACTGTGCCTCTCTCCCTGGCTCTGTGTCCCAGCGCCCATTCCTAGGCTAACTGTGCCTCTCTCTCTGGCACTGTGTCCCAGCAGCCATTCCTGCTTTGACTGTGTCTCTGCCCGGCTCTGTGTCCCAGCACCCTTTCCTGGGCTGACTCTGCCTCCATGCCAGGCTCTTTATCCAAGCATCCATTCCTTGGCTGACTGTGCCTCTCTCCCTGGCTCTGTTTCCCAGCACCCATTCCTGTTCTCAGTGTTCCTCTCTCCCAGGCTCTGTGATCCAGCAGCCATTCCTGGGCTGACTCGGCCCCTTTTCAGTCTTGTGTCCCAGCACCCATTACTCGGCAGATAGCGTCTCTCTTGGCTCTGTGTCCCAGCAGCCTTTCCTGGGCTGATTGTTCCTCTCTCCCTGGATCTGTGTCCCTGCACCCATACCTGGGCTTACTTTGCCTCTCTCGCATGCTCTGTGTCCCAGCACCCATTCCTGGGCTCAGTGTTCCACTGTCCCAGGCTCTGTGTCCCAGCACCCATTCCTAGGCTAACTGTGCCTCTCTCTCTGGCACTGTGTCCCAGCAGCCATTCCTGCTTTGACTGTGTCTCTGCCCGGCTCTGTGTCCCAGCACCCTTTCCTGGGCTGACTCTGCCTCCATGCCAGGCTCTTTATCCAAGCATCCATTCCTTGGCTGACTGTGCCTCTCTCCCTGGCTCTGTTTCCCAGCACCCATTCCTGTTCTCAGTGTTCCTCTCTCCCAGGCTCTGTGATCCAGCAGCCATTCCTGGGCTGACTCGGCCCCTTTTCAGTCTTGTGTCCCAGCACCCATTACTCGGCAGATAGCGTCTCTCTTGGCTCTGTGTCCCAGCAGCCTTTCCTGGGCTGATTGTTCCTCTCTCCCTGGATCTGTGTCCCTGCACCCATACCTGGGCTTACTTTGCCTCTCTCGCATGCTCTGTGTCCCAGCACCCATTCCTGGGCTCAGTGTTCCACTGTCCCAGGCTCTGTGTCCCAGCACCCATTCCTAGGCTAACTGTGCCTCTCTCTCTGGCACTGTGTCCCAGCAGCCATTCCTGCTTTGACTGTGCCTCTCTCCCTGGCTCTGTTTCCCAGCACCCATTCCTGTTCTCAGTGTTCCTCTCTCCCAGGCTCTGTGTTCCAGCAGCCATTCCTGGGCTGACTGATCCTCTCTTCCCGGATCTGTGTCCCAGCACCCATTCCTGGGCTGACTCGGTCCCTTTTCATTCTTGTGTCCCAGCACCCATTACTCGGCAGATAGTGTCTCTCTTGGCTCTGTGTCCCAGCAGCCATTCCTGGGCTGATTGTTCCTCTCTCCCTGGATCTGTGTCCCTGCACCCATACCTGGGCTTACTTTGCCTCTCTCGCATGCTCTGTGTCCCAGCACCCATTCCTGGGCTCAGTGTTTTACTGTCATCCCAGGCTCTGAGTCCAAGCACCTATTCCTGGGCGGATTGTGCCTCTCTCCCTTGCTCTTTGTCTAAGCACGCATTCCAGGGCTGGCTGCCCCCCCTACATGATTTTTGTCCAGCATCCACTTCCTGGGCTGACTGTGCGTCTCTCCCTATCTCTGTTTCCCAGCACAGGTTCCTGGGCTCAGTGTTCCCCTCTCCCAGGCTCTGTTTCCGAGTACCCATTCCTGGGCTAACTGTGCCTCTCACCGTGGATCTGTGTCCCAGCACCCATTCCTGGGCTGACTCTGCCTCTTTTCCAGGACCTGTGTCCAAGCACCCACTCCTGGTCTGACTGTGCCTCTCTCCCAGGCTCTGTGTACCAGCACCCATTCCTGGGCTGACTCTGCCTCTAAGCCAGGCTCTGTGTCCCAGCACCCATTCCTGGGCTGACTGTGCCTCTAAGCCAGGCTCTGTGTCCCCGCACCCATTCCTGGGCTGACTGTGCCTCTGTCCCTGGATCTGTGTCCCAGCTCCCATTCCTGGGCAGACTGTGCCTCTCTCCCATGCTCGGTGTCCCAGCACCCATTTCTGGGAAGACTGTGCCTTTCTCCCTGGATCTGTGTCCCACCTCCCATTCCTGGGCTGACTCGGCCTCTATGCCAGGCTCTGGGCCAAGCACCCATTCCCGGGCTGACTGCGCCCCCTTCAGGCTCTGTGTCCCAGTTCACATTTTTGGGCTCAGCGTTCCTCTCTCCCAGGCTCTGTGTCCCAGCACCCATTCCTGGGCTGACTGTGCCTCTCTCCCTGGCTCTGTGTCCCAGCGCCCATTCCTAGGCTAACTGTGCCTCTCTCTCTGGCACTGTGTCCCAGCAGCCATTCCTGCTTTGACTGTGTCGCTGCCCGGCTCTGTGTCCCAGCACCCTTTCCTGGGCTGACTCTGCCTCCATGCCAGGCTCTTTATCCAAGCATCCATTCCTTGGCTGACTGTGCCTCTCTCCCTGGCTCTGTTTCCCAGCACCCATTCCTGTTCTCAGTGTTCCTCTCTCCCAGGCTCTGTGATCCAGCAGCCATTCCTGGGCTGACTCGGCCCCTTTTCAGTCTTGTGTCCCAGCACCCATTACTCGGCAGATAGCGTCTCTCTTGGCTCTGTGTCCCAGCAGCCTTTCCTGGGCTGATTGTTCCTCTCTCCCTGGATCTGTGTCCCTGCACCCATACCTGGGCTTACTTTGCCTCTCTCGCATGCTCTGTGTCCCAGCACCCATTCCTGGGCTCAGTGTTCCACTGTCCCAGGCTCTGAGTGCAAGCACCTATTCCTGGGCGGATTGTGCCTCTGTCCCATGCTCTTTGTCTAAGCACGCATTCCGGGGCTGGCTGCCCCCCCTTCATGCTTTTTGTCCAGCATCCAATTCCTGGGCTGACTGTGCCTCTCTCCCTATCTCTGTTTCCCAGCACAGGTTCCTGGGCTCAGTGTTCCTCTCTCCCAGGCTCTGTTTCTGAGTACCCATTCCTGGGCTAACTGTGCCTCTCACCGTGGATCTGTGTCCCAGCACCCATTCCTGGGCTGACTCTGCCTCTTTTCCAGGATCTGTGTCCAAGCACCCACTCCTGGTCTGACTGTGCCTCTCTCCCAGGCTCTGTGTCCCAGCACCCATTCCTGGGCTGACTCTGCCTCTAAGCCAGGCTCTGTGTCCCAGCACCCATTCCGGGGCTGACTGTGCCTCTAAGCCAGGCTCTGTGTCCCCGCACCCATTCCTGGGCAGACTGTGCCTCTCTCCCATGCTCGGTGTCCCAGCACCCATTTCTGGGCTGACTGTGCCTCTCTCCCATGCTCGGTGTCCCAGCACCCATTTCTGGGAAGACTGTGCCTTTCTCCCTGGATCTGTGTCCCACCTCCCATTCCTGGGCTGACTCGGCCTCTATGCCAGGCTCTGGGCCAAGCACCCATTCCCGGGCTGACTGCGCCCCCTTCAGGCTCTGTGTCCCAGTTCACATTTTTGGGCTCAGCGTTCCTCTCTCCCAGGCTCTGTGTCCCAGCACCCATTCCTGGGCTGACTGTGCCTCTCTCCCTGGCTCTGTGTCCCAGCGCCCATTCCTAGGCTAACTGTGCCTCTCTCTCTGGCACTGTGTCCCAGCAGCCATTCCTGGGCTGATTGTTCCTCTCTCCCTGGATCTGTGTCCCTGCAACCATACCTGGGCTGACTCGGCCCCTTTTCAGTCTTGTGTCCCAGCACCCATTACTCGGCAGATAGTGTCTCTCTTGGCTCTGAGTCCAAGCACCTATTCCTGGGCAGATTGTACCTCTCTCCCATGCTCTTTGTCTAAGCACGCACTCCAGGGCTGGCTGCCCCCCCTTCATGCTTTTTGTCAAGCATCCAATTCCTGGGCTGACTGTGCCTCTCTCCCTGGCTCTGTTTCCCAGCACCCATTCCTGTTCTCAGTGTTCCTCTCTCCCAGGCTCTGTGATCCAGCAGCCATTCCTGGGCTGACACGGACCCTTTTCAGTCTTGTGTCCCAGCACCCATTACTCGGCAGATAGCGTCTCTCTTGGCTCTGTGTCCCAGCAGCCTTTCCTGGGCTGATTGTTCCTCTCTCCCTGGATCTGTGTCCCTGCACCCATACCTGGGCTTTCTTTGCCTCTCTCGCATGCTCTGTGTCCCAGCACCCATTCCTGGGCTCAGTGTTCCACTGTCCCATGCTCTGAGTGCAAGCACCTATTCCTGGGCGGATTGTGCCTCTGTCCCATGCTCTTTGTCTAAGCACGCATTCCGGGGCTGGCTGCCCCCCCTTCATGCTTTTTGTCCAGCATCCAATTCCTGGGCTGACTGTGCCTCTCTCCCTATCTCTGTTTCCCAGCACAGGTTCCTGGGCTCAGTGTTCCTCTCTCCCAGGCTCTGTTTCTGAGTACCCATTCCTGGGCTAACTGTGCCTCTCACCGTGGATCTGTGTCCCAGCACCCATTCCTGGGCTGACTCTGCCTCTTTTCCAGGATCTGTGTCCAAGCACCCACTCCTGGTCTGACTGTGCCTCTCTCCCAGGCTCTGTGTCCCAGCACCCATTCCTGGGCTGACTCTGCCTCTAAGCCAGGCTCTGTGTCCCAGCACCCATTCCGGGGCTGACTGGCCTCTGTCCCTGGATCTGTGTCCCAGCTCCCATTCCTGGGCAGACTGTGCCTCTCTCCCATGCTCGGTGTCCCAGCACCCATTTCTGGGAAGACTGTGCCTTTCTCCCTGGATCTGTGTCCCACCTCCCATTCCTGGGCTGACTCGGCCTCTATGCCAGGCTCTGGGCCAAGCACCCATTCCCGGGCTGACTGCGCCCCCTTCAGGCTCTGTGTCCCAGTTCACATTTTTGGGCTCAGCGTTCCTCTCTCCCAGGCTCTGTGTCCCAGCGCCCATTCCTAGGCTAACTGTGCCTCTCTCTCTGGCACTGTGTCCCAGCAGCCATTCCTGCTTTGACTGTGTCTCTGCCCGGCTCTGTGTCCCAGCACCCTTTCCTGGGCTGACTCTGCCTCCATGCCAGGCTCTTTATCCAAGCATCCATTCCTTGGCTGACTGTGCCTCTCTCCCTGGCTCTGTTTCCCAGCACCCATTCCTGTTCTCAGTGTTCCTCTCTCCCAGGCTCTGTGATCCAGCAGCCATTCCTGGGCTGACTCGGCCCCTTTTCAGTCTTGTGTCCCAGCACCCATTACTCGGCAGATAGCGTCTCTCTTGGCTCTGTGTCCCAGCAGCCTTTCCTGGGCTGATTGTTCCTCTCTCCCTGGATCTGTGTCCCTGCACCCATACCTGGGCTTACTTTGCCTCTCTCGCATGCTCTGTGTCCCAGCACCCATTCCTGGGCTCAGTGTTCCACTGTCCCAGGCTCTGAGTGCAAGCACCTATTCCTGGGCGGATTGTGCCTCTGTCCCATGCTCTTTGTCTAAGCACGCATTCCGGGGCTGGCTGCCCCCCCTTCATGCTTTTTGTCCAGCATCCAATTCCTGGGCTGACTGTGCCTCTCTCCCTATCTCTGTTTCCCAGCACATGTTCCTGGGCTCAGTGTTCCTCTCTCCCAGGCTCTGTTTCTGAGTACCCATTCCTGGGCTAACTGTGCCTCTCACCGTGGATCTGTGTCCCAGCACCCATTCCTGGGCTGACTCTGCCTCTTTTCCAGGATCTGTGTCCAAGCACCCACTCCTGGTCTGACTGTGCCTCTCTCCCAGGCTCTGTGTCCCAGCACCCATTCCTGGGCTGACTCTGCCTCTAAGCCAGGCTCTGTGTCCCAGCACCCATTCCGGGGCTGACTGTGCCTCTGTCCCTGGATCTGTGTCCCAGCTCCCATTCCTGGGCAGACTGTGCCTCTCTCCCATGCTCGGTGTCCCAGCACCCATTTCTGGGCTGACTGTGCCTTTCTCCCTGGATCTGTGTCCCACCTCCCATTCCTGGGCTGACTCGGCCTCTATGCCAGGCTCTGGGCCAAATACCCATTCCCGGGCTGACTGCGCCCCCTTCAGGCTCTGTGTCCCAGTTCACATTTTTGGGCTCAGCGTTCCTCTCTCCCAGGCTCTGTGTCCCAGCACCCATTCCTAGGCTAACTGTGCCTCTCTCTCTGGCACTGTGTCCCAGCAGCCATTCCTGCTTTGACTGTGTCTCTGCCCGGCTCTGTGTCCCAGCACCCTTTCCTGGGCTGACTCTGCCTCTATGCCAGGCTCTTTATCCAAGCACCCATTCCTTGGCTGACTGTGCCTCTCTCCCTGGCTCTGTTTCCCAGCACCCATTCCTGTTCTCAGTGTTCCTCTCTCCCAGGCTCTGTGTTCCAGCAGCCATTCCTGGGCTGACTGATCCTCTCTTCCCGGATCTATGTCCCAGCACCCATTCCTGGGCTGACTCGGCCCCTTTTCAGTCTTGTGTCCCAGCACCCATTACTCGGCAGATAGTGTCTCTCTTGGCTCTGTGTCCCAGCAGCCATTCCTGGGCTGATTGTTCCTCTCTCCCTGGATCTGTGTCCCTGCACCCATTCCTGGGCTTACTTTGCCTCTCTCGCATGCTCTGTGTCCCAGCACCCATTCCTGGGCTCAGTGTTTTACTGTCATCCCAGGCTCTGAGTCCAAGCACCTATTCCTGGGCGGATTGTGCCTCTCTCCCTTGCTCTTTGTCTAAGCACGCATTCCAGGGCTGGCTGCCCCCCCTACATGATTTTTGTCCAGCATCCACTTCCTGGGCTGACTGTGCGTCTCTCCCTATCTCTGTTTCCCAGCACAGGTTCCTGGGCTCAGTGTTCCCCTCTCCCAGGCTCTGTTTCCGAGTACCCATTCCTGGGCTAACTGTGCCTCTCACCGTGGATCTGTGTCCCAGCACCCATTCCTGGGCTGACTCTGCCTCTTTTCCTGGACCTGTGTCCAAGCACCCACTCCTGGTCTGACTGTGCCTCTCTCCCAGGCTCTGTGTACCAGCACCCATTCCTGGGCTGACTCTGCCTCTAAGCCAGGCTCTGTGTCCCAGCACCCATTCCTGGGCTGACTGTGCCTCTAAGCCAGGCTCTGTGTCCCCGCACCCATTCCTGGGCTGACTGTGCCTCTGTCCCTGGATCTGTGTCCCAGCTCCCATTCCTTGGCAGACTGTGCCTCTCTCCCATGCTCGGTGTCCCAGCACCCATTTCTGGGAAGACTGTGCCTTTCTCCCTGGATCTGTGTCCCACCTCCCATTCCTGGGCTGACTCGGCCTCTATGCCAGGCTCTGGGCCAAGCACCCATTCCCGGGCTGACTGCGCCCCCTTCAGGCTCTGTGTCCCAGTTCACATTTTTGGGCTCAGCGTTCCTCTCTCCCAGGCTCTGTGTCCCAGCACCCATTCCTGGGCTGACTGTGCCTCTCTCCCTGGCTCTGTGTCCCAGCGCCCATTCCTAGGCTAACTGTGCCTCTCTCTCTGGCACTGTGTCCCAGCAGCCATTCCTGCTTTGACTGTGTCGCTGCCCGGCTCTGTGTCCCAGCACCCTTTCCTGGGCTGACTCTGCCTCCATGCCAGGCTCTTTATCCAAGCATCCATTCCTTGGCTGACTGTGCCTCTCTCCCTGGCTCTGTTTCCCAGCACCCATTCCTGTTCTCAGTGTTCCTCTCTCCCAGGCTCTGTGATCCAGCAGCCATTCCTGGGCTGACTCGGCCCCTTTTCAGTCTTGTGTCCCAGCACCCATTACTCGGCAGATAGCGTCTCTCTTGGCTCTGTGTCCCAGCAGCCTTTCCTGGGCTGATTGTTCCTCTCTCCCTGGATCTGTGTCCCTGCACCCATACCTGGGCTTACTTTGCCTCTCTCGCATGCTCTGTGTCCCTGCACCCATTCCTGGGCTCAGTGTTCCACTGTCCCAGGCTCTTAGTGCAAGCACCTATTCCTGGGCGGATTGTGCCTCTGTCCCATGCTCTTTGTCTAAGCACGCATTCCGGGGCTGGCTGCCCCCCCTTCATGCTTTTTGTCCAGCATCCAATTCCTGGGCTGACTGTGCCTCTCTCCCTATCTCTGTTTCCCAGCACAGGTTCCTGGGCTCAGTGTTCCTCTCTCCCAGGCTCTGTTTCTGAGTACCCATTCCTGGGCTAACTGTGCCTCTCACCGTGGATCTGTGTCCCAGCACCCATTCCTGGGCTGACTCTGCCTCTTTTCCAGGATCTGTGTCCAAGCACCCACTCCTGGTCTGACTGTGCCTCTCTCCCAGGCTCTGTGTCCCAGCACCCATTCCTGGGCTGACTCTGCCTCTAAGCCAGGCTCTGTGTCCCAGCACCCATTCCGGGGCTGACTGTGCCTCTAAGCCAGGCTCTGTGTCCCCGCACCCATTCCTGGGCAGACTGTGCCTCTCTCCCATGCTCGGTGTCCCAGCACCCATTTCTGGGCTGACTGTGCCTCTCTCCCATGCTCGGTGTCCCAGCACCCATTTCTGGGAAGACTGTGCCTTTCTCCCTGGATCTGTGTCCCACCTCCCATTCCTGGGCTGACTCGGCCTCTATGCCAGGCTCTGGGCCAAGCACCCATTCCCGGGCTGACTGCGCCCCCTTCAGGCTCTGTGTCCCAGTTCACATTTTTGGGCTCAGCGTTCCTCTCTCCCAGGCTCTGTGTCCCAGCCCCCATTCCTGGGCTGACTGTGCCTCTCTCCCTGGCTCTGTGTCCCAGCGCCCATTCCTAGGCTAACTGTGCCTCTCTCTCTGGCACTGTGTCCCAGCAGCCATTCCTGCTTTGACTGTGTCTCTGCCCGGCTCTGTGTCCCAGCACCCTTTCCTGGGCTGAGTCTGCCTCTATGCCAGGCTCTTTATCCAAGCACCCATTCCTTGGCTGACTGTGCCTCTCTCCCTGGCTCTGTTTCCCAGCACCCATTCCTGTTCTCAGTGTTCCTCTCTCCCAGGCTCTGTGTTCCAGCAGCCATTCCTGGGCTGACTGTTCCTCTCTTCCCGGATCTGTGTCCCAGCACCCATTCCTGGCCTACCCGGCCCCTTTCCAGTCTTGTGTCCCAGCACCCATTACTCGGCAGATAGTGGCTCTCTTGGCTCTGTGTCCCAGCAGCCTTTCCTGGGCTGATTGGTCCTCTCTCCCTGGATCTGTGTCCCTGCACCCATACCTGGGCTTACTTTTCCCTCTCTCGCATGCTCTGTGTCCCAGCACCCATTCCTGGGCTCAGTGTTCCACTGTCATCCCAGGCTCTGAGTCCAAGCACCTATTCCTGGGCGGATTGTGCCTCTCTCCCATGCTCTTTGTCTAAGCACGCATTCCAGGGCTGGCTGCCCCCCCTTCATGCTTTTTGTCAAGCATCCACTTCCTGGGCTGACTGTGCCTCTCTCCCAGGCTCTGTTTCCGAGTACCCATTCCTGGGCTAACTGTGCCTCTCTCCCTGGCTCTGTGTCCCAGCGCCCATTCCTAGGCTAACTGTGCCTCTCTCTCTGGCACTGTGTCCCAGCAGCCATTCCTGCTTTGACTGTGTCTCTGCCCGGCTCTGTGTCCCAGCACCCTTTCCTGGGCTGACTCTGCCTCCATGCCAGGCTCTTTATCCAAGCATCCATTCCTTGGCTGACTGTGCCTCTCTCCCTGGCTCTGTTTCCCAGCACCCATTCCTGTTCTCAGTGTTCCTCTCTCCCAGGCTCTGTGATCCAGCAGCCATTCCTGGGCTGACTCGGCCCCTTTTCAGTCTTGTGTCCCAGCACCCATTACTCGGCAGATAGCGTCTCTCTTGGCTCTGTGTCCCAGCAGCCATTCCTGGGCTGATTGTTCTTCTCTCCCTGGATCTGTGTCCCTGCACCCATACCTGGGCTTACTTTGCCTCTCTCGCATGCTCTGTGTCCCAGCACCCATTCCTGGGCTCAGTGTTCCACTGTCCCAGGCTCTGAGTGCAAGCACCTATTCCTGGGCGGATTGTGCCTCTGTCCCATGCTCTTTGTCTAAGCACGCATTCCGGGGCTGGCTTCCCCCCCTTCATGCTTTTTGTCCAGCATCCAATTCCTGGGCTGACTGTGCCTCTCTCCCTATCTCTGTTTCCCAGCACAGGTTCCTGGGCTCAGTGTTCCTCTCTCCCAGGCTCTGTTTCTGAGTACCCATTCCTGGGCTAACTGTGCCTCTCACCGTGGATCTGTGTCCCAGCACCCATTCCTGGGCTGACTCTGCCTCTTTTCCAGGATCTGTGTCCAAGCACCCACTCCTGGTCTGACTGTGCCTCTCTCCCAGGCTCTGTGTCCCAGCACCCATTCCTGGGCTGACTCTGCCTCTAAGCCAGGCTCTGTGTCCCAGCACCCATTCCGGGGCTGACTGTGCCTCTGTCCCTGGATCTGTGTCCCAGCTCCCATTCCTGGGCAGACTGTGCCTCTCTCCCATGCTCGGTGTCCCAGCACCCATTTCTGGGCTGACTGTGCCTTTCTCCCTGGATCTGTGTCCCACCTCCCATTCCTGGGCTGACTCGGCCTCTATGCCAGGCTCTGGGCCAAGCACCCATTCCCGGGCTGACTGCGCCCCCTTCAGGCTCTGTGTCCCAGTTCACATTTTTGGGCTCAGCGTTCCTCTCTCCCAGGCTCTGTGTCCCAGCACCCATTCCTAGGCTAACTGTGCCTCTCTCTCTGGCACTGTGTCCCAGCAGCCATTCCTGCTTTGACTGTGTCTCTGCCCGGCTCTGTGTCCCAGCACCCTTTCCTGGGCTGACTCTGCCTCTATGCCAGGCTCTTTATCCAAGCACCCATTCCTTGGCTGACTGTGCCTCTCTCCCTGGCTCTGTTTCCCAGCACCCATTCCTGTTCTCAGTGTTCCTCTCTCCCAGGCTCTGTGTTCCAGCAGCCATTCCTGGGCTGACTGATCCTCTCTTCCCGGATCTGTGTCCCAGCACCCATTCCTGGGCTGACTCGGCCCCTTTTCAGTCTTGTGTCCCAGCACCCATTACTGGGCAGATAGTGTCTCTCTTGGCTCTGTGTCCCAGCAGCCATTCCTGGGCTGATTGTTCCTCTCTCCCTGGATCTGTGTCCCTGCACCCATACCTGGGCTTACTTTGCCTCTCTCGCATGCTCTGTGTCCCAGCACCCATTCCTGGGCTCAGTGTTTTACTGTCATCCCAGGCTCTGAGTCCAAGCACCTATTCCTGGGCGGATTGTGCCTCTCTCCCATGCTCTTTGTCTAAGCACGCATTCCAGGGCTGGCTGCCCCCCCTACATGATTTTTGTCCAGCATCCACTTCCTGGGCTGACTGTGCGTCTCTCCCTATCTCTGTTTCCCAGCACAGGTTCCTGGGCTCAGTGTTCCCCTCTCCCAGGCTCTGTTTCCGAGTACCCATTCCTGGGCTAACTGTGCCTCTCACCGTGGATCTGTGTCCCAGCACCCATTCCTGGGCTGACTCTGCCTCTTTTCCTGGACCTGTGTCCAAGCACCCACTCCTGGTCTGACTGTGCCTCTCTCCCAGGCTCTGTGTACCAGCACCCATTCCTGGGCTGACTCTGCCTCTAAGCCAGGCTCTGTGTCCCAGCACCCATTCCTGGGCTGACTGTGCCTCTAAGCCAGGCTCTGTGTCCCCGCACCCATTCCTGGGCTGACTGTGCCTCTGTCCCTGGATCTGTGTCCCAGCTCCCATTCCTTGGCAGACTGTGCCTCTCTCCCATGCTCGGTGTCCCAGCACCCATTTCTGGGAAGACTGTGCCTTTCTCCCTGGATCTGTGTCCCACCTCCCATTCCTGGGCTGACTCGGCCTCTATGCCAGGCTCTGGGCCAAGCACCCATTCCCGGGCTGACTGCGCCCCCTTCAGGCTCTGTGTCCCAGTTCACATTTTTGGGCTCAGCGTTCCTCTCTCCCAGGCTCTGTGTCCCAGCACCCATTCCTGGGCTGACTGTGCCTCTCTCCCTGGCTCTGTGTCCCAGCGCCCATTCCTAGGCTAACTGTGCCTCTCTCTCTGGCACTGTGTCCCAGCAGCCATTCCTGCTTTGACTGTGTCGCTGCCCGGCTCTGTGTCCCAGCACCCTTTCCTGGGCTGACTCTGCCTCCATGCCAGGCTCTTTATCCAAGCATCCATTCCTTGGCTGACTGTGCCTCTCTCCCTGGCTCTGTTTCCCAGCACCCATTCCTGTTCTCAGTGTTCCTCTCTCCCAGGCTCTGTGATCCAGCAGCCATTCCTGGGCTGACTCGGCCCCTTTTCAGTCTTGTGTCCCAGCACCCATTACTCGGCAGATAGCGTCTCTCTTGGCTCTGTGTCCCAGCAGCCTTTCCTGGGCTGATTGTTCCTCTCTCCCTGGATCTGTGTCCCTGCACCCATACCTGGGCTTACTTTGCCTCTCTCGCATGCTCTGTGTCCCAGCACCCATTCCTGGGCTCAGTGTTCCACTGTCCCAGGCTCTGAGTGCAAGCACCTATTCCTGGGCGGATTGTGCCTCTGTCCCATGCTCTTTGTCTAAGCACGCATTCCGGGGCTGGCTGCCCCCCCTTCATGCTTTTTGTCCAGCATCCAATTCCTGGGCTGACTGTGCCTCTCTCCCTATCTCTGTTTCCCAGCACAGGTTCCTGGGCTCAGTGTTCCTCTCTCCCAGGCTCTGTTTCTGAGTACCCATTCCTGGGCTAACTGTGCCTCTCACCGTGGATCTGTGTCCCAGCACCCATTCCTGGGCTGACTCTGCCTCTTTTCCAGGATCTGTGTCCAAGCACCCACTCCTGGTCTGACTGTGCCTCTCTCCCAGGCTCTGTGTCCCAGCACCCATTCCTGGGCTGACTCTGCCTCTAAGCCAGGCTCTGTGTCCCAGCACCCATTCCGGGGCTGACTGTGCCTCTGTCCCTGGATCTGTGTCCCAGCTCCCATTCCAGGGAAGACTGTGCCTCTCTCCCATGCTCGGTGTCCCAGCACCCATTTCTGGGCTGACTGTGCCTTTCTCCCTGGATCTGTGTCCCACCTCCCATTCCTGGGCTGACTCGGCCTCTATGCCAGGCTCTGGGCCAAGCACCCATTCCCGGGCTGACTGCGCCCCCTTCAGGCTCTGTGTCCCAGTTCACATTTTTGGGCTCAGCGTTCCTCTCTCCCAGGCTCTGTGTCCCAGCACCCATTCCTAGGCTAACTGTGCCTCTCTCTCTGGCACTGTGTCCCAGCAGCCATTCCTGCTTTGACTGTGTCTCTGCCCGGCTCTGTGTCCCAGCACCCTTTCCTGGGCTGACTCTGCCTCTATGCCAGGCTCTTTATCCAAGCACCCATTCCTTGGCTGACTGTGCCTCTCTCCCTGGCTCTGTTTCCCAGCACCCATTCCTGTTCTCAGTGTTCCTCTCTCCCAGGCTCTGTGTTCCAGCAGCCATTCCTGGGCTGACTGTTCCTCTCTTCCCGGATCTGTGTCCCAGCACCCATTCCTGGGCTGACTCGGCCCCTTTTCAGTCTTGTGTCCCAGCACCCGTTACTCGGCAGATAGTGTCTCTCTTGGCTCTGTGTCCCAGCAGCCATTCCTGGGCTGATTGTTCCTCTCTCCCTGGATCTGTGTCCCTGCACCCATACCTGGGCTTACTTTGCCTCTCTCGCATGCTCTGTGTCCCAGCACCCATTCCTGGGCTCATTGTTTTACTGTCATCCCAGGCTCTGAGTCCAAGCACCTATTCCTGGGCGGATTGTGCCTCTCTCCCATGCTCTTTGTCTAAGCACGCATTCCAGGGCTGGCTGCCCCCCCTACATGATTTTTGTCCAGCATCCACTTCCTGGGCTGACTGTGCGTCTCTCCCTATCTCTGTTTCCCAGCACAGGTTCCTGGGCTCAGTGTTCCCCTCTCCCAGGCTCTGTTTCCGAGTACCCATTCCTGGGCTAACTGTGCCTCTCACCGTGGATCTGTGTCCCAGCACCCATTCCTGGGCTGACTCTGCCTCTTTTCCAGGATCTGTGTCCAAGCACCCACTCCTGGTCTGACTGTGCCTCTCTCCCAGGCTCTGTGTCCCAGCACCCATTCCTGGGCTGACTCTGCCTCTAAGCCAGGCTCTGTGTCCCAGCACTCATTTCTGGGCTGACTGTGCCTTTCTCCCTGGATCTGTGTCCCACCTCCCATTCCTGGGCTGACTCGGCCTCTATGCCAGGCTCTGGGCCAAGCACCCATTCCCGGGCTGACTGCGCCCCCTTCAGGCTCTGTGTCCCAGTTCACATTTTTGGGCTCAGCGTTCCTCTCTCCCAGGCTCTGTGTCCCAGCACCCATTCCTAGGCTAACTGTGCCTCTCTCTCTGGCACTGTGTCCCAGCAGCCATTCCTGCTTTGACTGTGTCTCTGCCCGGCTCTGTGTCCCAGCACCCTTTCCTGGGCTGAGTCGGCCTCTATGCCAGGCTCTTTATCCAAGCACCCATTCCTTGGCTGACTGTGCCTCTCTCCCTGGCTCTGTTTCCCAGCACCCATTCCTGTTCTCAGTGTTCCTCTCTCCCAGGCTCTGTGTTCCAGCAGCCATTCCTGGGCTGACTGTTCCTCTCTTCCCGGATCTGTGTCCCAGCACCCATTCCTGGGCTGACTCGGCCCCTTTTCAGTCTTGTGTCCCAGCACCCATTACTGGGCAGATAGTGTCTCTCTTGGCTCTGTGTCCCAGCAGCCTTTCCTGGGCTGATTGTTCCTCTCTCCCTGGATCTGTGTCCCTGCACCCATACCTGGGCTTACTTTGCCTCTCTCGCATGCTCTGTGTCCCAGCACCCATTCCTGGGCTCAGTGTTTTACTGTCATCCCAGGCTCTGAGTCCAAGCACCTATTCCTGGGCGGATTGTGCCTCTCTCCCATGCTCTTTGTCTAAGCACGCATTCCAGGGCTGGCTGCCCCCCCTACATGATTTTTGTCCAGCATCCCCTCCCTCGGCTGACTGTGCGTCTCTCCCTATCTCTGTTTCCCAGCACAGGTTCCTGGGCTCAGTGTTCCCCTCTCCCAGGCTCTGTTTCCGAGTACCCATTCCTGGGCTAACTGTGCCTCTCACCGTGGATCTGTGTCCCAGTACCCATTCCTGGGCTGACTCTGCCTCTTTTCCAGGATCTGTGTCCAAGCACCCACTCCTGGTCTGACTGTGCCTCTCTCCCAGGCTCTGTGTACCAGCACCCATTCCTGGGCTGACTCTGCCTCTAAGCCAGGCTCTGTGTACCAGCACCCATTCCTGGGCTGACTGTGCCTCTAAGCCAGGCTCTGTGTCCCCGCACCCATTCCTGGGCTGACTGTGCCTCTGTCCCTGGATCTGTGTCCCAGCTCCCATTCCTTGGCAGACTGTGCCTCTCTCCCATGCTCGGTGTCCCAGCACCCATTTCTGGGAAGACTGTGCCTTTCTCCCTGGATCTGTGTCCCGCCTCCCATTCCTGGGCTGACTCGGCCTCTATGCCAGGCTCTGGGCCAAGCACCCATTCCCGGGCTGACTGCGCCCCCTTCAGGCTCTGTGTCCCAGTTCACATTTTTGGGCTCAGCGTTCCTCTCTCCCAGGCTCTGTGTCCCAGCACCCATTCCTGGGCTGACTGTGCCTCTCTCCCTGGCTCTGTGTCCCAGCGCCCATTCCTAGGCTAACTGTGCCTCTCTCTCTGGCACTGTGTCCCAGCAGCCATTCCTGCTTTGACTGTGTCTCTGCCCGGCTCTGTGTCCCAGCACCCTTTCCTGGGCTGACTCTGCCTCCATGCCAGGCTCTTTATCCAAGCATCCATTCCTTGGCTGACTGTGCCTCTCTCCCTGGCTCTGTTTCCCAGCACCCATTCCTGTTCTCAGTGTTCCTCTCTCCCAGGCTCTGTGATCCAGCAGCCATTCCTGGGCTGACTCGGCCCCTTTTCAGTCTTGTGTCCCAGCACCCATTACTCGGCAGATAGCGTCTCTCTTGGCTCTGTGTCCCAGCAGCCTTTCCTGGGCTGATTGTTCCTCTCTCCCTGGATCTGTGTCCCTGCACCCATACCTGGGCTTTCTTTGCCTCTCTCGCATGCTCTGTGTCCCAGCACCCATTCCTGGGCTCAGTGTTCCACTGTCCCAGGCGCTGAGTGCAAGCACCTATTCCTGGGCGGATTGTGCCTCTGTCCCATGCTCTTTGTCTAAGCACGCATTCCGGGGCTGGCTGCCCCCCCTTCATGCTTTTTGTCCAGCATCCAATTCCTGGGCTGACTGTTCCTCTCTCCCTATCTCTGTTTCCCAGCACAGGTTCCTGGGCTCAGTGTTCCTCTCTCCCAGGCTCTGTTACTGAGTACCCATTCCTGGGCTAACTGTGCCTCTCACCGTGGATCTGTGTCCCAGCACCCATTCCTGGGCTGACTCTGCCTCTTTTCCAGGATCTGTGTCCAAGCACCCACTCCTGGTCTGACTGTGCCTCTCTCCCAGGCTCTGTGTCCCAGCACCCATTCCTGGGCTGACTCTGCCTCTAAGCCAGGCTCTGTGTCCCAGCACTCATTTCTGGGCTGACTGTGCCTTTCTCCCTGGATCTGTGTCCCACCTCCCATTCCTGGGCTGACTCGGCCTCTATGCCAGGCTCTGGGCCAAGCACCCATTCCCGGGCTGACTGCGCCCCCTTCAGGCTCTGTGTCCCAGTTCACATTTTTGGGCTCAGCGTTCCTCTCTCCCAGGCTCTGTGTCCCAGCACCCATTCCTAGGCTAACTGTGCCTCTCTCTCTGGCACTGTGTCCCAGCAGCCATTCCTGCTTTGACTGTGTCTCTGCCCGGCTCTGTGTCCCAGCACCCTTTCCTGGGCTGAGTCGGCCTCTATGCCAGGCTCTTTATCCAAGCACCCATTCCTTGGCTGACTGTGCCTCTCTCCCTGGCTCTGTTTCCCAGCACCCATTCCTGTTCTCAGTGTTCCTCTCTCCCAGGCTCTGTGTTCCAGCAGCCATTCCTGGGCTGACTGTTCCTCTCTTCCCGGATCTGTGTCCCAGCACCAATTCCTGGGCTGACTCGGCCCCTTTTCAGTCTTGTGTCCCAGCACCCATTACTGGGCAGATAGTGTCTCTCTTGGCTCTGTGTCCCAGCAGCCTTTCCTGGGCTGATTGTTCCTCTCTCCCTGGATCTGTGTCCCTGCACCCATTCCTGGGCTCAGTGTTTTACTGTCATCCCAGGCTCTGAGTGCAAGCACCTATTCCTGGGCGGATTGTGCCTCTCTCCCATGCTCTTTGTCTAAGCACGCATTCCAGGGCTGGCTGCCCCCCCTACATGATTTTTGTCCAGCATCCACTTCCTGGGCTGACTGTGCGTCTCTCCCTATCTCTGTTTCCCAGCACAGGTTCCTGGGCTCAGTGTTCCCCTCTCCCAGGCTCTGTTTCCGAGTACCCATTCCTGGGCTAACTGTGCCTCTCACCGTGGATCTGTGTCCCAGCACCCATTCCTGGGCTGACTCTGCCTCTTTTCCAGGATCTGTGTCCAAGCACCCACTCCTGGTCTGACTGTGCCTCTCTCCCAGGCTCTGTGTACCAGCACCCATTCCTGGGCTGACTCTGCCTCTAAGCCAGGCTCTGTGTCCCAGCACCCATTCCTGGGCTGACTGTGCCTCTAAGCCAGGCTCTGTGTCCCCGCACCCATTCCTGGGCTGACTGTGCCTCTGTCCCTGGATCTGTGTCCCAGCTCCCATTCCTTGGCAGACTGTGCCTCTCTCCCATGCTCGGTGTCCCAGCACCCATTTCTGGGAAGACTGTGCCTTTCTCCCTGGATCTGTGTCCCACCTCCCATTCCTGGGCTGACTCGGCCTCTATGCCAGGCTCTGGGCCAAGCACCCATTCCCGGGCTGACTGCGCCCCCTTCAGGCTCTGTGTCCCAGTTCACATTTTTGGGCTCAGCGTTCCTCTCTCCCAGGCTCTGTGTCCCAGCACCCATTCCTGGGCTGACTGTGCCTCTCTCCCTGGCTCTGTGTCCCAGCGCCCATTCCTAGGCTAACTGTGCCTCTCTCTCTGGCACTGTGTCCCAGCAGCCATTCCTGCTTTGACTGTGTCTCTGCCCGGCTCTGTGTCCCAGCACCCTTTCCTGGGCTGACTCTGCCTCCATGCCAGGCTCTTTATCCAAGCATCCATTCCTTGGCTGACTGTGCCTCTCTCCCTGGCTCTGTTTCCCAGCACCCATTCCTGTTCTCAGTGTTCCTCTCTCCCAGGCTCTGTGATCCAGCAGCCATTCCTGGGCTGACTCGGCCCCTTTTCAGTCTTGTGTCCCAGCACCCATTACTCGGCAGATAGCGTCTCTCTTGGCTCTGTGTCCCAGCAGCCTTTCCTGGGCTGATTGTTCCTCTCTCCCTGGATCTGTGTCCCTGCACCCATACCTGGGCTTTCTTTGCCTCTCTCGCATGCTCTGTGTCCCAGCACCCATTCCTGGGCTCAGTGTTCCACTGTCCCAGGCTCTGAGTGCAAGCACCTATTCCTGGGCGGATTGTTCCTCTGTCCCATGCTCTTTGTCTAAGCACGCATTCCAGGGCTGGCTGCCCCCCCTTCATGCTTTTTGTCCAGCATCCACTTCCTGGGCTGACTGTGCGTCTCTCCCTATCTCTGTTTCCCAGCACAGGTTCCTGGGCTCAGTGTTCCCCTCTCCCAGGCTCTGTTTCCGAGTACCCATTCCTGGGCTAACTGTGCCTCTCACCGTGGATCTGTGTCCCAGCACCCATTCCTGGGCTGACTCTGCCTCTTTTCCAGGATCTGTGTCCAAGCACCCACTCCTGGTCTGACTGTGCCTCTCTCCCAGGCTCTGTGTCCCAGCACCCATTCCTGGGCTGACTCTGCCTCTAAGCCAGGCTCTGTGTCCCAGCACCCATTCCGGGGCTGACTGTGCCTCTGTCCCTGGATCTGTGTCCCAGCTCCCATTCCTGGGCAGACTGTGCCTCTCTCCCATGCTCGGTGTCCCAGCACCCATTTCTGGGCTGACTGTGCCTTTCTCCCTGGATCTGTGTCCCACCTCCCATTCCTGGGCTGACTCGGCCTCTATGCCAGGCTCTGGGCCAAGCACCCATTCCCGGGCTGACTGCGCCCCCTTCAGGCTCTGTGTCCCAGTTCACATTTTTGGGCTCAGCGTTCCTCTCTCCCAGGCTCTGTGTCCCAGCACCCATTCCTGGGCTGACTGTGCCTCTCTCCCTGGCTCTGTGTCCCAGCGCCCATTCCTAGGCTAACTGTGCCTCTCTCTCTGGCACTGTGTCCCAGCAGCCATTCCTGCTTTGACTGTGTCTCTGCCCGGCTCTGTGTCCCAGCACCCTTTCCTGGGCTGAGTCTGCCTCTATGCCAGGCTCTTTATCCAAGCACCCATTCCTTGGCTGACTGTGCCTCTCTCCCTGGCTCTGTTTCCCAGCACCCATTCCTGTTCTCAGTGTTCCTCTCTCCCAGGCTCTGTGTTCCAGCAGCCATTCCTGGGCTGACTGTTCCTCTCTTCCCTGATCTGTGTCCCAGCACCCATTCCTGGCCTACTCGGCCCCTTTCCAGTCTTGTGTCCCAGCACCCATTACTCGGCGGATAGTGGCTCTCTTGGCTCTGTGTCCCAGCAGCCTTTCCTGGGCTGATTGTTCCTCTCTCCCTGGATCTGTGTCCCTGCACCCATACCTGGGCTTACTTTTCCCTCTCTCGCATGCTCTGTGTCCCAGCACCCATTCCTGGGCTCAGTGTTCCACTGTCATCCCAGGCTCTGAGTCCAAGCACCTATTCCTGGGCGGATTGTGCCTCTCTCCCATGCTCTTTGTCTAAGCACGCATTCCAGGGCTGGCTGCCCCCCCTTCATGCTTTTTGTCAAGCATCCACTTCCTGGGCTGACTGTGCCTCTCTCCCAGGCTCTGTTTCCGAGTACCCATTCCTGGGCTAACTGTGCCTCTCACCGTGGATCTGTGTCCCAGCACCCATTCCTGGGCTGACTCTGCCTCTTTTCCAGGATCTGTGTCCAAGCACCCACTCCTGGTCTGACTGTGCCTCTCTCCCAGGCTCTGTGTCCCAGCACCCATTCCTGGGCTGACTGTGCCTCAAAGCCAGGCTCTGTGTCCCAGCACCCATTCCTGGGCTGACTGTGCCTCTGTCCCTGGATCTGTGTCCCAGCTCCCATTCCTGGGCAGACTGTGCCTCTCTCCCAGGCTCTGTGTACCAGCACCCATTCCTGGGCTGACTCTGCCTCTAAGCCAGGCTCTGTGTCCCAGCACCCATTCCTGGGCTGACTGTGCCTCTAAGCCAGGCTCTGTGTCCCCGCACCCATTCCTGGGCTGACTGTGCCTCTGTCCCTGGATCTGTGTCCCAGCTCCCATTCCTTGGCAGACTGTGCCTCTCTCCCATGCTCGGTGTCCCAGCACCCATTTCTGGGAAGACTGTGCCTTTCTCCCTGGATCTGTGTCCCACCTCCCATTCCTGGGCTGACTCGGCCTCTATGCCAGGCTCTGGGCCAAGCACCCATTCCCGGGCTGACTGCGCCCCCTTCAGGCTCTGTGTCCCAGTTCACATTTTTGGGCTCAGCGTTCCTCTCTCCCAGGCTCTGTGTCCCAGCACCCATTCCTGGGCTGACTGTGCCTCTCTCCCTGGCTCTGTGTCCCAGTGCCCATTCCTAGGCTAACTGTGCCTCTCTCTCTGGCACTGTGTCCCAGCAGCCATTCCTGCTTTGACTGTGTCTCTGCCCGGCTCTGTGTCCCAGCACCCTTTCCTGGGCTGACTCTGCCTCCATGCCAGGCTCTTTATCCAAGCATCCATTCCTTGGCTGACTGTGCCTCTCTCCCTGGCTCTGTTTCCCAGCACCCATTCCTGTTCTCAGTGTTCCTCTCTCCCAGGCTCTGTGATCCAGCAGCCATTCCTGGGCTGACTCGGCCCCTTTTCAGTCTTGTGTCCCAGCACCCATTACTCGGCAGATAGCGTCTCTCTTGGCTCTGTGTCCCAGCAGCCTTTCCTGGGCTGATTGTTCCTCTCTCCCTGGATCTGTGTCCCTGCACCCATACCTGGGCTTTCTTTGCCTCTCTCGCATGCTCTGTGTCCCAGCACCCATTCCTGGGCTCAGTGTTCCACTGTCCCAGGCTCTGAGTGCAAGCACCTATTCCTGGGCGGATTGTGCCTCTGTCCCATGCTCTTTGTCTAAGCACGCATTCCGGGGCTGGCTGCCCCCCCTTCATGCTTTTTCTCCAGCATCCAATTCCTGGGCTGACTGTGCCTCTCTCCCTATCTCTGTTTCCCAGCACAGGTTCCTGGGCTCAGTGTTCCTCTCTCCCAGGCTCTGTTTCTGAGTACCCATTCCTGGGCTAACTGTGCCTCTCACCGTGGATCTGTGTCCCAGCACCCATTCCTGGGCTGACTCTGCCTCTTTTCCAGGATCTGTGTCCAAGCACCCACTCCTGGTCTGACTGTGCCTCTCTCCCAGGCTCTGTGTCCCAGCACCCATTCCTGGGCTGACTCTGCCTCTAAGCCAGGCTCTGTGTCCCAGCACCCATTCCGGGGCTGACTGTGCCTCTGTCCCTGGATCTGTGTCCCAGCTCCCATTCCTGGGCAGACTGTGCCTCTCTCCCATGCTCGGTGTCCCAGCACCCATTTCTGGGCTGACTGTGCCTTTCTCCCTGGATCTGTGTCCCACCTCCCATTCCTGGGCTGACTCGGCCTCTATGCCAGGCTCTGGGCCAAGCACCCATTCCCGGGCTGACTGCGCCCCCTTCAGGCTCTGTGTCCCAGTTCACATTTTTGGGCTCAGCGTTCCTCTCTCCCAGGCTCTGTGTCCCAGCACCCATTCCTGGGCTGACTGTGCCTCTCTCCCTGGCTCTGTGTCCCAGCGCCCATTCCTAGGCTAACTGTGCCTCTCTCTCTGGCACTGTGTCCCAGCAGCCATTCCTGCTTTGACTGTGTCTCTGCCCGGCTCTGTGTCCCAGCACCCTTTCCTGGGCTGAGTCTGCCTCTATGCCAGGCTCTTTATCCAAGCACCCATTCCTTGGCTGACTGTGCCTCTCTCCCTGGCTCTGTTTCCCAGCACCCATTCCTGTTCTCAGTGTTCCTCTCTCCCAGGCTCTGTGTTCCAGCAGCCATTCCTGGGCTGACTGTTCCTCTCTACCCGGATCTGTGTCCCAGCACCCATTCCTGGCCTACTCGGCCCCTTTCCAGTCTTGTGTCCCAGCACCCATTACTCGGCAGATAGTGGCTCTCTTGGCTCTGTGTCCCAGCAGCCTTTCCTGGGCTGATTGTTCCTCTCTCCCTGGATCTGTGTCCCTGCACCCATACCTGGGCTTACTTTTCCCTCTCTCGCATGCTCTGTGTCCCAGCACCCATTCCTCGGCTCAGTGTTCCACTGTCATCCCAGGCTCTGAGTCCAAGCACCTATTCCTGGGCGGATTGTGCCTCTCTCCCATGCTCTTTGTCTAAGCAAGCATTCCAGGGCTGGCTGCCCCCCCTTCATGCTTTTTGTCAAGCATCCACTTCCTGGGCTGACTGTGCCTCTCTCCCAGGCTCTGTTTCCGAGTACCCATTCCTGGGCTAACTGTGCCTCTCACCGTGGATCTGTGTCCCAGCACCCATTCCTGGGCTGACTCTGCCTCTTTTCCAGGATCTGTGTCCAAGCACCCACTCCTGGTCTGACTGTGCCTCTCTCCCAGGCTCTGTGTCCCAGCACCCATTCCTGGGCTGACTGTGCCTCTAAGCCAGGCTCTGTGTCCCCGCACCCATTCCTGGGCTGACTGTGCCTCTGTCCCTGGATCTGTGTCCCAGCTCCCATTCCTGGGCAGACTGTGCCTCTCTCCCATGCTCGGTGTCCCAGCACCCATTTCTGGGCTGACTGTGCCTTTCTCCCTGGATCTGTGTCCCACCTCCCATTCCTGGGCTGACTCGGCCTCTATGCCAGGCTCTGGGCCAAGCACCCATTCCCGGGCTGACTGCGCCCCCTTCAGGCTCTGTGTCCCAGGTCACATTTTTGGGCTCAGCGTTCCTCTCTCCCAGGCTCTGTGTCCCAGCACCCATTCCTGGGCTGACTGTGCCTCTCTCCCTGGCTCTGTGTCCCAGCGCCCATTCCTAGGCTAACTGTGCCTCTCTCTCTGGCACTGTGTCCCAGCAGCCATTCCTGCTTTGACTGTGTCTCTGCCCGGCTCTGTGTCCCAGCACCCTTTCCTGGGCTGACTCTGCCTCTATGCCAGGCTCTTTATCCAAGCACCCATTCCTTGGCTGACTGTGCCTCTCTCCCTGGCTCTGTTTCCCAGCACCCATTCCTGTTCTCAGTGTTCCTCTCTCCCAGGCTCTGTGTTCCAGCAGCCATTCCTGGGCTGACTGTTCCTCTCTTCCCGGATCTGTGTCCCAGCACCCATTCCTGGGCTGACTCGGCCCCTTTTCAGTCTTGTGTCCCAGCACCCATTACTCGGCAGATAGTGTCTCTCTTGGCTCTGTGTCCCAGCAGCCATTCCTGGGCTGATTGTTCCTCTCTCCCTGGATCTGTGTCCCTGCACCCATACCTGGGCTTACTTTGCCTCTCTCGCATGCTCTGTGTCCCAGCACCCATTCCTGGGCTCAGTGTTTTACTGTCATCCCAGGCTCTGAGTCCAAGCACCTATTCCTGGGCGGATTGTGCCTCTCTCCCATGCTCTTTGTCTAAGCACGCATTCCGGGGCTGGCTGCCCCCCCTACATGATTTTTGTCCAGCATCCACTTCCTGGGCTGACTGTGCGTCTCTCCCTATCTCTGTTTCCCAGCACAGGTTCCTGGGCTCAGTGTTCCCCTCTCCCAGGCTCTGTTTCCGAGTACCCATTCCTGGGCTAACTGTGCCTCTCACCGTGGATCTGTGTCCCAGCACCCATTCCTGGGCTGACTCTGCCTCTTTTCCAGGATCTGTGTCCAAGCACCCACTCCTGGTCTGACTGTGCCTCTCTCCCAGGCTCTGTGTACCAGCACCCATTCCTGGGCTGACTCTGCCTCTAAGCCAGGCTCTGTGTCCCAGCACCCATTCCTGGGCTGACTGTGCCTCTAAGCCAGGCTCTGTGTCCCCGCACCCATTCCTGGGCTGACTGTGCCTCTGTCCCTGGATCTGTGTCCCAGCTCCTATTCCTTGGCAGACTGTGCCTCTCTCCCATGCTCGGTGTCCCAGCACCCATTTCTGGGAAGACTGTGCCTTTCTCCCTGGATCTGTGTCCCACCTCCCATTCCTGGGCTGACTCGGCCTCTATGCCAGGCTTTGGGCCAAGCACCCATTCCAGAGCTGACTGCACCCCCTTCAGGCTCTGTGTCCCAGTTCACATTTTTGGGCTCAGCGTTCCTCTCTCCCAGGCTCTGTGTCCCAGCACCCATTCCTGGGCTGACTGTGCCTCTCTCCCTGGCTCTGTGTCCCAGCGCCCATTCCTAGGCTAACTGTGCCTCTCTCTCTGGCACTGTGTCCCAGCATCCATTCCTGCTTTGACTGTGTCTCTGCCCGGCTCTGTGTCCCAGCACCCTTTCCTGGGCTGACTCTGCCTCCATGCCAGGCTCTTTATCCAAGCATCCATTCCTTGGCTGACTGTGCCTCTCTCCCTGGCTCTGTTTCCCAGCACCCATTCCTGTTCTCAGTGTTCCTCTCTCCCAGGCTCTGTGATCCAGCAGCCATTCCTGGGCTGACTCGGCCCCTTTTCAGTCTTGTGTCCCAGCACCCATTACTCGGCAGATAGCGTCTCTCTTGACTCTGTGTCCCAGCAGCCTTTCCTGGGCTGATTGTTCCTCTCTCCCTGGATCTGTGTCCCTGCACCCATACCTGGGCTTTCTTTGCCTCTCTCGCATGCTCTGTGTCCCAGCACCCATTCCTGGGCTCAGTGTTCCACTGTCCCAGGCTCTGAGTGCAAGCACCTATTCCTGGGCGGATTGTGCCTCTGTCCCATGCTCTTTGTCTAAGCACGCATTCCGGGGCTGGCTGCCCCCCCTTCATGCTTTTTGTCCAGCATCCAATTCCTGGGCTGACTGTGCCTCTCTCCCTATCTCTGTTTCCCAGCACAGGTTCCTGGGCTCAGTGTTCCTCTCTCCCAGGCTCTGTTTCTGAGTACACATTCCTGGGCTAACTGTGCCTCTCACCGTGGATCTGTGTCCCAGCACCCATTCCTGGGCTGACTCTGCCTCTTTTCCAGGATCTGTGTCCAAGCACCCACTCCTGGTCTGACTGTGCCTCTCTCCCAGGCTCTGTGTCCCAGCACCCATTCCTGGGCTGACTCTGCCTCTAAGCCAGGCTCTGTGTCCCAGCACCCATTCCGGGGCTGACTGTGCCTCTGTCCCTGGATCTGTGTCCCAGCTCCCATTCCTGGGCAGACTGTGCCTCTCTCCCATGCTCGGTGTCCCAGCACCCATTTCTGGGCTGACTGTGCCTTTCTCCCTGGATCTGTGTCCCACCTCCCATTCCTGGGCTGACTCGGCCTCTATGCCAGGCTCTGGGCCAAGCACCCATTCCCGGGCTGACTGCGCCCCCTTCAGGCTCTGTGTCCCAGTTCACATTTTTGGGCTCAGCGTTCCTCTCTCCCAGGCTCTGTGTCCCAGCACCCATTCCTAGGCTAACTGTGCCTCTCTCTCTGGCACTGTGTCCCAGCAGCCATTCCTGCTTTGACTGTGTCTCTGCCCGGCTCTGTGTCCCAGCACCCTTTCCTGGGCTGACTCTGCCTCTATGCCAGGCTCTTTATCCAAGCACCCATTCCTTGGCTGACTGTGCCTCTCTCCCTGGCTCTGTTTCCCAGCACCCATTCCTGTTCTCAGTGTTCCTCTCTCCCAGGCTCTGTGTTCCAGCAGCCATTCCTGGGCTGACTGTTCCTCTCTTCCCGGATCTGTGTCCCAGCACCCATTCCTGGGCTGACTCGGCCCCTTTTCAGTCTTGTGTCCCAGCACCCATTACTCGGCAGATAGTGTCTCTCTTGGCTCTGTGTCCCAGCAGCCATTCCTGGGCTGATTGTTCCTCTCTCCCTGGATCTGTGTCCCTGCACCCATACCTGGGCTTACTTTGCCTCTCTCGCATGCTCTGTGTCCCAGCACCCATTCCTGGGCTCAGTGTTTTACTGTCATCCCAGGCTCTGAGTCCAAGCACCTATTCCTGGGCGGATTGTGCCTCTCTCCCATGCTCTTTGTCTAAGCACGCATTCCAGGGCTGGCTGCCCCCCCTACATGATTTTTGTCCAGCATCCACTTCCTGGGCTGACTGTGCGTCTCTCCCTATCTCTGTTTCCCAGCACAGGTTCCTGGGCTCAGTGTTCCCCTCTCCCAGGCTCTGTTTCCGAGTACCCATTCCTGGGCTAACTGTGCCTCTCACCGTGGATCTGTGTCCCAGCACCCATTCCTGGGCTGACTCTGCCTCTTTTCCAGGATCTGTGTCCAAGCACCCACTCCTGGTCTGACTGTGCCTCTCTCCCAGGCTCTGTGTACCAGCACCCATTCCTGGGCTGACTCTGCCTCTAAGCCAGGCTCTGTGTCCCAGCACCCATTCCTGGGCTGACTGTGCCTCTAAGCCAGGCTCTGTGTCCCCGCACCCATTCCTGGGCTGACTGTGCCTCTGTCCCTGGATCTGTGTCCCAGCTCCCATTCCTTGGCAGACTGTGCCTCTCTCCCATGCTCGGTGTCCCAGCACCCATTTCTGGGAAGACTGTGCCTTTCTCCCTGGATCTGTGTCCCACCTCCCATTCCTGGGCTGACTCGGCCTCTATGCCAGGCTCTGGGCCAAGCACCCATTCCCGGGCTGACTGCGCCCCCTTCAGGCTCTGTGTCCCAGTTCACATTTTTGGGCTCAGCGTTCCTCTCTCCCAGGCTCTGTGTCCCAGCACCCATTCCTGGGCTGACTGTGCCTCTCTCCCTGGCTCTGTGTCCCAGCGCCCATTCCTAGGCTAACTGTGCCTCTCTCTCTGGCACTGTGTCCCAGCAGCCATTCCTGCTTTGACTGTGTCTCTGCCCGGCTCTGTGTCCCAGCACCCTTTCCTGGGCTGACTCTGCCTCCATGCCAGGCTCTTTATCCAAGCATCCATTCCTTGGCTGACTGTGCCTCTCTCCCTGGCTCTGTTTCCCAGCACCCATTCCTGTTCTCAGTGTTCCTCTCTCCCAGGCTCTGTGATCCAGCAGCCATTCCTGGGCTGACTCGGCCCCTTTTCAGTCTTGTGTCCCAGCACCCATTACTCGGCAGATAGCGTCTCTCTTGACTCTGTGTCCCAGCAGCCTTTCCTGGGCTGATTGTTCCTCTCTCCCTGGATCTGTGTCCCTGCACCCATACCTGGGCTTTCTTTGCCTCTCTCGCATGCTCTGTGTCCCAGCACCCATTCCTGGGCTCAGTGTTCCACTGTCCCAGGCTCTGAGTGCAAGCACCTATTCCTGGGCGGATTGTGCCTCTGTCCCATGCTCTTTGTCTAAGCACGCATTCCGGGGCTGGCTGCCCCCCCTTCATGCTTTTTGTCCAGCATCCAATTCCTGGGCTGACTGTTCCTCTCTCCCTATCTCTGTTTCCCAGCACAGGTTCCTGGGCTCAGTGTTCCTCTCTCCCAGGCTCTGTTACTGAGTACCCATTCCTGGGCTAACTGTGCCTCTCACCGTGGATCTGTGTCCCAGCACCCATTCCTGGGCTGACTCTGCCTCTTTTCCAGGATCTGTGTCCAAGCACCCACTCCTGGTCTGACTGTGCCTCTCTCCCAGGCTCTGTGTCCCAGCACCCATTCCTGGGCTGACTCTGCCTCTAAGCCAGGCTCTGTGTCCCAGCACCCATTCCGGGGCTGACTGTGCCTCTGTCCCTGGATCTGTGTCCCAGCTCCCATTCCTGGGCAGACTGTGCCTCTCTCCCATGCTCGGTGTCCCAGCACTCATTTCTGGGCTGACTGTGCCTTTCTCCCTGGATCTGTGTCCCACCTCCCATTCCTGGGCTGACTTGGCCTCTATGCCAGGCTCTGGGCCAAGCACCCATTCCCAGGCTGACTGCGCCCCCTTCAGGCTCTGTGTCCCAGTTCACATTTTTGGGCTCAGCGTTCCTCTCTCCCAGGCTCTGTGTCCCAGCACCCATTCCTAGGCTAACTGTGCCTCTCTCTCTGGCACTGTGTCCCAGCAGCCATTCCTGCTTTGACTGTGTCTCTGCCCGGCTCTGTGTCCCAGCACCCTTTCCTGGGCTGAGTCGGCCTCTATGCCAGGCTCTTTATCCAAGCACCCATTCCTTGGCTGACTGTGCCTCTCTCCCTGGCTCTGTTTCCCAGCACCCATTCCTGTTCTCAGTGTTCCTCTCTCCCAGGCTCTGTGTTCCAGCAGCCATTCCTGGGCTGACTGTTCCTCTCTTCCCGGATCTGTGTCCCAGCACCCATTCCTGGGCTGACTCGGCCCCTTTTCAGTCTTGTGTCCCAGCACCCATTACTGGGCAGATAGTGTCTCTCTTGGCTCTGTGTCCCAGCAGCCTTTCCTGGGCTGATTGTTCCTCTCTCCCTGGATCTGTGTCCCTGCACCCATACCTGGGCTTACTTTGCCTCTCTCGCATGCTCTGTGTCCCAGCACCCATTCCTGGGCTCAGTGTTTTACTGTCATCCCAGGCTCTGAGTCCAAGCACCTATTCCTGGGCGGATTGTGCCTCTCTCCCATGCTCTTTGTCTAAGCACGCATTCCAGGGCTGGCTGCCCCCCCTACATGATTTTTGTCCAGCATCCACTTCCTGGGCTGACTGTGCGTCTCTCCCTATCTCTGTTTCCCAGCACAGGTTCCTGGGCTCAGTGTTCCCCTCTCCCAGGCTCTGTTTCCGAGTACCCATTCCTGGGCTAACTGTGCCTCTCACCGTGGATCTGTGTCCCAGCACCCATTCCTGGGCTGACTCTGCCTCTTTTCCCGGATCTGTGTCCAAGCACCCACTCCTGGTCTGACTGTGCGTCTCTCCCAGGCTCTGTGTACCAGCACCCATTCCTGGGCTGACTCTGCCTCTAAGCCAGGCTCTGTGTCCCCGCACCCATTCCTGGGCTGACTGTGCCTCTGTCCCTGGATCTGTGTCCCAGCTCCCATTCCTTGGCAGACTGTGCCTCTCTCCCATGCTCGGTGTCCCAGCACCCATTTCTGGGAAGACTGTGCCTTTCTCCCTGGATCTGTGTCCCACCTCCCATTCCTGGGCTGACTCGGCCTCTATGCCAGGCTCTGGGCCAAGCACCCATTCCCGGGCTGACTGTGCCCCCTTCAGGCTCTGTGTCCCAATTCACATTTTTGGGCTCAGCGTTCCTCTCTCCCAGGCTCTGTGTCCCAGCACCCATTCCTGGGCTGACTGTGCCTCTCTCCCTGGCTCTGTGTCCCAGCGCCCATTCCTAGGCTAACTGTGCCTCTCTCTCTGGCACTGTGTCCCAGCAGCCATTCCTGCTTTGACTGTGTCTCTGCCCGGCTCTGTGTCCCAGCACCCTTTCCTGGGCTGACTCTGCCTCCATGCCAGGCTCTTTATCCAAGCATCCATTCCTTGGCTGACTGTGCCTCTCTCCCTGGCTCTGTTTCCCAGCACCCATTCCTGTTCTCAGTGTTCCTCTCTCCCAGGCTCTGTGATCCAGCAGCCATTCCTGGGCTGACTCGGCCCCTTTTCAGTCTTGTGTCCCAGCACCCATTACTCGGCAGATAGCGTCTCTCTTGGCTCTGTGTCCCAGCAGCCTTTCCTGGGCTGATTGTTCCTCTCTCCCTGGATCTGTGTCCCTGCACCCATACCTGGGCTTTCTTTGCCTCTCTCGCATGCTCTGTGTCCCAGCACCCATTCCTGGGCTCAGTGTTCCACTGTCCCAGGCTCTGAGTGCAAGCACCTATTCCTGGGCGGATTGTGCCTCTGTCCCATGCTCTTTGTCTAAGCACGCATTCCGGGGCTGGCTGCCCCCCCTTCATGCTTTTTCTCCAGCATCCAATTCCTGGGCTGACTGTGCCTCTCTCCCTATCTCTGTTTCCCAGCACAGGTTCCTGGGCTCAGTGTTCCTCTCTCCCAGGCTCTGTTTCTGAGTACCCATTCCTGGGCTAACTGTGCCTCTCACCGTGGATCTGTGTCCCAGCACCCATTCCTGGGCTGACTCTGCCTCTTTTCCAGGATCTGTGTCCAAGCACCCACTCCTGGTCTGACTGTGCCTCTCTCCCAGGCTCTGTGTCCCAGCACCCATTCCTGGGCTGACTCTGCCTCTAAGCCAGGCTCTGTGTCCCAGCACCCATTCCGGGGCTGACTGTGCCTCTGTCCCTGGATCTGTGTCCCAGCTCCCATTCCTGGGCAGACTGTGCCTCTCTCCCATGCTCGGTGTCCCAGCACCCATTTCTGGGCTGACTGTGCCTTTCTCCCTAGATCTGTGTCCCACCTCCCATTCCTGGGCTGACTCGGCCTCTATGCCAGGCTCTGGGCCAAGCACCCATTCCTGGGCTGACTGCGCCCCCTTCAGGCTCTGTGTCCCAGTTCACATTTTTGGGCTCAGCGTTCCTCTCTCCCAGGCTCTGTGTCCCAGCACCCATTCCTGGGCTGACTGTGCCTCTCTCCCTGGCTCTGTGTCCCAGCGCCCATTCCTAGGCTAACTGTGCCTCTCTCTCTGGCACTGTGTCCCAGCAGCCATTCCTGCTTTGACTGTGTCTCTGCCCGGCTCTGTGTCCCAGCACCCTTTCCTGGGCTGACTCTGCCTCTATGCCAGGCTCTTTATCCAAGCACCCATTCCTTGGCTGACTGTGCCTCTCTCCCTGGCTCTGTTTCCCAGCACCCATTCCTGTTCTCAGTGTTCCTCTCTCCCAGGCTCTGTGTTCCAGCAGCCATTCCTGGGCTGACTGTTCCTCTCTTCCCGGATCTGTGTCCCAGCACCCATTCCTGGCCTACTCGGCCCCTTTCCAGTCTTGTGTCCCAGCACCCATTACTCGGCAGATAGTGGCTCTCTTGGCTCTGTGTCCCAGCAGCCTTTCCTGGGCTGATTGTTCCTCTCTCCCTGGATCTGTGTCCCTGCACCCATACCTGGGCTTACTTTTCCCTCTCTCGCATGCTCTGTGTCCCAGCACCCATTCCTGGGCTCAGTGTTCCACTGTCATCCCAGGCTCTGAGTCCAAGCACCTATTCCTGGGCGGATTGTGCCTCTCTCCCATGCTCTTTGTCTAAGCACGCATTCCAGGGCTGGCTGCCCCCCCTTCATGCTTTTTGTCAAGCATCCACTTCCTGGGCTGACTGTGCCTCTCTCCCAGGCTCTGTTTCCGAGTACCCATTCCTGGGCTAACTGTGCCTCTCACCGTGGATCTGTGTCCCAGCACCCATTCCTGGGCTGACTCTGCCTCTTTTCCAGGATCTGTGTCCAAGCACCCACTCCTGGGCTGACTCTGCCTCTCTCCCAGGCTCTGTGTCCCAGCACCCATTCCTGGGCTGACTGTGCCTCTAAGCCAGGCTCTGTGTCCCCGCACCCATTCCTGGGCTGACTGTGCCTCTGTCCCTGGATCTGTGTCCCAGCTCCCATTCCTGGGCAGACTGTGCCTCTCTCCCATGCTCGGTGTCCCAGCACCCATTTCTGGGAAGACTGTGCCTTTCTCCCTGGATCTGTGTCCCACCTCCCATTCCTGGGCTGACTCGGCCTCTATGCCAGGCTCTGGGCCAAGCACCCATTCCCGGGCTAACTGCGCCCCCTTCAGGCTCTGTGTCCCAGGTCACATTTTTGGGCTCAGCGTTCCTCTCTCCCAGGCTCTGTGTCCCAGCACCCATTCCTGGGCTGACTGTGCCTCTCTCCCTGGCTCTGTGTCCCAGCGCCCATTCCTAGGCTAACTGTGCCTCTCTCTCTGGCACTGTGTCCCAGCAGCCATTCCTGCTTTGACTGTGTCTCTGCCCGGCTCTGTGTCCCAGCACCCTTTCCTGGGCTGACTCTGCCTCCATGCCAGGCTCTTTATCCAAGCATCCATTCCTTGGCTGACTGTGCCTCTCTCCCTGGCTCTGTTTCCCAGCACCCATTCCTGTTCTCAGTGTTCCTCTCTCCCAGGCTCTGTGTCCCAGCACCCATTCCTGGGCTGACTCGGCCCCTTTTCAGTCTTGTGTCCCAGCACCCATTACTCGGCAGATAGCGTCTCTCTTGGCTCTGTGTCCCAGCAGCCTTTCCTGGGCTGATTGTTCCTCTCTCCCTGGATCTGTGTCCCTGCACCCATACCTGGGCTTACTTTGCCTCTCTCGCATGCTCTGTGTCCCAGCACCCATTCCTGGGCTCAGTGTTTTACTGTCATCCCAGGCTCTGAGTCCAAGCACCTATTCCTGGGCGGATTGTGCCTCTCTCCCATGCTCTTTGTCTAAGCACGCATTCCAGGGCTGGCTGCCCCCCCTACATGATTTTTGTCCAGCATCCACTTCCTGGGCTGACTGTGCGTCTCTCCCTATCTCTGTTTCCCACCACAGGTTCCTGGGCTCAGTGTTCCTCTCTCCCAGGCTCTGTTTCCGAGTACCCATTCCTGGGCTAACTGTGCCTCTCACCGTGGATCTGTGTCCCAGCACCCATTCCTGGGCTGACTCTGCCTCTTTTCCAGGATCTGTGTCCAAGCACCCACTCCTGGTCTGACTGTGCCTCTCTCCCAGGCTCTGTGTACCAGCACCCATTCCTGGGCTGACTCTGCCTCTAAGCCAGGCTCTGTGTCCCAGCACCCATTCCTGGGCTGACTGTGCCTCTAAGCCAGGCTCTGTGTCCCCGCACCCATTCCTGGGCTGACTGTGCCTCTGTCCCTGGATCTGTGTCCCAGCTCCCATTCCTTGGCAGACTGTGCCTCTCTCCCATGCTCGGTGTCCCAGCACCCATTTCTGGGAAGACTGTGCCTTTCTCCCTGGATCTGTGTCCCACCTCCCATTCCTGGGCTGACTCGGCCTCTATGCCAGGCTCTGGGCCAAGCACCCATTCCCGGGCTGACTGTGCCTCTCTCCCTGGCTCTGTTTCCCAGCACCCATTCCTGTTCTCAGTGTTCCTCTCTCCCAGGCTCTGTGTTCCAGCAGCCATTCCTGGGCTGACTGTTCCTCTCTTCCCGGATCTGTGTCCCAGCACCCATTCCTGGGCTGACTCGGCCCCTTTTCAGTCTTGTGTCCCAGCACCCATTACTCGGCAGATAGTGTCTCTCTTGGCTCTGTGTCCCAGCAGCCATTCCTGGGCTGATTGTTCCTCTCTCCCTGGATCTGTGTCCCTGCACCCATACCTGGGCTTACTTTGCCTCTCTCGCATGCTCTGTGTCCCAGCACCCATTCCTGGGCTCAGTGTTTTACTGTCATCCCAGGCTCTGAGTCCAAGCACCTATTCCTGGGCGGATTGTGCCTCTCTCCCATGCTCTTTGTCTAAGCAAGCATTCCAGGGCTGGCTGCCCCCCCTACATGATTTTTGTCCAGCATCCACTTCCTGGGCTGACTGTGCGTCTCTCCCTATCTCTGTTTCCCAGCACAGGTTCCTGGGCTCAGTGTTCCCCTCTCCCAGGCTCTGTTTCCGAGTACCCATTCCTGGGGTAACTGTGCCTCTCACCGTGGATCTGTGTCCCAGCACCCATTCCTGGGCTGACTCTGCCTCTTTTCCAGGATCTGTGTCCAAGCACCCACTCCTGGTCTGACTGTGCCTCTCTCCCAGGCTCTGTGTACCAGCACCCATTCCTGGGCTGACTCTGCCTCTAAGCAAGGCTCTGTGTCCCAGCACCCATTCCTGGGCTGACTGTGCCTCTAAGCCAGGCTCTGTGTCCCCGCACCCATTCCTGGGCTGACTGTGCCTCTGTCCCTGGATCTGTGTCCCAGCTCCTATTCCTTGGCAGACTGTGCCTCTCTCCCATTCTCGGTGTCCCAGCACCCATTTCTGGGAAGACTGTGCCTTTCTCCCTGGATCTGTGTCCCACCTCCCATTCCTGGGCTGACTCGGCCTCTATGCCAGGCTTTGGGCCAAGCACCCATTCCCGAGCTGACTGCGCCCCCTTCAGGCTCTGTGTCCCCATTCACATTTTTGGGCTCAGCGTTCCTCTCTCCCAGGCTCTGTGTCCCAGCACCCATTCCTGGGCTGACTGTGCCTCTCTCCCTGGCTCTGTGTCCCAGCGCCCATTCCTAGGCTAACTGTGCCTCTCTCTCTGGCACTGTGTCCCAGCAGCCATTCCTGCTTTGACTGTGTCTCTGCCCGGCTCTGTGTCCCAGCACCCTTTCCTGGGCTGACTCTGCCTCCATGCCAGGCTCTTTATCCAAGCATCCATTCCTTGGCTGACTGTGCCTCTCTCCCTGGCTCTGTTTCCCAGCACCCATTCCTGTTCTCAGTGTTCCTCTCTCCCAGGCTCTGTGATCCAGCAGCCATTCCTGGGCTGACTCGGCCCCTTTTCAGTCTTGTGTCCCAGCACCCATTACTCGGCAGATAGCGTCTCTCTTGACTCTGTGTCCCAGCAGCCTTTCCTGGGCTGATTGTTCCTCTCTCCCTGGATCTGTGTCCCTGCACCCATACCTGGGCTTTCTTTGCCTCTCTCGCATGCTCTGTGCCCCAGCACCCATTCCTGGGCTCAGTGTTCCACTGTCCCAGGCTCTGAGTGCAAGCACCTATTCCTGGGCGGATTGTGCCTCTGTCCCATGCTCTTTGTCTAAGCACGCATTCCGGGGCTGGCTGCCCCCCCTTCATGCTTTTTGTCCAGCATCCAATTCCTGGGCTGACTGTGCCTCTCTCCCTATCTCTGTTTCCCAGCACAGGTTCCTGGGCTCAGTGTTCCTCTCTCCCAGGCTCTGTTTCTGAGTACCCATTCCTGGGCTAACTGTGCCTCTCACCATGGATCTGTGTCCCAGCACCCATTCCTGGGCTGACTCTGCCTCTTTTCCAGGATCTGTGTCCAAGCACCCACTCCTGGTCTGACTGTGCCTCTCTCCCAGGCTCTGTGTCCCAGCACCCATTCCTGGGCTGACTCTGCCTCTAAGCCAGGCTCTGTGTCCCAGCACCCATTCCGGGGCTGACTGTGCCTCTGTCCCTGGATCTGTGTCCCAGCTCCCATTCCTGGGCAGACTGTGCCTCTCTCCCATGCTCAGTGTCCCAGCACTCATTTCTGGGCTGACTGTGCCTTTCTCCCTGGATCTGTGTCCCACCTCCCATTCCTGGGCTGACTCGGCCTCTATGCCAGGCTCTGGGCCAAGCACCCATTCCCGGGCTGACTGCGCCCCCTTCAGGCTCTGTGTCCCAGTTCACATTTTTGGGCTCAGCGTTCCTCTCTCCCAGGCTCTGTGTCCCAGCACCCATTCCTGGGCTGACTGTGCCTCTCTCCCTGGCTCTGTGTCCCAGCGCCCATTCCTAGGCTAACTGTGCCTCTCTCTCTGGCACTGTGTCCCAGCAGCCATTCCTGCTTTGACTGTGTCTCTGCCCGGCTCTGTGTCCCAGCACCCTTTCCTGGGCTGACTCTGCCTCTATGCCAGGCTCTTTATCCAAGCACCCATTCCTTGGCTGACTGTGCCTCTCTCCCTGGCTCTGTTTCCCAGCACCCATTCCTGTTCTCAGTGTTCCTCTCTCCCAGGCTCTGTGTTCCAGCAGCCATTCCTGGGCTGACTGTTCCTCTCTTCCCGGATCTGTGTCCCAGCACCCATTCCTGGCCTACTCGGCCCCTTTCCAGTCTTGTGTCCCAGCACCCATTACTCGGCAGCTAGTGGCTCTCTTGGCTCTGTGTCCCAGCAGCCTTTCCTGGGCTGATTGTTCCTCTCTCCCTGGATCTGTGTCCCTGCACCCATACCTGGGCTTACTTTTCCCTCTCTCGCATGCTCTGTGTCCCAGCACCCATTCCTGGGCTCAGTGTTCCACTGTCATCCCAGGCTCTGAGTCCAAGCACCTATTCCTGGGCGGATTGTGCCTCTCTCCCATGCTCTTTGTCTAAGCACGCATTCCCGGGCTGGCTGCCCCCCCTTCATGCTTTTTGTCAAGCATCCACTTCCTGGGCTGACTGTGCCTCTCTCCCAGGCTCTGTTTCCGAGTACCCATTCCTGGGCAAACTGTGCCTCTCACCGTGGATCTGTGTCCCAGCACCCATTCCTGGGCTGACTCTGCCTCTTTTCCAGGATCTGTGTCCAAGCACCCACTCCTGGTCTGACTGTGCCTCTCTCCCAGGCTCTGTGTCCCAGCACCCATTCCTGGGCTGACTGTGCCTCTAAGCCAGGCTCTGTGTCCCCGCACCCATTCCTGGGCTGACTGTGCCTCTGTCCCTGGATCTGTGTCCCAGCTCCCATTCCTGGGCAGACTGTGCCTCTCTCCCATGCTCGGTGTCCCAGCACCCATTTCTGGGAAGACTGTGCCTTTCTCCCTGGATCTGTGTCCCACCTCCCATTCCTGGGCTGACTCGGCCTCTATGCCAGGCTCTGGGCCAAGCACCCATTCCCGGGCTGACTGTGCCTCTCTCCCTGGCTCTGTGTCCCAGCGCCCATTCCTAGGCTAACTGTGCCTCTCTCTCTGGCACTGTGTCCCTGCAGCCATTCCTGCTTTGACTGTGTCTCTGCCCGGCTCTGTGTCCCAGCACCCTTTCCTGGGCTGACTCTGCCTCCATGCCAGGCTCTTTATCCAAGCATCCATTCCTTGGCTGACTGTGCCTCTCTCCCTGGCTCTGTTTCCCAGCACCCATTCCTGTTCTCAGTGTTCCTCTCTGCCCGGCTCTGTGTTCCAGCAGCCATTCCTGGGCTGACTGATCCTCTCTTCCCGGATCTGTGTCCCAGCACCCATTCCTGGGCTGACTCTGCCCCTTTTCAGTCTTGTGTCCCAGCACCCATTACTGGGCAGATAGTGTCTCTCTTGGCTCTGTGTCCCAGCAGCCATTCCTGGGCTGATTGTTCCTCTCTCCCTGGATCTGTGTCCCTGCACCCATACCTGGGCTTACTTTGCCTCTCTCGCATGCTCTGTGTCCCAGCACCCATTCCTGGGCTCAGTGTTTTACTGTCATCCCAGGCTCTGAGTCCAAGCACCTATTCCTGGGCGGATTGTGCCTCTCTCCCATGCTCTTTGTCTAAGCACGCATTCCAGGGCTGGCTGCCCCCCCTACATGATTTTTGTCCAGCATCCACTTCCTGGGCTGACTGTGCGTCTCTCCCTATCTCTGTTTCCCACCACAGGTTCCTGGGCTCAGTGTTCCCCTCTCCCAGGCTCTGTTTCCGAGTACCCATTCCTGGGCTAACTGTGCCTCTCACCGTGGATCTGTGTCCCAGCACCCATTCCTGGGCTGACTCTGCCTCTTTTCCAGGATCTGTGTCCAAGCACCCACTCCTGGTCTGACTGTGCCTCTCTCCCAGGCTCTGTGTACCAGCACCCATTCCTGGGCTGACTCTGCCTCTAAGCCAGGCTCTGTGTCCCAGCACCCATTCCTGGGCTGACTGTGCCTCTAAGCCAGGCTCTGTGTCCCCGCACCCATTCCTGGGCTGACTGTGCCTCTGTCCCTGGATCTGTGTCCCAGCTCCCATTCCTGGGCAGACTGTGCCTCTCTCCCATGCTCGGTGTCCCAGCACCCATTTCTGGGAAGACTGTGCCTTTCTCCCTGGATCTGTGTCCCACCTCCCATTCCTGGGCTGACTCGGCCTCTATGCCAGGCTCTGGGCCAAGCACCCATTCCCGGGCTGACTGCGCCCCCTTCAGGCTCTGTGTCCCAGGTCACATTTTTTGGCTCAGCGTTCCTCTCTCCCAGGCTCTGTGTCCCAGCACCCATTCCTGGGCTGACTGTGCCTCTCTCTCTGGCACTGTGTCCCAGCGCCCATTCCTAGGCTAACTGTGCCTCTCTCTCTGGCACTGTGTCCCAGCAGCCATTCCTGCTTTGACTGTGTCTCTGCCCGGCTCTGTGTCCCAGCACCCTTTCCTGGGCTGAGTCTGCCTCCATGCCAGGCTCTTTATCCAAGCATCCATTCCGTGGCTGACTGTGCCTCTCTCCCTGGCTCTGTTTCCCAGCACCCATTCCTGTTCTCAGTGTTCCTCTCTCCCAGGCTCTGTGATCCAGCAGCCATTCCTGGGCTGACTCGGCCCATTTTCAGTCTTGTGTCCCAGCACCCATTACTCGGCAGATAGCGTCTCTCTTGGCTCTGTGTCCCAGCAGCCTTTCCTGGGCTGATTGTTCCTCTCTCCCTGGATCTGTGTCCCTGCACCCATACCTGGGCTTTCTTTGCCTCTCTCGCATGCTCTGTGTCCCAGCACCCATTCCTGGGCTCAGTGTTCCACTGTCCCAAGCTCTGAGTGCAAGCACCTATTCCTGGGCGGATTGTGCCTCTGTCCCATGATCTTTGTCTAAGCACGCATTCCGGGGCTGGCTGCCCCCCCTTCATGCTTTTTGTCCAGCATCCAATTCCTGGGCTGACTGTGCCTCTCTCCCTATCTCTGTTTCCCAGCACAGGTTCCTGGGCTCAGTGTTCCTCTCTCCCAGGCTCTGTTTCTGAGTACCCATTCCTGGGCTAACTATGCCTCTCACCGTGGATCTGTGTCCCAGCACCCATTCCTGGGCTGACTCTGCCTCTTTTCCAGGATCTGTGTCCAAGCACCCACTCCTGGTCTGACTGTGCCTCTCTCCCAGGCTCTGTGTCCCAGCACCCATTCCTGGGCTGACTCTGCCTCTAAGCCAGGCTCTGTGTCCCAGCACCCATTCCGGGGCTGACAGTGCCTCTGTCCCTGGATCTGTGTCCCAGCTCCCATTCCTGGGCAGACTGTGCCTCTCTCCCATGCTCGGTGTCCCAGCACCCATTTCTGGGCTGACTGTGCCTTTCTCCCTGGATCTGTGTCCCACCTCCCATTCCTGGGCTGACTCGGCCTCTATGCCAGGCTCTGGGCCAAGCACCCATTCCCGGGCTGACTGCGCCCCCTTCAGGCTCTGGGTCCCAGTTCACATTTTTGGGCTCAGCGTTCCTCTCTCCCCGGCTCTGTGTCCCAGCACCCATTCCTAGGCTGACTGTGCCTCTCTCTCTGGCACTGTGTCCCAGCAGCCATTCCTGCTTTGACTGTGTCTCTGCCCGGCTCTGTGTCCCAGCACCCTTTCCTGGGCTGACTCTGCCTCTATGCCAGGCTCTTTATCCAAGCACCCATTCCTTGGCTGACTGTGCCTCTCTCCCTGGCTCTGTTTCCCAGCACCCATTCCTGTTCTCAGTGTTCCTCTCTCCCAGGCTCTGTGTTCCAGCAGCCATTCCTGGGCTGACTGATCCTCTCTTCCCGGATCTGTGTCCCAGCACCCATTCCTGGGCTGACTCGGCCCCTTTTCAGTCTTGTGTCCCAGCACCCATTACTGGGCAGATAGTGTCTCTCTTGGCTCTGTGTCCCAGCAGCCATTCCTGGGCTGATTGTTCCTCTCTCCCTGGATCTGTGTCCCTGCACCCATACCTGGGCTTACTTTGCCTCTCTCGCATGCTCTGTGTCCCAGCACCCATTCCTGGGCTCAGTGTTTTACTGTCATCCCAGGCTCTGAGTCCAAGCACCTATTCCTGGGCGGATTGTGCCTCTCTCCCATGCTCTTTGTCTAAGCACGCATTCCAGGGCTGGCTGCCCCCCCTACATGATTTTTGTCCAGCATCCACTTCCTGGGCTGACTGTGCGTCTCTCCCTATCTCTGTTTCCCAGCACAGGTTCCTGGGCTCAGTGTTCCCCTCTCCCAGGCTCTGTTTCCGAGTACCCATTCCTGGGCTAACTGTGCCTCTCACCGTGGATCTGTGTCCCAGCACCCATTCCTGGGCTGACTCTGCCTCTTTTCCAGGATCTGTGTCCAAGCACCCACTCCTGGTCTGACTGTGCCTCTCTCCCAGGCTCTGTGTACCAGCACCCATTCCTGGGCTGACTCTGCCTCTAAGCCAGGCTCTGTGTCCCAGCACCCATTCCTGGGCTGACTGTGCCTCTAAGCCAGGCTCTGTGTCCCCGCACCCATTCCTGGGCTGACTGTGCCTCTGTCCCTGGATCTGTGTCCCAGCTCCCATTCCTTGGCAGACTGTGCCTCTCTCCCATGCTCGGTGTCCCAGCACCCATTTCTGGGAAGACTGTGCCTTTCTCCCTGGATCTGTGTCCCACCTCCCATTCCTGGGCTGACTCGGCCTCTATGCCAGGCTCTGGGCCAAGCACCCATTCCCGGGCTGACTGCGCCCCCTTCAGGCTCTGTGTCCCAGTTCACATTTTTGGGCTCAGCGTTCCTCTCTCCCAGGCTCTGTGTCCCAGCACCCATTCCTGGGCTGACTGTGCCTCTCTCCCTGGCTCTGTGTCCCAGCGCCCATTCCTAGGCTAACTGTGCCTCTCTCTCTGGCACTGTGTCCCAGCAGCCATTCCTGCTTTGACTGTGTCTCTGCCCGGCTCTGTGTCCCAGCACCATTTCCTGGGCTGACTCTGCCTCCATGCCAGGCTCTTTATCCAAGCATCCATTCCTTGGCTGACTGTGCCTCTCTCCCTGGCTCTGTTTCCCAGCACCCATTCCTGTTCTCAGTGTTCCTCTCTCCCAGGCTCTGTGATCCAGCAGCCATTCCTGGGCTGACTCGGCCCCTTTTCAGTCTTGTGTCCCAGCACCCATTACTCGGCAGATAGCGTCTCACTTGGCTCTGTGTCCCAGCAGCCTTTCCTGGGCTGATTGTTCCTCTCTCCCTGGATCTGTGTCCCTGCACCCATACCTGGGCTTTCTTTGCCTCTCTCGCATGCTCTGTGTCCCAGCACCCATTCCTGGGCTCAGTGTTCCACTGTCCCAGGCTCTGAGTGCAAGCACCTATTCCTGGGCGGATTGTGCCTCTGTCCCATGCTCTTTGTCTAAGCACGCATTCCGGGGCTGGCTGCCCCCCCTTCATGCTTTTTCTCCAGCATCCAATTCCTGGGCTGACTGTGCCTCTCTCCCTATCTCTGTTTCCCAGCACAGGTTCCTGGGCTCAGTGTTCCTCTCTCCCAGGCTCTGTTTCTGAGTACCCATTCCTGGGCTAACTGTGCCTCTCACCGTGGATCTGTGTCCCAGCACCCATTCCTGGGCTGACTCTGCCTCTTTTCCAGGATCTGTGTCCAAGCACCCACTCCTGGTTTGACTGTGCCTCTCTCCCAGGCTCTGTGTCCCAGCACCCATTCCTGGGCTGACTCTGCCTCTAAGTCAGGCTCTCTGTCCCAGCACCCATTCCGGGGCTGACTGTGCCTCTGTCCCTGGATCTGTGTCCCAGCTCCCATTCCTGGGCAGACTGTGCCTCTCTCCCATGCTCGGTGTCCCAGCACCCATTTCTGGGCTGACTGTGCCTTTCTCCCTGGATCTGTGTCCCACCTCCCATTCCTGGGCTGACTCGGCCTCTATGCCAGGCTCTGGGCCAAGCACCCATTCCCGGGCTGACTGCGCCCCCTTCAGGCTCTGTGTCCCTGTTCACATTTTTGGGCTCAGCGTTCCTCTCTCCCAGGCTCTGTGTCCCAGCGCCCATTCCTAGGCTAACTGTGCCTCTCTCTCTGGCACTGTGTCCCAGCAGCCATTCCTGCTTTGACTGTGTCTCTGCCCGGCTCTGTGTCCCAGCACCCTTTCCTGGGCTGAGTCGGCCTCTATGCCAGGCTCTTTATCCAAGCACCCATTCCTTGGCTGACTGTGCCTCTCTCCCTGGCTCTGTTTCCCAGCACCCATTCCTGTTCTCAGTGTTCCTCTCTCCCAGGCTCTGTGTTCCAGCAGCCATTCCTGGGCTGACTGTTCCTCTCTTCCCGGATCTGTGTCCCAGCACCCATTCCTGGGCTGACTCGGCCCCTTTTCAGTCTTGTGTCCCAGCACCCATTACTGGGCAGATAGTGTCTCTCTTGGCTCTGTGTCCCAGCAGCCTTTCCTGGGCTGATTGTTCCTCTCTCCCTGGATCTGTGTCCCTGCACCCATACCTGGGCTTACTTTGCCTCTCTCGCATGCTCTGTGTCCCAGCACCCATTCCTGGGCTCAGTGTTTTACTGTCATCCCAGGCTCTGAGTCCAAGCACCTATTCCTGGGCGGATTGTGCCTCTCTCCCATGCTCTTTGTCTAAGCACGCATTCCAGGGCTGGCTGCCCCCCCTACATGATTTTTGTCCAGCATCCACTTCCTGGGCTGACTGTGCGTCTCTCCCTATCTCTGTTTCCCAGCACAGGTTCCTGGGCTCAGTGTTCCCCTCTCCCAGGCTCTGTTTCCGAGCACCCATTCCTGGGCTAACTGTGCCTCTCACCGTGGATCTGTGTCCCAGCACCCATTCCTGGGCTGACTCTGCCTCTTTTCCAGGATCTGTGTCCAAGCACCCACTCCTGGTCTGACTGTGCCTCTCTCCCAGGCTCTGTGTACCAGCACCCATTCCTGGGCTGACTCTGCCTCTAAGCCAGGCTCTGTGTCCCAGCACCCATTCCTGGGCTGACTGTGCCTCTAAGCCAGGCTCTGTGTCCCCGCACCCATTCCTGGGCTGACTGTGCCTCTGTCCCTGGATCTGTGTCCCAGCTCCCATTCCTTGGCAGACTGTGCCTCTCTCCCATGCTCGGTGTCCCAGCACCCATTTCTGGGAAGACTGTGCCTTTCTCCCTGGATCTGTGTCCCACCTCCCATTCCTGGGCTGACTCGGCCTCTATGCCAGGCTCTGGGCCAAGCACCCTTTCCCGGGCTGACTGCGCCCCCTTCAGGCTCTGTGTCCCAGGTCACATTTTTGGGCTCAGTGTTCCTCTCTCCCAGGCTCTGTGTCCCAGCACCCATTCCTGGGCTGACTGTGCCTCTCTCCCTGGCTCTGTGTCCCAGCGCCCATTCCTAGGCTAACTGTGCCTCTCTCTCTGGCACTGTGTCCCAGCAGCCATTCCTGCTTTGACTGTGTCTCTGCCCGGCTCTGTGTCCCAGCACCCTTTCCTGGGCTGACTCTGCCTCCATGCCAGGCTCTTTATCCAAGCATCCATTCCTTGGCTGACTGTGCCTCTCTCCCTGGCTCTGTTTCCCAGCACCCATTCCTGTTCTCAGTGTTCCTCTCTCCCAGGCTCTGTGATCCAGCAGCCATTCCTGGGCTGACTCGGCCCCTTTTCAGTCTTGTGTCCCAGCACCCATTACTCGGCAGATAGCGTCTCTCTTGGGTCTGTGTCCCAGCAGCCTTTCCTGGGCTGATTGTTCCTCTCTCCCTGGATCTGTGTCCCTGCACCCATACCTGGGCTTTCTTTGCCTCTCTCGCATGCTCTGTGTCCCAGCACCCATTCCTGGGCTCAGTGTTCCACTGTCCCAGGCTCTGAGTGCAAGCACCTATTCCTGGGCGGATTGTGCCTCTGTCCCATGCTCTTTGTCTAAGCACGCATTCCGGGGCTGGCTGCCCCCCCTTCATGCTTTTTGTCCAGCACCCATTCCTGGGCTGACTGTGCCTCTCTCCCTGGCTCTGTGTCCCAGCGCCCATTCCTAGGCTAACTGTGCCTCTCTCTCTGGCACTGTGTCCCAGCAGCCATTCCTGCTTTGACTGTGTCTCTGCCCGGCTCTGTGTCCCAGCACCCTTTCCTGGGCTGACTCTGCCTCTATGCCAGGCTCTTTATCCAAGCACCCATTCCTTGGCTGACTGTGCCTCTCTCCCTGGCTCTGTTTCCCAGCACCCATTCCTGTTCTCAGTGTTCCTCTCTCCCAGGCTCTGTGTTCCAGCAGCCATTCCTGGGCTGACTGTTCCTCTCTTCCCGGATCTGTGTCCCAGCACCCATTCCTGGCCTACTCGGCCCCTTTCCAGTCTTGTGTCCCAGCACCCATTACTCGGCAGATAGTGGCTCTCTTGGCTCTGTGTCCCAGCAGCCTTTCCTGGGCTGATTGTTCCTCTCTCCCTGGATCTGTGTCCCTGCACCCATACCTGGGCTTACTTTTCCCTCTCTCGCATGCTCTGTGTCCCAGCACCCATTCCTGGGCTCAGTGTTCCACTGCCATCCCAGGCTCTGAGTCCAAGCACCTATTCCTGGGCGGATTGTGCCTCTCTCCCATGCTCTTTGTCTAAGCACGCATTCCCGGGCTGGCTGCCCCCCCTTCATGCTTTTTGTCAAGCATCCACTTCCTGGGCTGACTGTGCCTCTCTCCCAGGCTCTGTTTCCGAGTACCCATTCCTGGGCAAACTGTGCCTCTCACCGTGGATCTGTGTCCCAGCACCCATTCCTGGGCTGACTCTGCCTCTTTTCCAGGATCTGTGTCCAAGCACCCACTCCTGGTCTGACTGTGCCTCTCTCCCAGGCTCTGTGTCCCAGCACCCATTCCTGGGCTGACTGTGCCTCTAAGCCAGGCTCTGTGTCCCCGCACCCATTCCTGGGCTGACTGTGCCTCTGTCCCTGGATCTGTGTCCCAGCTCCCATTCCTGGGCAGACTGTGCCTCTCTCCCATGCTCGGTGTCCCAGCACCCATTTCTGGGAAGACTGTGCCTTTCTCCCTGGATCTGTGTCCCACCTCCCATTCCTGGGCTGACTCGGCCTCTATGCCAGGCTCTGGGCCAAGCACCCATTCCCGGGCTGACTGCGCCCCCTTCAGGCTCTGTGTCCCAGGTCACATTTTTTGGCTCAGCGTTCCTCTCTCCCAGGCTCTGTGTCCCAGCACCCATTCCTGGGCTGACTGTGCCTCTCTCCCTGGCTCTGTGTCCCAGCGCCCATTCCTAGGCTAACTGTGCCTCTCTCTCTGGCACTGGGTCCCAGCAGCCATTCCTGCTTTGACTGTGTCTCTGCCCGGCTCTGTGTCCCAGCACCCTTTCCTGGGCTGACTCGGCCCCTTTTCAGTCTTGTGTCCCAGCACCCATTACTGGGCAGATAGTGTCTCTCTTGGCTCTGTGTCCCAGCAGCCTTTCCTGGGCTGATTGTTCCTCTCTCCCTGGATCTGTGTCCCTGCACCCATACCTGGGCTTACTTTGCCTCTCTCGCATGCTCTGTGTCCCAGCACCCATTCCTGGGCTCAGTGTTTTACTGTCATCCCAGGCTCTGAGTCCAAGCACCTATTCCTGGGCGGATTGTGCCTCTCTCCCATGCTCTTTGTCTAAGCACGCATTCCAGGGCTGGCTGCCCCCCCTACATGATTTTTGTCCAGCATCCACTTCCTGGGCTGACTGTGCGTCTCTCCCTATCTCTGTTTCCCAGCACAGGTTCCTGGGCTCAGTGTTCCCCTCTCCCAGGCTCTGTTTCCGAGTACCCATTCCTGGGCTAACTGTGCCTCTCACCGTGGATCTGTGTCCCAGCACCCATTCCTGGGCTGACTCTGCCTCTTTTCCAGGATCTGTGTCCAAGCACCCACTCCTGGTCTGACTGTGCCTCTCTCCCAGGCTCTGTGTACCAGCACCCATTCCTGGGCTGACTCTGCCTCTAAGCCAGGCTCTGTGTCCCAGCACCCATTCCTGGGCTGACTGTGCCTCTAAGCCAGGCTCTGTGTCCCCGCACCCATTCCTGGGCTGACTGTGCCTCTGTCCCTGGATCTGTGTCCCAGCTCCCATTCCTTGGCAGACTGTGCCTCTCTCCCATGCTCGGTGTCCCAGCACCCATTTCTGGGAAGACTGTGCCTTTCTCCCTGGATCTGTGTCCCACCTCCCATTCCTGGGCTGACTCGGCCTCTATGCCAGGCTCTGGGCCAAGCACCCATTCCCGGGCTGACTGCGCCCCCTTCAGGCTCTGTGTCCCAGTTCACATTTTTGGGCTCAGCGTTCCTCTCTCCCAGGCTCTGTGTCCCAGCACCCATTCCTGGGCTGACTGTGCCTCTCTCCCTGGCTCTGTGTCCCAGCGCCCATTCCTAGGCTAACTGTGCCTCTCTCTCTGGCACTGTGTCCCAGCAGCCATTCCTGCTTTGACTGTGTCTCTGCCCGGCTCTGTGTCCCAGCACCATTTCCTGGGCTGACTCTGCCTCCATGCCAGGCTCTTTATCCAAGCATCCATTCCTTGGCTGACTGTGCCTCTCTCCCTGGCTCTGTTTCCCAGCACCCATTCCTGTTCTCAGTGTTCCTCTCTCCCAGGCTCTGTGATCCAGCAGCCATTCCTGGGCTGACTCGGCCCCTTTTCAGTCTTGTGTCCCAGCACCCATTACTCGGCAGATAGCGTCTCACTTGGCTCTGTGTCCCAGCAGCCTTTCCTGGGCTGATTGTTCCTCTCTCCCTGGATCTGTGTCCCTGCACCCATACCTGGGCTTTCTTTGCCTCTCTCGCATGCTCTGTGTCCCAGCACCCATTCCTGGGCTCAGTGTTCCACTGTCCCAGGCTCTGAGTGCAAGCACCTATTCCTGGGCGGATTGTGCCTCTGTCCCATGCTCTTTGTCTAAGCACGCATTCCGGGGCTGGCTGCCCCCCCTTCATGCTTTTTCTCCAGCATCCAATTCCTGGGCTGACTGTGCCTCTCTCCCTATCTCTGTTTCCCAGCACAGGTTCCTGGGCTCAGTGTTCCTCTCTCCCAGGCTCTGTTTCTGAGTACCCATTCCTGGGCTAACTGTGCCTCTCACCGTGGATCTGTGTCCCAGCACCCATTCCTGGGCTGACTCTGCCTCTTTTCCAGGATCTGTGTCCAAGCACCCACTCCTGGTTTGACTGTGCCTCTCTCCCAGGCTCTGTGTCCCAGCACCCATTCCTGGGCTGACTCTGCCTCTAAGTCAGGCTCTCTGTCCCAGCACCCATTCCGGGGCTGACTGTGCCTCTGTCCCTGGATCTGTGTCCCAGCTCCCATTCCTGGGCAGACTGTGCCTCTCTCCCATGCTCGGTGTCCCAGCACCCATTTCTGGGCTGACTGTGCCTTTCTCCCTGGATCTGTGTCCCACCTCCCATTCCTGGGCTGACTCGGCCTCTATGCCAGGCTCTGGGCCAAGCACCCATTCCCGGGCTGACTGCGCCCCCTTCAGGCTCTGTGTCCCTGTTCACATTTTTGGGCTCAGCGTTCCTCTCTCCCAGGCTCTGTGTCCCAGCGCCCATTCCTAGGCTAACTGTGCCTCTCTCTCTGGCACTGTGTCCCAGCAGCCATTCCTGCTTTGACTGTGTCTCTGCCCGGCTCTGTGTCCCAGCACCCTTTCCTGGGCTGAGTCGGCCTCTATGCCAGGCTCTTTATCCAAGCACCCATTCCTTGGCTGACTGTGCCTCTCTCCCTGGCTCTGTTTCCCAGCACCCATTCCTGTTCTCAGTGTTCCTCTCTCCCAGGCTCTGTGTTCCAGCAGCCATTCCTGGGCTGACTGTTCCTCTCTTCCCGGATCTGTGTCCCAGCACCCATTCCTGGGCTGACTCGGCCCCTTTTCAGTCTTGTGTCCCAGCACCCATTACTGGGCAGATAGTGTCTCTCTTGGCTCTGTGTCCCAGCAGCCTTTCCTGGGCTGATTGTTCCTCTCTCCCTGGATCTGTGTCCCTGCACCCATACCTGGGCTTACTTTGCCTCTCTCGCATGCTCTGTGTCCCAGCACCCATTCCTGGGCTCAGTGTTTTACTGTCATCCCAGGCTCTGAGTCCAAGCACCTATTCCTGGGCGGATTGTGCCTCTCTCCCATGCTCTTTGTCTAAGCACGCATTCCAGGGCTGGCTGCCCCCCCTACATGATTTTTGTCCAGCATCCACTTCCTGGGCTGACTGTGCGTCTCTCCCTATCTCTGTTTCCCAGCACAGGTTCCTGGGCTCAGTGTTCCCCTCTCCCAGGCTCTGTTTCCGAGCACCCATTCCTGGGCTAACTGTGCCTCTCACCGTGGATCTGTGTCCCAGCACCCATTCCTGGGCTGACTCTGCCTCTTTTCCAGGATCTGTGTCCAAGCACCCACTCCTGGTCTGACTGTGCCTCTCTCCCAGGCTCTGTGTACCAGCACCCATTCCTGGGCTGACTCTGCCTCTAAGCCAGGCTCTGTGTCCCAGCACCCATTCCTGGGCTGACTGTGCCTCTAAGCCAGGCTCTGTGTCCCCGCACCCATTCCTGGGCTGACTGTGCCTCTGTCCCTGGATCTGTGTCCCAGCTCCCATTCCTTGGCAGACTGTGCCTCTCTCCCATGCTCGGTGTCCCAGCACCCATTTCTGGGAAGACTGTGCCTTTCTCCCTGGATCTGTGTCCCACCTCCCATTCCTGGGCTGACTCGGCCTCTATGCCAGGCTCTGGGCCAAGCACCCTTTCCCGGGCTGACTGCGCCCCCTTCAGGCTCTGTGTCCCAGGTCACATTTTTGGGCTCAGTGTTCCTCTCTCCCAGGCTCTGTGTCCCAGCACCCATTCCTGGGCTGACTGTGCCTCTCTCCCTGGCTCTGTGTCCCAGCGCCCATTCCTAGGCTAACTGTGCCTCTCTCTCTGGCACTGTGTCCCAGCAGCCATTCCTGCTTTGACTGTGTCTCTGCCCGGCTCTGTGTCCCAGCACCCTTTCCTGGGCTGACTCTGCCTCCATGCCAGGCTCTTTATCCAAGCATCCATTCCTTGGCTGACTGTGCCTCTCTCCCTGGCTCTGTTTCCCAGCACCCATTCCTGTTCTCAGTGTTCCTCTCTCCCAGGCTCTGTGATCCAGCAGCCATTCCTGGGCTGACTCGGCCCCTTTTCAGTCTTGTGTCCCAGCACCCATTACTCGGCAGATAGCGTCTCTCTTGGGTCTGTGTCCCAGCAGCCTTTCCTGGGCTGATTGTTCCTCTCTCCCTGGATCTGTGTCCCTGCACCCATACCTGGGCTTTCTTTGCCTCTCTCGCATGCTCTGTGTCCCAGCACCCATTCCTGGGCTCAGTGTTCCACTGTCCCAGGCTCTGAGTGCAAGCACCTATTCCTGGGCGGATTGTGCCTCTGTCCCATGCTCTTTGTCTAAGCACGCATTCCGGGGCTGGCTGCCCCCCCTTCATGCTTTTTGTCCAGCACCCATTCCTGGGCTGACTGTGCCTCTCTCCCTGGCTCTGTGTCCCAGCGCCCATTCCTAGGCTAACTGTGCCTCTCTCTCTGGCACTGTGTCCCAGCAGCCATTCCTGCTTTGACTGTGTCTCTGCCCGGCTCTGTGTCCCAGCACCCTTTCCTGGGCTGACTCTGCCTCTATGCCAGGCTCTTTATCCAAGCACCCATTCCTTGGCTGACTGTGCCTCTCTCCCTGGCTCTGTTTCCCAGCACCCATTCCTGTTCTCAGTGTTCCTCTCTCCCAGGCTCTGTGTTCCAGCAGCCATTCCTGGGCTGACTGTTCCTCTCTTCCCGGATCTGTGTCCCAGCACCCATTCCTGGCCTACTCGGCCCCTTTCCAGTCTTGTGTCCCAGCACCCATTACTCGGCAGATAGTGGCTCTCTTGGCTCTGTGTCCCAGCAGCCTTTCCTGGGCTGATTGTTCCTCTCTCCCTGGATCTGTGTCCCTGCACCCATACCTGGGCTTACTTTTCCCTCTCTCGCATGCTCTGTGTCCCAGCACCCATTCCTGGGCTCAGTGTTCCACTGCCATCCCAGGCTCTGAGTCCAAGCACCTATTCCTGGGCGGATTGTGCCTCTCTCCCATGCTCTTTGTCTAAGCACGCATTCCCGGGCTGGCTGCCCCCCCTTCATGCTTTTTGTCAAGCATCCACTTCCTGGGCTGACTGTGCCTCTCTCCCAGGCTCTGTTTCCGAGTACCCATTCCTGGGCAAACTGTGCCTCTCACCGTGGATCTGTGTCCCAGCACCCATTCCTGGGCTGACTCTGCCTCTTTTCCAGGATCTGTGTCCAAGCACCCACTCCTGGTCTGACTGTGCCTCTCTCCCATGCTCGGTGTCCCAGCACCCATTTCTGGGCTGACTGTGCCTTTCTCCCTGGATCTGTGTCCCACCTCCCATTCCTGGGCTGACTCGGCCTCTATGCCAGGCTCTGGGCCAAGCACCCATTCCCGGGCTGACTGCGCCCCCTTCAGGCTCTGTGTCCCAGTTCACATTTTTGGGCTCAGCGTTCCTCTCTCCCAGGCTCTGTGTCCCAGCACCCATTCCTAGGCTGACTGTGCCTCTCTCTCTGGCACTGTGTCCCAGCAGCCATTCCTGCTTTGACTGTGTCTCTGCCCGGCTCTGTGTCCCAGCACCCTTTCCTGGGCTGACTCTGCCTCTTTGCCAGGCTCTTTATCCAAGCACCCATTCCTTGCCTGACTGTGCCTCTCTCCCTGGCTCTGTTTCACAGCACCCATTCCTGTTCTCAGTGTTCCTCTCTCCCAGGCTCTGTGTTCCAGCAGCCATTCCTGGGCTGACTGATCCTCTCTTCCCGGATCTGTGTCCCAGCACCCATTCCTGGGCTGACTCGGCCCCTTTTCAGTCTTGTGTCCCAGCACCCATTACTGGGCAGATAGTGTCTCTCTTGGCTCTGTGTCCTAGCAGCCATTCCTGGGCTGATTGTTCCTCTCTCCCTGGATCTGTGTCCCTGCACCCATACCTGGGCTTACTTTGCCTCTCTCGCATGCTCTGTGTCCCAGCACCCATTCCTGGGCTCAGTGTTTTACTGTCATCCCAGGCTCTGAGTCCAAGCACCTATTCCTGGGCGGATTGTGCCTCTCTCCCATGCTCTTTGTCTAAGCACGCATTCCAGGGCTGGCTGCCCCCCCTACATGATTTTTGTCCAGCATCCACTTCCTGGGCTGACTGTGCGTCTCTCCCTATCTCTGTTTCCCAGAACAGGTTCCTGGGCTCAGTGTTCCCCTCTCCCAGGCTCTGTTTCCTAGTACCCATTCCTGGGCTAACTGTGCCTCTCACCGTGGATCTGTGTCCCAGCACCCATTCCTGGGCTGACTCTGCCTCTTTTCCAGGATCTGTGTCCAAGCACCCACTCCTGGTCTGACTGTGCCTCTCTCCCAGGCTCTGTGTACCAGCACCCATTCCTGGGCTGACTCTGCCTCTAAGCCAGGCTCTGTGTCCCAGCACCCATTCCTGGGCTGACTGTGCCTCTAAGCCAGGCTCTGTGTCCCCGCACCCATTCCTGGGCTGACTGTGCCTCTGTCCCTGGATCTGTGTCCCAGCTCCCATTCCTGGGCAGACTGTGCCTCTCTCCCATGCTCGGTGTCCCAGCACCCATTTCTGGGAAGACTGTGCCTTTCTCCCTGGATCTGTGTCCCACCTCCCATTCCTGGGCTGACTCGGCCTCTATGCCAGGCTCTGGGCCAAGCACCCATTCCCGGGCTGACTGCGCCCCCTTCAGGCTCTGTGTCCCAGGTCACATTTTTTGGCTCAGCGTTCCTCTCTCCCAGGCTCTGTGTCCCAGCACCCATTCCTGGGCTGACTGTGCCTCTCTCCCTGGCTCTGTGTCCCAGCGCCCATTCCTAGGCTAACTGTGCCTCTCTCTCTGGCACTGGGTCCCAGCAGCCATTCCTGCTTTGACTGTGTCTCTGCCCGGCTCTGTGTCCCAGCACCCTTTCCTGGGCTGACTCTGCCTCCATGCCAGGCTCTTTATCCAAGCATCCATTCCTTGGCTGACTGTGCCTCTCTCCCTGGCTCTGTTTCCCAGCACCCATTCCTGTTCTCAGTGTTCCTCTCTCCCAGGCTCTGTGATCCAGCAGCCATTCCTGGGCTGACTCGGCCCATTTTCAGTCTTGTGTCCCAGCACCCATTACTCGGCAGATAGCGTCGCTCTTGGCTCTGTGTCCCAGCAGCCTTTCCTGGGCTGATTGTTCCTCTCTCCCTGGATCTGTGTCCCTGCACCCATACCTGGGCTTTCTTTGCCTCTCTCGCATGCTCTGTGTCCCAGCACCCATTCCTGGGCTCAGTGTTCCACTGTCCCAAGCTCTGAGTGCAAGCACCTATTCCTGGGCGGATTGTGCCTCTGTCCCATGATCTTTGTCTAAGCACGCATTCCGGGGCTGGCTGCCCCCCCTTCATGCTTTTTGTCCAGCATCCAATTCCTGGGCTGACTGTGCCTCTCTCCCTATCTCTGTTTCCCAGCACAGGTTCCTGGGCTCAGTGTTCCTCTCTCCCAGGCTCTGTTTCTGAGTACCCATTCCTGGGCTAACTATGCCTCTCACCGTGGATCTGTGTCCCAGCACCCATTCCTGGGCTGACTCTGCCTCTTTTCCAGGATCTGTGTCCAAGCACCCACTCCTGGACTGACTGTGCCTCTCTCCCAGGCTCTGTGTCCCAGCACCCATTCCTGGGCTGACTCTGCCTCTAAGCCAGGCTCTGTGTCCCAGCACCCATTCCGGGGCTGACTGTGCCTCTGTCCCTGGATCTGTGTCCCAGCTCCCATTCCTGGGCAGACTGTGCCTCTCTCCCATGCTCGGTGTCCCAGCACCCATTTCTGGGCTGACTGTGCCTTTCTCCCTGGATCTGTGTCCCACCTCCCATTCCTGGGCTGACTCGGCCTCTATGCCAGGCTCTGGGCCAAGCACCCATTCCCGGGCTGACTGCGCCCCCTTCAGGCTCTGTGTCCCAGTTCACATTTTTGGGCTCAGCGTTCCTCTCTCCCAGGCTCTGTGTCCCAGCACCCATTCCTAGGCTGACTGTGCCTCTCTCTCTGGCACTGTGTCCCAGCAGCCATTCCTGCTTTGACTGTGTCTCTGCCCGGCTCTGTGTCCCAGCACCCTTTCCTGGGCTGACTCTGCCTCTATGCCAGGCTCTTTATCCAAGCACCCATTCCTTGGCTGACTGTGCCTCTCTCCCTGGCTCTGTTTCCCAGCACCCATTCCTGTTCTCAGTGTTCCTCTCTCCCAGGCTCTGTGTTCCAGCAGCCATTCCTGGGCTGACTGTTCCTCTCTTCCCGGATCTGTGTCCCAGCACCCATTCCTGAGCGGACTCGGCCCCTTTTCAGTCTTGTGTCCCAGCACCCATTACTGGGCAGATAGTGTCTCTCTTGGCTCTGTGTCCCAGCAGCCATTCCTGGGCTGATTGTTCCTCTCTCCCTGGATCTGTGTCCCTGCACCCATACCTGGGCTTACTTTGCCTCTCTCGCATGCTCTGTGTCCCAGCACCCATTCCTGGGCTCAGTGTTTTACTGTCATCCCAGGCTCTGAGTCCAAGCACCTATTCCTGGGCGGATTGTGCCTCTCTCCCATGCTCTTTGTCTAAGCACGCATTCCAGGGCTGGCTGCCCCCCCTACATGATTTTTGTCCAGCATCCACTTCCTGGGCTGACTGTGCGTCTCTCCCTATCTCTGTTTCCCACCACAGGTTCCTGGGCTCAGTGTTCCCCTCTCCCAGGCTCTGTTTCCGAGTACCCATTCCTGGGCTAACTGTGCCTCTCACCGTGGATCTGTGTCCCAGCACCCATTCCTGGGCTGACTCTGCCTCTTTTCCAGGATCTGTGTCCAAGCACCCACTCCTGGTCTGACTGTGCCTCTCTCCCAGGCTCTGTGTACCAGCACCCATTCCTGGGCTGACTCTGCCTCTAAGCCAGGCTCTGTGTCCCAGCACCCATTCCTGGGCTGACTGTGCCTCTAAGCCAGGCTCTGTGTCCCCGCACCCATTCCTGGGCTGACTGTGCCTCTGTCCCTGGATCTGTGTCCCAGCTCCCATTCCTTGGCAGACTGTGCCTCTCTCCCATGCTCGGTGTCCCAGCACCCATTTCTGGGAAGACTGTGCCTTTCTCCCTGGATCTGTGTCCCACCTCCCATTCCTGGGCTGACTCGGCCTCTATGCCAGGCTCTGGGCCAAGCACCCATTCCCGGGCTGACTGCGCCCCCTTCAGGCTCTGTGTCCCAGTTCACATTTTTGGGCTCAGCGTTCCTCTCTCCCAGGCTCTGTGTCCCAGCACCCATTCCTGGGCTGACTGTGCCTCTCTCCCTGGCTCTGTGTCCCAGCGCCCATTCCTAGGCTAACTGTGCCTCTCTCTCTGGCACTGTGTCCCAGCAGCCATTCCTGCTTTGACTGTGTCTCTGCCCGGCTCTGTGTCCCAGCACCCTTTCCTGGGCTGACTCTGCCTCCATGCCAGGCTCTTTATCCAAGCATCCATTCCTTGGCTGACTGTGCCTCTCTCCCTGGCTCTGTTTCCCAGCACCCATTCCTCTTCTCAGTGTTCCTCTCTCCCAGGCTCTGTGATCCAGCAGCCATTCCTGGGCTGACTCGGCCCCTTTTCAGTCTTGTGTCCCAGCACCCATTACTCGGCAGATAGCGTCTCTCTTGACTCTGTGTCCCAGCAGCCTTTCCTGGGCTGATTGTTCCTCTCTCCCTGGATCTGTGTCCCTGCACCCATACCTGGGCTTTCTTTGCCTCTCTCGCATGCTCTGTGTCCCAGCACCCATTCCTGGGCTCAGTGTTCCACTGTCCCAGGCTCTGAGTGCAAGCACCTATTCCTGGGCGGATTGTGCCTCTGTCCCATGCTCTTTGTCTAAGCACGCATTCCGGGGCTGGCTGCCCCCCCTTCATGCTTTTTCTCCAGCATCCAATTCCTGGGCTGACTGTGCCTCTCTCCCTATCTCTGTTTCCCAGCACAGGTTCCTGGGCTCAGTGTTCCTCTCTCCCAGGCTCTGTTTCTGAGTACCCATTCCTGGGCTAACTGTGCCTCTCACCGTGGATCTGTGTCCCAGCACCCATTCCTGGGCTGACTCTGCCTCTTTTCCAGGATCTGTGTCCAAGCACCCACTCCTGGTTTGACTGTGCCTCTCTCCCAGGCTCTGTGTCCCAGCACCCATTCCTGGTCTGACTGTGCCTCTAAGCCAGGCTCTCTGTCCCAGCACCCATTCCGGGGCTGACTGTGCCTCTGTCCCTGGATCTGTGTCCCAGCTCCCATTCCTGGGCAGACTGTGCCTCTCTCCCATGCTCGGTGTCCCAGCACCCATTTCTGGGCTGACTGTGCCTTTCTCCCTGGATCTGTGTCCCACCTCCCATTCCTGGGCTGACTCGGCCTCTATGCCAGGCTCTGGGCCAAGCACCCATTCCCGGGCTGACTGCGCCCCCTTCAGGCTCTGTGTCCCAGTTCACATTTTTGGGCTCAGCGTTCCTCTCTCCCAGGCTCTGTGTCCCAGCACCCATTCCTAGGCTAATTGTGCCTCTCTCTCTGGCACTGTGTCCCAGCAGCCATTCCTGCTTTGACTGTGTCTCTGCCCGGCTCTGTGTCCCAGCACCCTTTCCTGGGCTGAGTCGGCCTCTATGCCAGGCTCTTTATCCAAGCACCCATTCCTTGGCTGACTGTGCCTCTCTCCCTGGCTCTGTTTCCCAGCACCCATTCCTGTTCTCAGTGTTCCTCTCTCCCAGGCTCTGTGTTCCAGCAGCCATTCCTGGGCTGACTGTTCCTCTCTTCCCGGATCTGTGTCCCAGCACCCATTCCTGGGCTGACTCGGCCCCTTTTCAGTCTTGTGTCCCAGCACCCATTACTCGGCAGATAGTGTCTCTCTTGGCTCTGTGTCCCAGCAGCCTTTCCTGGGCTGATTGTTCCTCTCTCCCTGGATCTGTGTCCCTGCACCCATACCTGGGCTTACTTTGCCTCTCTCGCATGCTCTGTGTCCCAGCACCCATTCCTGGGCTCAGTGTTTTACTGTCATCCCAGGCTCTGAGTCCAAGCACCTATTCCTGGGCGGATTGTGCCTCTCTCCCATGCTCTTTGTCTAAGCACGCATTCCAGGGCTGGCTGCCCCCCCTACATGATTTTTGTCCAGCATCCACTTCCTGGGCTGACTGTGCGTCTCTCCCTATCTCTGTTTACCACCACAGGTTCCTGGGCTCAGTGTTCCCCTCTCCCAGGCTCTGTTTCCGAGTACCCATTCCTGGGCTAACTGTGCCTCTCACCGTGGATCTGTGTCCCAGCACCCATTCCTGGGCTGACTCTGCCTCTTTTCCAGGATCTGTGTCCAAGCACCCACTCCTGGTCTGACTGTGCCTCTCTCCCAGGCTCTGTGTACCAGCACCCATTCCTGGGCTGACTCTGCCTCTAAGCCAGGCTCTGTGTCCCAGCACCCATTCCTGGGCTGACTGTGCCTCGAAGCCAGGCTCTGTGTCCCCGCACCCATTCCTGGGCTGACTGTGCCTCTGTCCCTGGATCTGTGTCCCAGCTCCCATTCCTTGGCAGACTGTGCCTCTCTCCCATGCTCGGTGTCCCAGCACCCATTTCTGGGAAGACTGTGCCTTTCTCCCTGGATCTGTGTCCCACCTCCCATTCCTGGGCTGACTCGGCCTCTAAGCCAGGCTCTGTGTCCCCGCACCCATTCCTGGGCTGACTGTGCCTTTCTCCCTGGATCTGTGTCCCACCTCCCATTCCTGGGCTGACTCGGCCTCTATGCCAGGCTCTGGGCCAAGCACCCATTCCCGGGCTGACTGCGCCCCCTTCAGGCTCTGTGTCCCAGTTCACATTTTTTGGCTCAGCGTTCCTCTCTCCCAGGCTCTGTGTCCCAGCACCCATTCCTGGGCTGACTGTGCCTCTCTCCCTGGCTCTGTGTCCCAGCGCCCATTCCTAGGCTAACTGTGCCTCTCTCTCTGGCACTGTGTCCCAGCAGCCATTCCTGCTTTGACTGTGTCTCTGCCCGGCTCTGTGTCCCAGCACCCTTTCCTGGGCTGAGTCGGCCTCTATGCCAGGCTCTTTATCCAAGCACCCATTCCTTGGCTGACTGTGCCTCTCTCCCTGGCTCTGTTTCCCAGCACCCATTCCTGTTCTCAGTGTTCCTCTCTCCCAGGCTCTGTGTTCCAGCAGCCATTTCTGGCCTGACTCGGCCCCTTTTCAGTCTTGTGTCCCAGCACCCATTACTTGGCAGATGGTGTCTCTCTTGGCTCTGTGTCCCAGCAGCATTTCCTGGGCTGATTGTTCCTCTCTCCCTGGATCTGTGTCCCTGCACCCATACCTGGGCTTACTTTGCCTCTCTCGCATGCTCTGTGTCCCAGCACCCATTCCTGGGCTCAGTGTTCCACTGTCCCAGGCTCTGAGTCCAAGCACCTATTCCTGGGCGGATTGTGCCTCTCTCCCATGCTCTTTGTCTAAGCACGCATTCCAGGGCTGGCTGCCCCCCCTTCATGCTTTTTGTCCAGCATCCAATTAATGGGCTGACTGTGCCTCTCTCCTTATCTCTGTTTCCCAGCACAGGTTCCTGGGCTCAGTGTTCCTCTCTCCCAGGCTCTGTTTCCGAGTACCCATTCCTGGGCTAACTGTGCCTCTCACCGTGGATCTGTGTCCCAGCACCCATTCCTGGGCTGACTCTGCCTCTTTTCCAGGATCTGTGTCCAAGCACCCACTCCTGGTCTGACTGTGCCTCTCTCCAAGGCTCTGTGTCCCAGCACCCATTCCTGGGCTGACTCTGCCTCTAAGCCAGGCTCTGTGTCCCAGCACCCATTCCTGGGCTGACTGTGCCTCTGTCCCTGGATCTGTGTCCCAGCTCCCATTCCTGGGCAGACTGTGCCTCTCTCCCATGCTCGGTGTCCCAGCACCCATTTCTGGGAAGACTGTGCCTTTCTCCCTGGATCTGTGTCCCACCTCCCATTCCTGGGCTGACTCGGCCTCTATGCCAGGCTCTGGGCCAAGCACCCTTTCCCGGGCTGACTGCGCCCCCTTCAGGCTCTGTGTCCCAGTTCACATTTTTGGGCTCAGCGTTCCTCTCTCCCAGGCTCTGTGTCCCAGCACCCATTCCTGGGCTGACTGTGCCTCTCTCCCTGGCTCTGTGTCCCAGCGCCCATTCCTAGGCTAACTGTGCCTCTCTCTCTGGCACTGTGTCCCAGCAGCCATTCCTGCTTTGACTGTGTCTCTGCCCGGCTCTGTGTCCCAGCACCCTTTCCTGGGCTGAGTCTGCCTCTATGCCAGGCTCTTTATCCAAGCACCCATTCCTTGGCTGACTGTGCCTCTCTCCCTGGCTCTGTTTCCCAGCTCCCATTCCTGTTCTCAGTGTTCCTCTCTCCCAGGCTCTGTTTTCCAGCAGCCATATCTGGGCTGACTGTTCCTCCCTTCCCGGATCTGTATCCCAGCACCCATTCCTGGCCTACTCGGCCCCTTTTCAGTCTTGTGTCCCAGCACCCATTACTCGGCAGATAGTGTCTCACTTGGCTCTGTGTCCCAGCAGCCTTTCCTGGGCTGATTGTTCCTCTCTCCCTGGATCTGTGTCCCTGCACCCATACCTGGGCTTTCTTTGCCTCTCTCGCATGCTCTGTGTCCCAGCACCCATTCCTGGGCTCAGTGTTCCACTGTCCCAGGCTCTGAGTCCAAGCACCTATTCCTGGGCGGATTGTGCCTCTCTCCCATGCTCTTTGTCTAAGCACGCATTCCAGGGCTGGCTGCCCCCCCTTCATGCTTTTTGTCCAGCATCCAATTAATGGGCTGACTGTGCCTCTCTCCCTATCTCTGTTTCCCAGCACAGGTTCCTGGGCTCAGTGTTCCCCTCTCCCAGGCTCTGTTTCCGAGTACCCATTCCTGGGCTAACTGTGCCTCTCACCGTGGATCTGTGTCCCAGCACCCATTCCTGGGCTGACTCTGCCTCTTTTCCAGGATCTGTGTCCAAGCACCCACTCCTGGTCTGACTGTGCCTCTCTCCCAGGCTCTGTGTCCCAGCACCCATTCCTGGGCTGACTCTGCCTCTAAGCCAGGCTCTGTGTCCCAGCACCCATTCCTGGGCTGACTGTGCCTCTGTCCCTGGATCTGTGTCCCAGCAGCCATTCCTGGGCTGATTGTTCCTCTCTCCCTGGATCTGTGTCCCTGCACATATACCTGGGCTCAGTGTTCCACTGTCGTCCCAGGCTCTGAGTCCAAGCACCTATTCCTGGGCGGATTGTGCCTCTCTCCCATGCTCTTTGTCTAAGCATGCATTCCAGGGCTGGCTGCCCCCCCCTTCATGCTTTTTGTCCAGCATCCAATTCCTGGGCTGACTGTGCCTCTCTCCCTATCTCTGTTTCCCAGCACAGGTTCCTGGGCTCAGTGTTCCTCTCTCCCAGGCTCTGTTTCCGAGTACCCATTCCTGGGCTAACTGTGCCTCTCACCGTGGATCTGTGTCCCAGCACCCATTCCTGGGCTGACTCTGCCTCTTTTCCAGGATCTGTGTCCAAGCACCCACTCCTGGTCTGACTGTGCCTCTCTCCCAGGCTCTGTGTCCCAGCACCCATTCCTGGGCCGACTGTGCCTCTGTCCCTGGATCTGTGTCCCAGCTCCCATTCCTGGGCAGACTGTGCCTCTCTCCCATGCTCGGTGTCCCAGCACCCATTTCTGGGAAGACTGTGCCTTTCTCCCTGGATCTGTGTCCCACCTCCCATTCCTGGGCTGACTGTGCCTCTAAGCCAGGCTCTGTGTCCCCGCACCCATTCCTGGGCTGACTGTGCCTCTGTCCCTGGATCTGTGTCCCAGCTCCCATTCCTTGGCAGACTGTGCCTCTCTCCCATGCTCGGTGTCCCAGCACCCATTTCTGGGAAGACTGTGCCTTTCTCCCTGGATCTGTGTCCCACCTCCCATTCCTGGGCTGACTCGGCCTCTATGCCAGGCTCTGGGCCAAGCACCCATTCCCGGGCTGACTGCGCCCCCTTCAGGCTCTGTGTCCCAGTTCACATTTTTGGGCTCAGCGTTCCTCTCTCCCAGGCTCTGTGTCCCAGCACCCATTCCTGGGCTGACTGTGCCTCTCTCCCTGGCTCTGTGTCCCAGCGCCCATTCCTAGGCTAACTGTGCCTCTCTCTCTGGCACTGTGTCCCAGCAGCCATTCCTGCTTTGACTGTGTCGCTGCCCGGCTCTGTGTCCCAGCACCCTTTCCTGGGCTGACTCTGCCTCCATGCCAGGCTCTTTATCCAAGCATCCATTCCTTGGCTGACTGTGCCTCTCTCCCTGGCTCTGTTTCCCAGCACCCATTCCTGTTCTCAGTGTTCCTCTCTCCCAGGCTCTGTGATCCAGCAGCCATTCCTGGGCTGACTCGGCCCCTTTTCAGTCTTGTGTCCCAGCACCCATTACTCGGCAGATAGCGTCTCTCTTGACTCTGTGTCCCAGCAGCCTTTCCTGGGCTGATTGTTCCTCTCTCCCTGGATCTGTGTCCCTGCACCCATACCTGGGCTTTCTTTGCCTCTCTCGCATGCTCTGTGTCCCAGCACCCATTCCTGGGCTCAGTGTTCCACTGTCCCAGGCTCTGAGTGCAAGCACCTATTCCTGGGCGGATTGTGCCTCTGTCCCATGCTCTTTGTCTAAGCACGCATTCCGGGGCTGGCTGCCCCCCCTTCATGCTTTTTGTCCAGCATCCAATTCCTGGGCTGACTGTGCCTCTCTCCCTATCTCTGTTTCCCAGCACAGGTTCCTGGGCTCAGTGTTCCTCTCTCCCAGGCTCTGTTTCTGAGTACCCATTCCTGGGCTAACTGTGCCTCTCACCGTGGATCTGTGTCCCAGCACCCATTCCTGGGCTGACTCTGCCTCTTTTCCAGGATCTGTGTCCAAGCACCCACTCCTGGTTTGACTGTGCCTCTCTCCCAGGCTCTGTGTCCCAGCACCCATTCCTGGTCTGACTGTGCCTCTAAGCCAGGCTCTCTGTCCCAGCACCCATTCCGGGGCTGACTGTGCCTCTGTCCCTGGATCTGTGTCCCAGCTCCCATTCCTGGGCAGACTGTGCCTCTCTCCCATGCTCGGTGTCCCAGCACCCATTTCTGGGCTGACTGTGCCTTTCTCCCTGGATCTGTGTCCCACCTCCCATTCCTGGGCTGACTCGGCCTCTATGCCAGGCTCTGGGCCAAGCACCCATTCCCGGGCTGACTGCGCCCCCTTCAGGCTCTGTGTCCCAGTTCACATTTTTGGGCTCAGCGTTCCTCTCTCCCAGGCTCTGTGTCCCAGCACCCATTCCTAGGCTAACTGTGCCTCTCTCTCTGGCACTGTGTCCCAGCAGCCATTCCTGCTTTGACTGTGTCTCTGCCCGTCTCTGTTTCCCAGCACCCTTTCCTGGGCTGACTCTGCCTCTATGCCAGGCTCTTTATCCATGCACCCATTCCTTGGCTGACTGTGCCTCTCTCCCTGGCTCTGTTTCCCAGCACCCATTCCTGTTCTCAGTGTTCCTCTCTCCCAGGCTCTGTGTCCCAGCACCCATTCCTGGGCTGACTCGGCCCCTTTTCAGTCTTGTGTCCCAGCACCCATTACTCGGCAGATAGTGTCTCTCTTGGCTCTGTGTCCCAGCAGCCTTTCCTGGGCTGATTGTTCCTCTCTCCCTGGATCTGTGTCCCTGCACCCATACCTGGGCTTACTTTGCCTCTCTCGCATGCTCTGTGTCCCAGCACCCATTCCTGGGCTCAGTGTTTTACTGTCATCCCAGGCTCTGAGTCCAAGCACCTATTCCTGGGCGGATTGTGCCTCTCTCCCATGCTCTTTGTCTAAGCACGCATTCCAGGGCTGGCTGCCCCCCCTACATGATTTTTGTCCAGCATCCACTTCCTGGGCTGACTGTGCGTCTCTCCCTATCTCTGTTTCCCACCACAGGTTCCTGGGCTCAGTGTTCCCCTCTCCCAGGCTCTGTTTCCGAGTACCCATTCCTGGGCTAACTGTGCCTCTCACCGTGGATCTGTGTCCCAGCACCCATTCCTGGGCTGACTCTGCCTCTTTTCCAGGATCTGTGTCCAAGCACCCACTCCTGGTCTGACTGTGCCTCTCTCCCAGGCTCTGTGTACCAGCACCCATTCCTGGGCTGACTCTGCCTCTAAGCCAGGCTCTGTGTCCCAGCACCCATTCCTGGGCTGACTGTGCCTCTAAGCCAGGCTCTGTGTCCCCACACCCATTCCTGGGCTGACTGTGCCTCTGTCCCTGGATCTGTGTCCCAGCTCCCATTCCTTGGCAGACTGTGCCTCTCTCCCATGCTCGGTGTCCCAGCACCCATTTCTGGGAAGACTGTGCCTTTCTCCCTGGATCTGTGTCCTACCTCCCATTCCTGGGCTGACTCGGCCTCTATGCCAGGCTCTGGGCCAAGCACCCATTCCCGGGCTGACTGCGCCCCCTTCAGGCTCTGTGTCCCAGTTCACATTTTTGGGCTCAGCGTTCCTCTCTCCCAGGCTCTGTGTCCCAGCACCCATTCCTGGGCTGACTGTGCCTCTCTCCCTGGCTCTGTGTCCCAGCGCCCATTCCTAGGCTAACTGTGCCTCTCTCTCTGGCACTGTGTCCCAGCAGCCATTCCTGCTTTGACTGTGTCTCTGCCCGGCTCTGTGTCCCAGCACCCTTTCCTGGGCTGACTCTGCCTCCATGCCAGGCTCTTTATCCAAGCATCCATTCCTTGGCTGACTGTGCCTCTCTCCCTGGCTCTGTTTCCCAGCACCCATTCCTGTTCTCAGTGTTCCTCTCTCCCAGGCTCTGTTATCCAGCAGCCATTCCTGGGCTGACTCGGCCCCTTTTCAGTCTTGTGTCCCAGCACCCATTACTCGGCAGATAGCGTCTCTCTTGGCTTTGTGTCCCAGCAGCCTTTCCTGGGCTGATTGTTCCTCTCTCCCTGGATCTGTGTCCCTGCACCCATACCTGGGCTTTCTTTGCCTCTCTCGCATGCTCTGTGTCCCAGCACCCATTCCTGGGCTCAGTGTTCCACTGTCCCAGGCTCTGAGTGCAAGCACCTATTCCTGGGCGGATTGTGCCTCTGTCCCATGCTCTTTGTCTAAGCACGCATTCCGGGGCTGGCTGCCCCCCCTTCATGCTTTTTGTCCAGCATCCAATTCCTGGGCTGACTGTGCCTCTCTCCCTATCTCTGTTTCCCAGCACAGGTTCCTGGGCTCAGTGTTCCTCTCTCCCAGGCTCTGTTTCTGAGTACCCATTCCTGGGCTAACTGTGCCTCTCACCGTGGATCTGTGTCCCAGCACCCATTCCTGGGCTGACTCTGCCTCTTTTCCAGGATCTGTGTCCAAGCACCCACTCCTGGTCTGACTGTGCCTCTCTCCCAGGCTCTGTGTCCCAGCACCCATTCCTGGGCTGACTCTGCCTCTAAGCCAGGCTCTGTGTCCCAGCACCCATTCCGGGGCTGACTGTGCCTCTGTCCCTGGATCTGTGTCCCAGCTCCCATTCCTGGGCAGACTGTGCCTCTCTCCCATGCTCGGTGTCCCAGCACCCATTTCTGGGCTGACTGTGCCTTTCTCCCTGGCCCTGGATCTGTGTCCACCTCCCATTCCTGGGCTGACTCGGCCTCTATGCCAGGCTCTGGGCCAAGCACCCATTCCCGGGCTGACTGCGCCCCCTTCGGCTCTGTGTCCCAGTTCACATTTTTGGGCTCAGCGTTCCTCTCTCCCAGGCTCTGTGTCCCAGCACCCATTCCTAGGCTAACTGTGCCTCTCTCTCTGGCACTGTGTCCCAGCAGCCATTCCTGCTTTGACTGTGTCTCTGCCCGGCTCTGTGTCCCAGCACCCTTCCTGGGCTGACTCTGCCTCTTTGCCAGGCTCTTTATCCAAGCACCCATCCTTGCTGACTGTGCCTCTCTCCCTGGCTCTGTTTCCCAGCACCCATTCCTGTTCTCAGTGTTCCTCTCTCCCAGGCTCTGTGTTCCAGCAGCCATTCCTGGGCTGACTGATCCTCTCTTCCCGGATCTGTGTCCCAGCACCCATTCTGGGCTGACTCGGCCCCTTTTCAGTCTTGTGTCCCAGCACCCATTACTGGGCAGATAGTGTCTCTCTTGGCTCTGTGTCCTAGCAGCCATTCCTGGGCTGATTGTTCCTCTCTCCCTGGATCTGTGTCCCTGCACCCATACCTGGGCTTACTTTGCCTCTCTCGCATGCTCTGTGTCCCAGCACCCATTCCTGGGCTCAGTGTTTTACTGTCATCCCAGGCTCTGAGTCCAAGCACCTATTCCTGGGCGGATTGTGCCTCTCTCCCATGCTCTTTGTCTAAGCACGCATTCCAGGGCTGGCTGCCCCCCCTACATGATTTTTGTCCAGCATCCACTTCCTGGGCTGACTGTGCGTCTCTCCCTATCTCTGTTTCCCAGCACAGGTTCCTGGGCTCAGTGTTCCCCTCTCCCAGGCTCTGTTTCCGAGTACCCATTCCTGGGCTAACTGTGCCTCTCACCGTGGATCTGTGTCCCAGCACCCATTCCTGGGCTGACTCTGCCTCTTTTCCAGGATCTGTGTCCAAGCACCCACTCCTGGTCTGACTGTGCCTCTCTCCCAGGCTCTGTGTACCAGCACCCATTCCTGGGCTGACTCTGCTCTAAGCCAGGCTCTGTGTCCCAGCACCCATTCCTGGGCTGACTGTGCCTCTAAGCCAGGCTCTGTGTCCCCGCACCCATTCCTGGGCTGACTGTGCCTCTGTCCCTGGATCTGTGTCCCAGCTCCCATTCCTTGGCAGACTGTGCCTCTCTCCCATGCTCGGTGTCCCAGCACCCATTTCTGGGAAGACTGTGCCTTTCTCCCTGGATCTGTGTCCCACCTCCCATTCCTGGGCTGACTCGGCCTCTATGCCAGGCTCTGGGCCAAGCACCCATTCCCGGGCTGACTGCGCCCCCTTCAGGCTCTGTGTCCCAGGTCACATTTTTTGGCTCAGCGTTCCTCTCTCCCAGGCTCTGTGTCCCAGCACCCATTCCTGGGCTGACTGTGCCTCTCTCCCTGGCTCTGTGTCCCAGCGCCCATTCCTAGGCTAACTGTGCCTCTCTCTCTGGCACTGGGTCCCAGCAGCCATTCCTGCTTTGACTGTGTCTCTGCCCGGCTCTGTGTCCCAGCACCCTTTCCTGGGCTGACTCTGCCTCCATGCCAGGCTCTTTATCCAAGCATCCATTCCTTGGCTGACTGTGCCTCTCTCCCTGGCTCTGTTTCCCAGCACCCATTCCTGTTCTCAGTGTTCCTCTCTCCCAGGCTCTGTGATCCAGCAGCCATTCCTGGGCTGACTCGGCCCATTTTCAGTCTTGTGTCCCAGCACCCATTACTCGGCAGATAGCGTCTCTCTTGGCTCTGTGTCCCAGCAGCCTTTCCTGGGCTGATTGTTCCTCTCTCCCTGGATCTGTGTCCCTGCACCCATACCTGGGCTTTCTTTGCCTCTCTCGCATGCTCTGTGTCCCAGCACCCATTCCTGGGCTCAGTGTTCCACTGTCCCAAGCTCTGAGTGCAAGCACCTATTCCTGGGCGGATTGTGCCTCTGTCCCATGATCTTTGTCTAAGCACGCATTCCGGGGCTGGCTGCCCCCCCTTCATGCTTTTTGTCCAGCATCCAATTCCTGGGCTGACTGTGCCTCTCTCCCTATCTCTGTTTCCCAGCACAGGTTCCTGGGCTCAGTGTTCCTCTCTCCCAGGCTCTGTTTCTGAGTACCCATTCCTGGGCTAACTATGCCTCTCACCGTGGATCTGTGTCCCAGCACCCATTCCTGGGCTGACTCTGCCTCTTTTCCAGGATCTGTGTCCAAGCACCCACTCCTGGTCTGACTGTGCCTCTCTCCCTGGATCTGTGTCCCACCTCCCATTCCTGGGCTGACTCGGCCTCTATGCCAGGCTCTGGGCCAAGCACCCATTCCCGGGCTGACTGCGCCCCCTTCAGGCTCTGTGTCCCAGTTCACATTTTTTGGCTCAGCGTTCCTCTCTCCCAGGCTCTGTGTCCCAGCACCCATTCCTGGGCTGACTGTGCCTCTCTCCCTGGCTCTGTGTCCCAGCGCCCATTCCTAGGCTAACTGTGCCTCTCTCTCTGGCACTGTGTCCCAGCAGCCATTCCTGCTTTGACTGTGTCTCTGCCCGGCTCTGTGTCCCAGCACCCTTTCCTGGGCTGAGTCGGCCTCTATGCCAGGCTCTTTATCCAAGCACCCATTCCTTGGCTGACTGTGCCTCTCTCCCTGGCTCTGTTTCCCAGCACCCATTCCTGTTCTCAGTGTTCCTCTCTCCCAGGCTCTGTGTTCCAGCAGCCATTCCTGGGCTGACTGTTCCTCTCTTCCCGGATCTGTGTCCCAGCACCCATTCCTGAGCTGACTCGGCCCCTTTTCAGTCTTGTGTCCCAGCACCCATTACTGGGCAGATAGTGTCTCTCTTGGCTCTGTGTCCCAGCAGCCATTCCTGGGCTGATTGTTCCTCTCTCCCTGGATCTGTGTCCCTGCACCCATACCTGGGCTTACTTTGCCTCTCTCGCATGCTCTGTGTCCCAGCACCCATTCCTGGGCTCAGTGTTTTACTGTCATCCCAGGCTCTGAGTCCAAGCACCTATTCCTGGGCGGATTGTGCCTCTCTCCCATGCTCTTTGTCTAAGCACGCATTCCAGGGCTGGCTGCCCCCCCTACATGATTTTTGTCCAGCATCCACTTCCTGGGCTGACTGTGCGTCTCTCCCTATCTCTGTTTCCCACCACAGGTTCCTGGGCTCAGTGTTCCCCTCTCCCAGGCTCTGTTTCCGAGTACCCATTCCTGGGCTAACTGTGCCTCTCACCGTGGATCTGTGTCCCAGCACCCATTCCTGGGCTGACTCTGCCTCTTTTCCAGGATCTGTGTCCAAGCACCCACTCCTGGTCTGACTGTGCCTCTCTCCCAGGCTCTGTGTACCAGCACCCATTCCTGGGCTGACTCTGCCTCTAAGCCAGGCTCTGTGTCCCAGCACCCATTCCTGGGCTGACTGTGCCTCTAAGCCAGGCTCTGTGTCCCCGCACCCATTCCTGGGCTGACTGTGCCTCTGTCCCTGGATCTGTGTCCCAGCTCCCATTCCTTGGCAGACTGTGCCTCTCTCCCATGCTCGGTGTCCCAGCACCCATTTCTGGGAAGACTGTGCCTTTCTCCCTGGATCTGTGTCCCACCTCCCATTCCTGGGCTGACTCGGCCTCTATGCCAGGCTCTGGGCCAAGCACCCATTCCCGGGCTGACTGCGCCCCCTTCAGGCTCTGTGTCCCAGTTCACATTTTTGGGCTCAGCGTTCCTCTCTCCCAGGCTCTGTGTCCCAGCACCCATTCCTGGGCTGACTGTGCCTCTCTCCCTGGCTCTGTGTCCCAGCGCCCATTCCTAGGCTAACTGTGCCTCTCTCTCTGGCACTGTGTCCCAGCAGCCATTCCTGCTTTGACTGTGTCTCTGCCCGGCTCTGTGTCCCAGCACCCTTTCCTGGGCTGACTCTGCCTCCATGCCAGGCTCTTTATCCAAGCATCCATTCCTTGGCTGACTGTGCCTCTCTCCCTGGCTCTGTTTCCCAGCACCCATTCCTCTTCTCAGTGTTCCTCTCTCCCAGGCTCTGTGATCCAGCAGCCATTCCTGGGCTGACTCGGCCCCTTTTCAGTCTTGTGTCCCAGCACCCATTACTCGGCAGATAGCGTCTCTCTTGACTCTGTGTCCCAGCAGCCTTTCCTGGGCTGATTGTTCCTCTCTCCCTGGATCTGTGTCCCTGCACCCATACCTGGGCTTTCTTTGCCTCTCTCGCATGCTCTGTGTCCCAGCACCCATTCCTGGGCTCAGTGTTCCACTGTCCCAGGCTCTGAGTGCAAGCACCTATTCCTGGGCGGATTGTGCCTCTGTCCCATGCTCTTTGTCTAAGCACGCATTCCGGGGCTGGCTGCCCCCCCTTCATGCTTTTTCTCCAGCATCCAATTCCTGGGCTGACTGTGCCTCTCTCCCTATCTCTGTTTCCCAGCACAGGTTCCTGGGCTCAGTGTTCCTCTCTCCCAGGCTCTGTTTCTGAGTACCCATTCCTGGGCTAACTGTGCCTCTCACCGTGGATCTGTGTCCCAGCACCCATTCCTGGGCTGACTCTGCCTCTTTTCCAGGATCTGTGTCCAAGCACCCACTCCTGGTTTGACTGTGCCTCTCTCCCAGGCTCTGTGTCCCAGCACCCATTCCTGGGCTGACTCTGCCTCTAAGTCAGGCTCTCTGTCCCAGCACCCATTCCGGGGCTGACTGTGCCTCTGTCCCTGGATCTGTGTCCCAGCTCCCATTCCTGGGCAGACTGTGCCTCTCTCCCATGCTCGGTGTCCCAGCACCCATTTCTGGGCTGACTGTGCCTTTCTCCCTGGATCTGTGTCCCACCTCCCATTCCTGGGCTGACTCGGCCTCTATGCCAGGCTCTGGGCCAAGCACCCATTCCCGGGCTGACTGCGCCCCCTTCAGGCTCTGTGTCCCAGTTCACATTTTTGGGCTCAGCGTTCCTCTCTCCCAGGCTCTGTGTCCCAGCACCCATTCCTAGGCTAACTGTGCCTCTCTCTCTGGCACTGTGTCCCAGCAGCCATTCCTGCTTTGACTGTGTCTCTGCCCGGCTCTGTGTCCCAGCACCCTTTCCTGGGCTGAGTCGGCCTCTATGCCAGGCTCTTTATCCAAGCACCCATTCCTTGGCTGACTGTGCCTCTCTCCCTGGCTCTGTTTCCCAGCACCCATTCCTGTTCTCAGTGTTCCTCTCTCCCAGGCTCTGTGTTCCAGCAGCCATTCCTGGGCTGACTGTTCCTCTCTTCCCGGATCTGTGTCCCAGCACCCATTCCTGGGCTGACTCGGCCCCTTTTCAGTCTTGTGTCCCAGCACCCATTACTCGGCAGATAGTGTCTCTCTTGGCTCTGTGTCCCAGCAGCCTTTCCTGGGCTGATTGTTCCTCTCTCCCTGGATCTGTGTCCCTGCACCCATACCTGGGCTTACTTTGCCTCTCTCGCATGCTCTGTGTCCCAGCACCCATTCCTGGGCTCAGTGTTTTACTGTCATCCCAGGCTCTGAGTCCAAGCACCTATTCCTGGGCGGATTGTGCCTCTCTCCCATGCTCTTTGTCTAAGCACGCATTCCAGGGCTGGCTGCCCCCCCTACATGATTTTTGTCCAGCATCCACTTCCTGGGCTGACTGTGCGTCTCTCCCTATCTCTGTTTACCACCACAGGTTCCTGGGCTCAGTGTTCCCCTCTCCCAGGCTCTGTTTCCGAGTACCCATTCCTGGGCTAACTGTGCCTCTCACCGTGGATCTGTGTCCCAGCACCCATTCCTGGGCTGACTCTGCCTCTTTTCCAGGATCTGTGTCCAAGCACCCACTCCTGGTCTGACTGTGCCTCTCTCCCAGGCTCTGTGTACCAGCACCCATTCCTGGGCTGACTCTGCCTCTAAGCCAGGCTCTGTGTCCCAGCACCCATTCCTGGGCTGACTGTGCCTCGAAGCCAGGCTCTGTGTCCCCGCACCCATTCCTGGGCTGACTGTGCCTCTGTCCCTGGATCTGTGTCCCAGCTCCCATTCCTTGGCAGACTGTGCCTCTCTCCCATGCTCGGTGTCCCAGCACCCATTTCTGGGAAGACTGTGCCTTTCTCCCTGGATCTGTGTCCCACCTCCCATTCCTGGGCTGACTCGGCCTCTAAGCCAGGCTCTGTGTCCCCGCACCCATTCCTGGGCTGACTGTGCCTTTCTCCCTGGATCTGTGTCCCACCTCCCATTCCTGGGCTGACTCGGCCTCTATGCCAGGCTCTGGGCCAAGCACCCATTCCCGGGCTGACTGCGCCCCCTTCAGGCTCTGTGTCCCAGTTCACATTTTTTGGCTCAGCGTTCCTCTCTCCCAGGCTCTGTGTCCCAGCACCCATTCCTGGGCTGACTGTGCCTCTCTCCCTGGCTCTGTGTCCCAGCGCCCATTCCTAGGCTAACTGTGCCTCTCTCTCTGGCACTGTGTCCCAGCAGCCATTCCTGCTTTGACTGTGTCTCTGCCCGGCTCTGTGTCCCAGCACCCTTTCCTGGGCTGAGTCGGCCTCTATGCCAGGCTCTTTATCCAAGCACCCATTCCTTGGCTGACTGTGCCTCTCTCCCTGGCTCTGTTTCCCAGCACCCATTCCTGTTCTCAGTGTTCCTCTCTCCCAGGCTCTGTGTTCCAGCAGCCATTTCTGGCCTGACTCGGCCCCTTTTCAGTCTTGTGTCCCAGCACCCATTACTTGGCAGATGGTGTCTCTCTTGGCTCTGTGTCCCAGCAGCATTTCCTGGGCTGATTGTTCCTCTCTCCCTGGATCTGTGTCCCTGCACCCATACCTGGGCTTACTTTGCCTCTCTCGCATGCTCTGTGTCCCAGCACCCATTCCTGGGCTCAGTGTTCCACTGTCCCAGGCTCTGAGTCCAAGCACCTATTCCTGGGCGGATTGTGCCTCTCTCCCATGCTCTTTGTCTAAGCACGCATTCCAGGGCTGGCTGCCCCCCCTTCATGCTTTTTGTCCAGCATCCAATTAATGGGCTGACTGTGCCTCTCTCCTTATCTCTGTTTCCCAGCACAGGTTCCTGGGCTCAGTGTTCCTCTCTCCCAGGCCCTGTTTCCGAGTACCCATTCCTGGGCTAACTGTGCCTCTCACCGTGGATCTGTGTCCCAGCACCCATTCCTGGGCTGACTCTGCCTCTTTTCCAGGATCTGTGTCCAAGCACCCACTCCTGGTCTGACTGTGCCTCTCTCCAAGGCTCTGTGTCCCAGCACCCATTCCTGGGCTGACTCTGCCTCTAAGCCAGGCTCTGTGTCCCAGCACCCATTCCTGGGCTGACTGTGCCTCTGTCCCTGGATCTGTGTCCCAGCTCCCATTCCTGGGCAGACTGTGCCTCTCTCCCATGCTCGGTGTCCCAGCACCCATTTCTGGGAAGACTGTGCCTTTCTCCCTGGATCTGTGTCCCACCTCCCATTCCTGGGCTGACTCGGCCTCTATGCCAGGCTCTGGGCCAAGCACCCTTTCCCGGGCTGACTGCGCCCCCTTCAGGCTCTGTGTCCCAGTTCACATTTTTGGGCTCAGCGTTCCTCTCTCCCAGGCTCTGTGTCCCAGCACCCATTCCTGGGCTGACTGTGCCTCTCTCCCTGGCTCTGTGTCCCAGCGCCCATTCCTAGGCTAACTGTGCCTCTCTCTCTGGCACTGTGTCCCAGCAGCCATTCCTGCTTTGACTGTGTCTCTGCCCGGCTCTGTGTCCCAGCACCCTTTCCTGGGCTGAGTCTGCCTCTATGCCAGGCTCTTTATCCAAGCACCCATTCCTTGGCTGACTGTGCCTCTCTCCCTGGCTCTGTTTCCCAGCTCCCATTCCTGTTCTCAGTGTTCCTCTCTCCCAGGCTCTGTGTTCCAGCAGCCATATCTGGGCTGACTGTTCCTCCCTTCCCGGATCTGTATCCCAGCACCCATTCCTGGCCTACTCGGCCCCTTTTCAGTCTGGTGTCCCAGCACCCATTACTCGGCAGATAGTGTCTCTCTTGGCTCTGTGTCCCAGCAGCCTTTCCTGGGCTGATTGTTCCTCTCTCCCTGGATCTGTGTCCCTGCACCCATACCTGGGCTTTCTTTGCCTCTCTCGCATGCTCTGTGTCCCAGCACCCATTCCTGGGCTCAGTGTTCCACTGTCCCAGGCTCTGAGTCCAAGCACCTATTCCTGGGCGGATTGTGCCTCTCTCCCATGCTCTTTGTCTAAGCACGCATTCCAGGGCTGGCTGCCCCCCCTTCATGCTTTTTGTCCAGCATCCAATTAATGGGCTGACTGTGCCTCTCTCCCTATCTCTGTTTCCCAGCACAGGTTCCTGGGCTCAGTGTTCCCCTCTCCCAGGCTCTGTTTCCGAGTACCCATTCCTGGGCTAACTGTGCCTCTCACCGTGGATCTGTGTCCCAGCACCCATTCCTGGGCTGACTCTGCCTCTTTTCCAGGATCTGTGTCCAAGCACCCACTCCTGGTCTGACTGTGCCTCTCTCCCAGGCTCTGTGTCCCAGCACCCATTCCTGGGCTGACTCTGCCTCTAAGCCAGGCTCTGTGTCCCAGCACCCATTCCTGGGCTGACTGTGCCTCTGTCCCTGGATCTGTGTCCCAGCAGCCATTCCTGGGCTGATTGTTCCTCTCTCCCTGGATCTGTGTCCCTGCACATATACCTGGGCTCAGTGTTCCACTGTCGTCCCAGGCTCTGAGTCCAAGCACCTATTCCTGGGCGGATTGTGCCTCTCTCCCATGCTCTTTGTCTAAGCATGCATTCCAGGGCTGGCTGCCCCCCCCTTCATGCTTTTTGTCCAGCATCCAATTCCTGGGCTGACTGTGCCTCTCTCCCTATCTCTGTTTCCCAGCACAGGTTCCTGGGCTCAGTGTTCCTCTCTCCCAGGCTCTGTTTCCGAGTACCCATTCCTGGGCTAACTGTGCCTCTCACCGTGGATCTGTGTCCCAGCACCCATTCCTGGGCTGACTCTGCCTCTTTTCCAGGATCTGTGTCCAAGCACCCACTCCTGGTCTGACTGTGCCTCTCTCCCAGGCTCTGTGTCCCAGCACCCATTCCTGGGCCGACTGTGCCTCTGTCCCTGGATCTGTGTCCCAGCTCCCATTCCTGGGCAGACTGTGCCTCTCTCCCATGCTCGGTGTCCCAGCACCCATTTCTGGGAAGACTGTGCCTTTCTCCCTGGATCTGTGTCCCACCTCCCATTCCTGGGCTGACTGTGCCTCTAAGCCAGGCTCTGTGTCCCCGCACCCATTCCTGGGCTGACTGTGCCTCTGTCCCTGGATCTGTGTCCCAGCTCCCATTCCTTGGCAGACTGTGCCTCTCTCCCATGCTCGGTGTCCCAGCACCCATTTCTGGGAAGACTGTGCCTTTCTCCCTGGATCTGTGTCCCACCTCCCATTCCTGGGCTGACTCGGCCTCTATGCCAGGCTCTGGGCCAAGCACCCATTCCCGGGCTGACTGCGCCCCCTTCAGGCTCTGTGTCCCAGTTCACATTTTTGGGCTCAGCGTTCCTCTCTCCCAGGCTCTGTGTCCCAGCACCCATTCCTGGGCTGACTGTGCCTCTCTCCCTGGCTCTGTGTCCCAGCGCCCATTCCTAGGCTAACTGTGCCTCTCTCTCTGGCACTGTGTCCCAGCAGCCATTCCTGCTTTGACTGTGTCGCTGCCCGGCTGTGTGTCCCAGCACCCTTTCCTGGGCTGACTCTGCCTCCATGCCAGGCTCTTTATCCAAGCATCCATTCCTTGGCTGACTGTGCCTCTCTCCCTGGCTCTGTTTCCCAGCACCCATTCCTGTTCTCAGTGTTCCTCTCTCCCAGGCTCTGTGATCCAGCAGCCATTCCTGGGCTGACTCGGCCCCTTTTCAGTCTTGTGTCCCAGCACCCATTACTCGGCAGATAGCGTCTCTCTTGACTCTGTGTCCCAGCAGCCTTTCCTGGGCTGATTGTTCCTCTCTCCCTGGATCTGTGTCCCTGCACCCATACCTGGGCTTTCTTTGCCTCTCTCGCATGCTCTGTGTCCCAGCACCCATTCCTGGGCTCAGTGTTCCACTGTCCCAGGCTCTGAGTGCAAGCACCTATTCCTGGGCGGATTGTGCCTCTGTCCCATGCTCTTTGTCTAAGCACGCATTCCGGGGCTGGCTGCCCCCCCTTCATGCTTTTTGTCCAGCATCCAATTCCTGGGCTGACTGTGCCTCTCTCCCTATCTCTGTTTCCCAGCACAGGTTCCTGGGCTCAGTGTTCCTCTCTCCCAGGCTCTGTTTCTGAGTACCCATTCCTGGGCTAACTGTGCCTCTCACCGTGGATCTGTGTCCCAGCACCCATTCCTGGGCTGACTCTGCCTCTTTTCCAGGATCTGTGTCCAAGCACCCACTCCTGGTTTGACTGTGCCTCTCTCCCAGGCTCTGTGTCCCAGCACCCATTCCTGGTCTGACTGTGCCTCTAAGCCAGGCTCTCTGTCCCAGCACCCATTCCGGGGCTGACTGTGCCTCTGTCCCTGGATCTGTGTCCCAGCTCCCATTCCTGGGCAGACTGTGCCTCTCTCCCATGCTCGGTGTCCCAGCACCCATTTCTGGGCTGACTGTGCCTTTCTCCCTGGATCTGTGTCCCACCTCCCATTCCTGGGCTGACTCGGCCTCTATGCCAGGCTCTGGGCCAAGCACCCATTCCCGGGCTGACTGCGCCCCCTTCAGGCTCTGTGTCCCAGTTCACATTTTTGGGCTCAGCGTTCCTCTCTCCCAGGCTCTGTGTCCCAGCACCCATTCCTAGGCTAACTGTGCCTCTCTCTCTGGCACTGTGTCCCAGCAGCCATTCCTGCTTTGACTGTGTCTCTGCCCGTCTCTGTTTCCCAGCACCCTTTCCTGGGCTGACTCTGCCTCTATGCCAGGCTCTTTATCCATGCACCCATTCCTTGGCTGACTGTGCCTCTCTCCCTGGCTCTGTTTCCCAGCACCCATTCCTGTTCTCAGTGTTCCTCTCTCCCAGGCTCTGTGTCCCAGCACCCATTCCTGGGCTGACTCGGCCCCTTTTCAGTCTTGTGTCCCAGCACCCATTACTCGGCAGATAGTGTCTCTCTTGGCTCTGTGTCCCAGCAGCCTTTCCTGGGCTGATTGTTCCTCTCTCCCTGGATCTGTGTCCCTGCACCCATACCTGGGCTTACTTTGCCTCTCTCGCATGCTCTGTGTCCCAGCACCCATTCCTGGGCTCAGTGTTTTACTGTCATCCCAGGCTCTGAGTCCAAGCACCTATTCCTGGGCGGATTGTGCCTCTCTCCCATGCTCTTTGTCTAAGCACGCATTCCAGGGCTGGCTGCCCCCCCTACATGATTTTTGTCCAGCATCCACTTCCTGGGCTGACTGTGCGTCTCTCCCTATCTCTGTTTCCCACCACAGGTTCCTGGGCTCAGTGTTCCCCTCTCCCAGGCTCTGTTTCCGAGTACCCATTCCTGGGCTAACTGTGCCTCTCACCGTGGATCTGTGTCCCAGCACCCATTCCTGGGCTGACTCTGCCTCTTTTCCAGGATCTGTGTCCAAGCACCCACTCCTGGTCTGACTGTGCCTCTCTCCCAGGCTCTGTGTACCAGCACCCATTCCTGGGCTGACTCTGCCTCTAAGCCAGGCTCTGTGTCCCAGCACCCATTCCTGGGCTGACTGTGCCTCTAAGCCAGGCTCTGTGTCCCCGCACCCATTCCTGGGCTGACTGTGCCTCTGTCCCTGGATCTGTGTCCCAGCTCCCATTCCTGGGCAGACTGTGCCTCTCTCCCATGCTCGGTGTCCCAGCACCCATTTCTGGGAAGACTGTGCCTTTCTCCCTGGATCTGTGTCCCACCTCCCATTCCTGGGCTGACTCGGCCTCTATGCCAGGCTCTGGGCCAAGCACCCATTCCCGGGCTGACTGCGCCCCCTTCAGGCTCTGTGTCCCAGGTCACATTTTTGGGCTCAGCGTTCCTCTCTCCCAGGCTCTGTGTCCCAGCACCCATTCCTGGGCTGACTGTGCCTCTCTCCCTGGCTCTGTGTCCCAGCGCCCATTCCTAGGCTAACTGTGCCTCTCTCTCTGGCACTGTGTCCCAGCAGCCATTCCTGCTTTGACTGTGTCTCTGCCCGGCTCTGTGTCCCAGCACCCTTTCCTGGGCTGACTCTGCCTCCATGCCAGGCTCTTTATCCAAGCATCCATTCCTTGGCTGACTGTGCCTCTCTCCCTGGCTCTGTTTCCCAGCACCCATTCCTGTTCTCAGTGTTCCTCTCTCCCAGGCTCTGTGATCCAGCAGCCATTCCTGGGCTGACTCGGCCCCTTTTCAGTCTTGTGTCCCAGCACCCATTACTCGGCAGATAGCGTCTCTCTTGGCTCTGTGTCCCAGCAGCCTTTCCTGGGCTGATTGTTCCTCTCTCCCTGGATCTGTGTCCCTGCACCCATACCTGGGCTTTCTTTGCCTCTCTCGCATGCTCCGTGTCCCAGCACCCATTCCTGGGCTCAGTGTTCCACTGTCCCAAGCTCTGAGTGCAAGCACCTATTCCTGGGCGGATTGTGCCTCTGTCCCATGCTCTTTGTCTAAGCACGCATTCTGGGGCTGGCTGCCCCCCCTTCATGCTTTTTGTCCAGCATCCAATTCCTGGGCTGACTGTGCCTCTCTCCCTATCTCTGTTTCCCAGCACAGGTTCCTGGGCTCAGTGTTCCTCTCTCCCAGGCTCTGTTTCTGAGTACCCATTCCTGGGCTAACTGTGCCTCTCACCGTGGATCTGTGTCCCAGCACCCATTCCTGGGCTGACTCTGCCTCTTTTCCAGGATCTGTGTCCAAGCACCCACTCCTGGTCTGACTGTGCCTCTCTCCCAGGCTCTGTGTCCCAGCACCCATTCCTGGGCTGACTCTGCCTCTAAGCCAGGCTCTGTGTCCCAGCACCCATTCCGGGGCTGACTGTGCCTCTGTCCCTGGATCTGTGTCCCAGCTCCCATTCCTGGGCAGACTGTGCCTCTCTCCCATGCTCGGTGTCCCAGCACCCATTTCTGGGCTGACTGTGCCTTTCTCCCTGGATCTGTGTCCCACCTCCCATTCCTGGGCTGACTCGGCCTCTATGCCAGGCTCTGGGCCAAGCACCCATTCCCGGGCTGACTGCGCCCCCTTCAGGCTCTGTGTCCCAGTTCACATTTTTGGGCTCAGCGTTCCTCTCTCCCAGGCTCTGTGTCCCAGCACCCATTCCTAGGCTGACTGTGCCTCTCTCTCTGGCACTGTGTCCCAGCAGCCATTCCTGCTTTGACTGTGTCTCTGCCCGGCTCTGTGTCCCAGCACCCTTTCCTGGGCTGACTCTGCCTCTATGCCAGGCTCTTTATCCAAGCACCCATTCCTTGGCTGACTGTGCCTCTCTCCCTGGCTCTGTTTCCCAGCACCCATTCCTGTTCTCAGTGTTCCTCTCTCCCAGGCTCTGTGTTCCAGCAGCCATTCCTGGGCTGACTGTTCCTCTCTTCCCGGATCTGTGTCCCAGCACCCATTCCTGGGCTGACTCGGCCCCTTTTCAGTCTTGTGTCCCAGCACCCATTACTGGGCAGATAGTGTCTCTCTTGGCTCTGTGTCCCAGCAGCCATTCCTGGGCTGATTGTTCCTCTCTCCCTGGATCTGTGTCCCTGCACCCATACCTGGGCTTACTTTGCCTCTCTCGCATGCTCTGTGTCCCAGCACCCATTCCTGGGCTCAGTGTTTTACTGTCATCCCAGGCTCTGAGTCCAAGCACCTATTCCTGGGCGGATTGTGCCTCTCTCCCATGCTCTTTGTCTAAGCACGCATTCCAGGGCTGGCTGCCCCCCCTACATGATTTTTGTCCAGCATCCACTTCCTGGGCTGACTGTGCGTCTCTCCCTATCTCTGTTTCCCACCACAGGTTCCTGGGCTCAGTGTTCCCCTCTCCCAGGCTCTGTTTCCGAGTACCCATTCCTGGGCTAACTGTGCCTCTCACCGTGGATCTGTGTCCCAGCACCCATTCCTGGGCTGACTCTGCCTCTTTTCCAGGATCTGTGTCCAAGCACCCACTCCTGGTCTGACTGTGCCTCTCTCCCAGGCTCTGTGTACCAGCACCCATTCCTGGGCTGACTCTGCCTCTAAGCCAGGCTCTGTGTCCCAGCACCCATTCCTGGGCTGACTGTGCCTCTAAGCCAGGCTCTGTGTCCCCGCACCCATTCCTGGGCTGACTGTGCCTCTGTCCCTGGATCTGTGTCCCAGCTCCCATTCCTTGGCAGACTGTGCCTCTCTCCCATGCTCGGTGTCCCAGCACCCATTTCTGGGAAGACTGTGCCTTTCTCCCTGGATCTGTGTCCCACCTCCCATTCCTGGGCTGACTCGGCCTCTATGCCAGGCTCTGGGCCAAGCACCCATTCCCGGGCTGACTGCGCCCCCTTCAGGCTCTGTGTCCCAGTTCACATTTTTGGGCTCAGCGTTCCTCTCTCCCAGGCTCTGTGTCCCAGCACCCATTCCTGGGCTGACTGTGCCTCTCTCCCTGGCTCTGTGTCCCAGCGCCCATTCCTAGGCTAACTGTGCCTCTCTCTCTGGCACTGTGTCCCAGCAGCCATTCCTGCTTTGACTGTGTCTCTGCCCGGCTCTGTGTCCCAGCACCCTTTCCTGGGCTGACTCTGCCTCCATGCCAGGCTCTTTATCCAAGCATCCATTCCTTGGCTGACTGTGCCTCTCTCCCTGGCTCTGTTTCCCAGCACCCATTCCTCTTCTCAGTGTTCCTCTCTCCCAGGCTCTGTGATCCAGCAGCCATTCCTGGGCTGACTCGGCCCCTTTTCAGTCTTGTGTCCCAGCACCCATTACTCGGCAGATAGCGTCTCTCTTGACTCTGTGTCCCAGCAGCCTTTCCTGGGCTGATTGTTCCTCTCTCCCTGGATCTGTGTCCCTGCACCCATACCTGGGCTTTCTTTGCCTCTCTCGCATGCTCTGTGTCCCAGCACCCATTCCTGGGCTCAGTGTTCCACTGTCCCAGGCTCTGAGTGCAAGCACCTATTCCTGGGCGGATTGTGCCTCTGTCCCATGCTCTTTGTCTAAGCACGCATTCCGGGGCTGGCTGCCCCCCCTTCATGCTTTTTCTCCAGCATCCAATTCCTGGGCTGACTGTGCCTCTCTCCCTATCTCTGTTTCCCAGCACAGGTTCCTGGGCTCAGTGTTCCTCTCTCCCAGGCTCTGTTTCTGAGTACCCATTCCTGGGCTAACTGTGCCTCTCACCGTGGATCTGTGTCCCAGCACCCATTCCTGGGCTGACTCTGCCTCTTTTCCAGGATCTGTGTCCAAGCACCCACTCCTGGTTTGACTGTGCCTCTCTCCCAGGCTCTGTGTCCCAGCACCCATTCCTGGTCTGACTGTGCCTCTAAGCCAGGCTCTCTGTCCCAGCACCCATTCCGGGGCTGACTGTGCCTCTGTCCCTGGATCTGTGTCCCAGCTCCCATTCCTGGGCAGACTGTGCCTCTCTCCCATGCTCGGTGTCCCAGCACCCATTTCTGGGCTGACTGTGCCTTTCTCCCTGGATCTGTGTCCCACCTCCCATTCCTGGGCTGACTCGGCCTCTATGCCAGGCTCTGGGCCAAGCACCCATTCCCGGGCTGACTGCGCCCCCTTCAGGCTCTGTGTCCCAGTTCACATTTTTGGGCTCAGCGTTCCTCTCTCCCAGGCTCTGTGTCCCAGCACCCATTCCTAGGCTAACTGTGCCTCTCTCTCTGGCACTGTGTCCCAGCAGCCATTCCTGCTTTGACTGTGTCTCTGCCCGGCTCTGTGTCCCAGCACCCTTTCCTGGGCTGAGTCGGCCTCTATGCCAGGCTCTTTATCCAAGCACCCATTCCTTGGCTGACTGTGCCTCTCTCCCTGGCTCTGTTTCCCAGCACCCATTCCTGTTCTCAGTGTTCCTCTCTCCCAGGCTCTGTGTTCCAGCAGCCATTCCTGGGCTGACTGTTCCTCTCTTCCCGGATCTGTGTCCCAGCACCCATTCCTGGGCTGACTCGGCCCCTTTTCAGTCTTGTGTCCCAGCACCCATTACTCGGCAGATAGTGTCTCTCTTGGCTCTGTGTCCCAGCAGCCTTTCCTGGGCTGATTGTTCCTCTCTCCCTGGATCTGTGTCCCTGCACCCATACCTGGGCTTACTTTGCCTCTCTCGCATGCTCTGTGTCCCAGCACCCATTCCTGGGCTCAGTGTTTTACTGTCATCCCAGGCTCTGAGTCCAAGCACCTATTCCTGGGCGGATTGTGCCTCTCTCCCATGCTCTTTGTCTAAGCACGCATTCCAGGGCTGGCTGCCCCCCCTACATGATTTTTGTCCAGCATCCACTTCCTGGGCTGACTGTGCGTCTCTCCCTATCTCTGTTTCCCACCACAGGTTCCTGGGCTCAGTGTTCCCCTCTCCCAGGCTCTGTTTCCGAGTACCCATTCCTGGGCTAACTGTGCCTCTCACCGTGGATCTGTGTCCCAGCACCCATTCCTGGGCTGACTCTGCCTCTTTTCCAGGATCTGTGTCCAAGCACCCACTCCTGGTCTGACTGTGCCTCTCTCCCAGGCTCTGTGTACCAGCACCCATTCCTGGGCTGACTCTGCCTCTAAGCCAGGCTCTGTGTCCCAGCACCCATTCCTGGGCTGACTGTGCCTCGAAGCCAGGCTCTGTGTCCCCGCACCCATTCCTGGGCTGACTGTGCCTCTGTCCCTGGATCTGTGTCCCAGCTCCCATTCCTTGGCAGACTGTGCCTCTCTCCCATGCTCGGTGTCCCAGCACCCATTTCTGGGAAGACTGTGCCTTTCTCCCTGGATCTGTGTCCCACCTCCCATTCCTGGGCTGACTCGGCCTCTAAGCCAGGCTCTGTGTCCCCGCACCCATTCCTGGGCTGACTGTGCCTTTCTCCCTGGATCTGTGTCCCACCTCCCATTCCTGGGCTGACTCGGCCTCTATGCCAGGCTCTGGGCCAAGCACCCATTCCCGGGCTGACTGCGCCCCCTTCAGGCTCTGTGTCCCAGTTCACATTTTTTGGCTCAGCGTTCCTCTCTCCCAGGCTCTGTGTCCCAGCACCCATTCCTGGGCTGACTGTGCCTCTCTCCCTGGCTCTGTGTCCCAGCGCCCATTCCTAGGCTAACTGTGCCTCTCTCTCTGGCACTGTGTCCCAGCAGCCATTCCTGCTTTGACTGTGTCTCTGCCCGGCTCTGTGTCCCAGCACCCTTTCCTGGGCTGAGTCGGCCTCTATGCCAGGCTCTTTATCCAAGCACCCATTCCTTGGCTGACTGTGCCTCTCTCCCTGGCTCTGTTTCCCAGCACCCATTCCTGTTCTCAGTGTTCCTCTCTCCCAGGCTCTGTGTTCCAGCAGCCATTTCTGGCCTGACTCGGCCCCTTTTCAGTCTTGTGTCCCAGCACCCATTACTTGGCAGATGGTGTCTCTCTTGGCTCTGTGTCCCAGCAGCATTTCCTGGGCTGATTGTTCCTCTCTCCCTGGATCTGTGTCCCTGCACCCATACCTGGGCTTACTTTGCCTCTCTCGCATGCTCTGTGTCCCAGCACCCATTCCTGGGCTCAGTGTTCCACTGTCCCAGGCTCTGAGTCCAAGCACCTATTCCTGGGCGGATTGTGCCTCTCTCCCATGCTCTTTGTCTAAGCACGCATTCCAGGGCTGGCTGCCCCCCCTTCATGCTTTTTGTCCAGCATCCAATTAATGGGCTGACTGTGCCTCTCTCCTTATCTCTGTTTCCCAGCACAGGTTCCTGGGCTCAGTGTTCCTCTCTCCCAGGCTCTGTTTCCGAGTACCCATTCCTGGGCTAACTGTGCCTCTCACCGTGGATCTGTGTCCCAGCACCCATTCCTGGGCTGACTCTGCCTCTTTTCCAGGATCTGTGTCCAAGCACCCACTCCTGGTCTGACTGTGCCTCTCTCCAAGGCTCTGTGTCCCAGCACCCATTCCTGGGCTGACTCTGCCTCTAAGCCAGGCTCTGTGTCCCAGCACCCATTCCTGGGCTGACTGTGCCTCTGTCCCTGGATCTGTGTCCCAGCTCCCATTCCTGGGCAGACTGTGCCTCTCTCCCATGCTCGGTGTCCCAGCACCCATTTCTGGGAAGACTGTGCCTTTCTCCCTGGATCTGTGTCCCACCTCCCATTCCTGGGCTGACTCGGCCTCTATGCCAGGCTCTGGGCCAAGCACCCTTTCCCGGGCTGACTGCGCCCCCTTCAGGCTCTGTGTCCCAGTTCACATTTTTGGGCTCAGCGTTCCTCTCTCCCAGGCTCTGTGTCCCAGCACCCATTCCTGGGCTGACTGTGCCTCTCTCCCTGGCTCTGTGTCCCAGCGCCCATTCCTAGGCTAACTGTGCCTCTCTCTCTGGCACTGTGTCCCAGCAGCCATTCCTGCTTTGACTGTGTCTCTGCCCGGCTCTGTGTCCCAGCACCCTTTCCTGGGCTGAGTCTGCCTCTATGCCAGGCTCTTTATCCAAGCACCCATTCCTTGGCTGACTGTGCCTCTCTCCCTGGCTCTGTTTCCCAGCTCCCATTCCTGTTCTCAGTGTTCCTCTCTCCCAGGCTCTGTTTTCCAGCAGCCATATCTGGGCTGACTGTTCCTCCCTTCCCGGATCTGTATCCCAGCACCCATTCCTGGCCTACTCGGCCCCTTTTCAGTCTTGTGTCCCAGCACCCATTACTCGGCAGATAGTGTCTCACTTGGCTCTGTGTCCCAGCAGCCTTTCCTGGGCTGATTGTTCCTCTCTCCCTGGATCTGTGTCCCTGCACCCATACCTGGGCTTTCTTTGCCTCTCTCGCATGCTCTGTGTCCCAGCACCCATTCCTGGGCTCAGTGTTCCACTGTCCCAGGCTCTGAGTCCAAGCACCTATTCCTGGGCGGATTGTGCCTCTCTCCCATGCTCTTTGTCTAAGCACGCATTCCAGGGCTGGCTGCCCCCCCTTCATGCTTTTTGTCCAGCATCCAATTAATGGGCTGACTGTGCCTCTCTCCCTATCTCTGTTTCCCAGCACAGGTTCCTGGGCTCAGTGTTCCCCTCTCCCAGGCTCTGTTTCCGAGTACCCATTCCTGGGCTAACTGTGCCTCTCACCGTGGATCTGTGTCCCAGCACCCATTCCTGGGCTGACTCTGCCTCTTTTCCAGGATCTGTGTCCAAGCACCCACTCCTGGTCTGACTGTGCCTCTCTCCCAGGCTCTGTGTCCCAGCACCCATTCCTGGGCTGACTCTGCCTCTAAGCCAGGCTCTGTGTCCCAGCACCCATTCCTGGGCTGACTGTGCCTCTGTCCCTGGATCTGTGTCCCAGCAGCCATTCCTGGGCTGATTGTTCCTCTCTCCCTGGATCTGTGTCCCTGCACATATACCTGGGCTCAGTGTTCCACTGTCGTCCCAGGCTCTGAGTCCAAGCACCTATTCCTGGGCGGATTGTGCCTCTCTCCCATGCTCTTTGTCTAAGCATGCATTCCAGGGCTGGCTGCCCCCCCCTTCATGCTTTTTGTCCAGCATCCAATTCCTGGGCTGACTGTGCCTCTCTCCCTATCTCTGTTTCCCAGCACAGGTTCCTGGGCTCAGTGTTCCTCTCTCCCAGGCTCTGTTTCCGAGTACCCATTCCTGGGCTAACTGTGCCTCTCACCGTGGATCTGTGTCCCAGCACCCATTCCTGGGCTGACTCTGCCTCTTTTCCAGGATCTGTGTCCAAGCACCCACTCCTGGTCTGACTGTGCCTCTCTCCCAGGCTCTGTGTCCCAGCACCCATTCCTGGGCCGACTGTGCCTCTGTCCCTGGATCTGTGTCCCAGCTCCCATTCCTGGGCAGACTGTGCCTCTCTCCCATGCTCGGTGTCCCAGCACCCATTTCTGGGAAGACTGTGCCTTTCTCCCTGGATCTGTGTCCCACCTCCCATTCCTGGGCTGACTGTGCCTCTAAGCCAGGCTCTGTGTCCCCGCACCCATTCCTGGGCTGACTGTGCCTCTGTCCCTGGATCTGTGTCCCAGCTCCCATTCCTTGGCAGACTGTGCCTCTCTCCCATGCTCGGTGTCCCAGCACCCATTTCTGGGAAGACTGTGCCTTTCTCCCTGGATCTGTGTCCCACCTCCCATTCCTGGGCTGACTCGGCCTCTATGCCAGGCTCTGGGCCAAGCACCCATTCCCGGGCTGACTGCGCCCCCTTCAGGCTCTGTGTCCCAGTTCACATTTTTGGGCTCAGCGTTCCTCTCTCCCAGGCTCTGTGTCCCAGCACCCATTCCTGGGCTGACTGTGCCTCTCTCCCTGGCTCTGTGTCCCAGCGCCCATTCCTAGGCTAACTGTGCCTCTCTCTCTGGCACTGTGTCCCAGCAGCCATTCCTGCTTTGACTGTGTCGCTGCCCGGCTCTGTGTCCCAGCACCCTTTCCTGGGCTGACTCTGCCTCCATGCCAGGCTCTTTATCCAAGCATCCATTCCTTGGCTGACTGTGCCTCTCTCCCTGGCTCTGTTTCCCAGCACCCATTCCTGTTCTCAGTGTTCCTCTCTCCCAGGCTCTGTGATCCAGCAGCCATTCCTGGGCTGACTCGGCCCCTTTTCAGTCTTGTGTCCCAGCACCCATTACTCGGCAGATAGCGTCTCTCTTGACTCTGTGTCCCAGCAGCCTTTCCTGGGCTGATTGTTCCTCTCTCCCTGGATCTGTGTCCCTGCACCCATACCTGGGCTTTCTTTGCCTCTCTCGCATGCTCTGTGTCCCAGCACCCATTCCTGGGCTCAGTGTTCCACTGTCCCAGGCTCTGAGTGCAAGCACCTATTCCTGGGCGGATTGTGCCTCTGTCCCATGCTCTTTGTCTAAGCACGCATTCCGGGGCTGGCTGCCCCCCCTTCATGCTTTTTGTCCAGCATCCAATTCCTGGGCTGACTGTGCCTCTCTCCCTATCTCTGTTTCCCAGCACAGGTTCCTGGGCTCAGTGTTCCTCTCTCCCAGGCTCTGTTTCTGAGTACCCATTCCTGGGCTAACTGTGCCTCTCACCGTGGATCTGTGTCCCAGCACCCATTCCTGGGCTGACTCTGCCTCTTTTCCAGGATCTGTGTCCAAGCACCCACTCCTGGTTTGACTGTGCCTCTCTCCCAGGCTCTGTGTCCCAGCACCCATTCCTGGTCTGACTGTGCCTCTAAGCCAGGCTCTCTGTCCCAGCACCCATTCCGGGGCTGACTGTGCCTCTGTCCCTGGATCTGTGTCCCAGCTCCCATTCCTGGGCAGACTGTGCCTCTCTCCCATGCTCGGTGTCCCAGCACCCATTTCTGGGCTGACTGTGCCTTTCTCCCTGGATCTGTGTCCCACCTCCCATTCCTGGGCTGACTCGGCCTCTATGCCAGGCTCTGGGCCAAGCACCCATTCCCGGGCTGACTGCGCCCCCTTCAGGCTCTGTGTCCCAGTTCACATTTTTGGGCTCAGCGTTCCTCTCTCCCAGGCTCTGTGTCCCAGCACCCATTCCTAGGCTAACTGTGCCTCTCTCTCTGGCACTGTGTCCCAGCAGCCATTCCTGCTTTGACTGTGTCTCTGCCCGTCTCTGTTTCCCAGCACCCTTTCCTGGGCTGACTCTGCCTCTATGCCAGGCTCTTTATCCATGCACCCATTCCTTGGCTGACTGTGCCTCTCTCCCTGGCTCTGTTTCCCAGCACCCATTCCTGTTCTCAGTGTTCCTCTCTCCCAGGCTCTGTGTCCCAGCACCCATTCCTGGGCTGACTCGGCCCCTTTTCAGTCTTGTGTCCCAGCACCCATTACTCGGCAGATAGTGTCTCTCTTGGCTCTGTGTCCCAGCAGCCTTTCCTGGGCTGATTGTTCCTCTCTCCCTGGATCTGTGTCCCTGCACCCATACCTGGGCTTACTTTGCCTCTCTCGCATGCTCTGTGTCCCAGCACCCATTCCTGGGCTCAGTGTTTTACTGTCATCCCAGGCTCTGAGTCCAAGCACCTATTCCTGGGCGGATTGTGCCTCTCTCCCATGCTCTTTGTCTAAGCACGCATTCCAGGGCTGGCTGCCCCCCCTACATGATTTTTGTCCAGCATCCACTTCCTGGGCTGACTGTGCGTCTCTCCCTATCTCTGTTTCCCACCACAGGTTCCTGGGCTCAGTGTTCCCCTCTCCCAGGCTCTGTTTCCGAGTACCCATTCCTGGGCTAACTGTGCCTCTCACCGTGGATCTGTGTCCCAGCACCCATTCCTGGGCTGACTCTGCCTCTTTTCCAGGATCTGTGTCCAAGCACCCACTCCTGGTCTGACTGTGCCTCTCTCCCAGGCTCTGTGTACCAGCACCCATTCCTGGGCTGACTCTGCCTCTAAGCCAGGCTCTGTGTCCCAGCACCCATTCCTGGGCTGACTGTGCCTCTAAGCCAGGCTCTGTGTCCCCACACCCATTCCTGGGCTGACTGTGCCTCTGTCCCTGGATCTGTGTCCCAGCTCCCATTCCTTGGCAGACTGTGCCTCTCTCCCATGCTCGGTGTCCCAGCACCCATTTCTGGGAAGACTGTGCCTTTCTCCCTGGATCTGTGTCCTACCTCCCATTCCTGGGCTGACTCGGCCTCTATGCCAGGCTCTGGGCCAAGCACCCATTCCCGGGCTGACTGCGCCCCCTTCAGGCTCTGTGTCCCAGTTCACATTTTTGGGCTCAGCGTTCCTCTCTCCCAGGCTCTGTGTCCCAGCACCCATTCCTGGGCTGACTGTGCCTCTCTCCCTGGCTCTGTGTCCCAGCGCCCATTCCTAGGCTAACTGTGCCTCTCTCTCTGGCACTGTGTCCCAGCAGCCATTCCTGCTTTGACTGTGTCTCTGCCCGGCTCTGTGTCCCAGCACCCTTTCCTGGGCTGACTCTGCCTCCATGCCAGGCTCTTTATCCAAGCATCCATTCCTTGGCTGACTGTGCCTCTCTCCCTGGCTCTGTTTCCCAGCACCCATTCCTGTTCTCAGTGTTCCTCTCTCCCAGGCTCTGTTATCCAGCAGCCATTCCTGGGCTGACTCGGCCCCTTTTCAGTCTTGTGTCCCAGCACCCATTACTCGGCAGATAGCGTCTCTCTTGGCTTTGTGTCCCAGCAGCCTTTCCTGGGCTGATTGTTCCTCTCTCCCTGGATCTGTGTCCCTGCACCCATACCTGGGCTTTCTTTGCCTCTCTCGCATGCTCTGTGTCCCAGCACCCATTCCTGGGCTCAGTGTTCCACTGTCCCAGGCTCTGAGTGCAAGCACCTATTCCTGGGCGGATTGTGCCTCTGTCCCATGCTCTTTGTCTAAGCACGCATTCCGGGGCTGGCTGCCCCCCCTTCATGCTTTTTGTCCAGCATCCAATTCCTGGGCTGACTGTGCCTCTCTCCCTATCTCTGTTTCCCAGCACAGGTTCCTGGGCTCAGTGTTCCTCTCTCCCAGGCTCTGTTTCTGAGTACCCATTCCTGGGCTAACTGTGCCTCTCACCGTGGATCTGTGTCCCAGCACCCATTCCTGGGCTGACTCTGCCTCTTTTCCAGGATCTGTGTCCAAGCACCCACTCCTGGTCTGACTGTGCCTCTCTCCCAGGCTCTGTGTCCCAGCACCCATTCCTGGGCTGACTCTGCCTCTAAGCCAGGCTCTGTGTCCCAGCACCCATTCCGGGGCTGACTGTGCCTCTGTCCCTGGATCTGTGTCCCAGCTCCCATTCCTGGGCAGACTGTGCCTCTCTCCCATGCTCGGTGTCCCAGCACCCATTTCTGGGCTGACTGTGCCTTTCTCCCTGGATCTGTGTCCCACCTCCCATTCCTGGGCTGACTCGGCCTCTATGCCAGGCTCTGGGCCAAGCACCCATTCCCGGGCTGACTGCGCCCCCTTCAGGCTCTGTGTCCCAGTTCACATTTTTGGGCTCAGCGTTCCTCTCTCCCAGGCTCTGTGTCCCAGCACCCATTCCTAGGCTAACTGTGCCTCTCTCTCTGGCACTGTGTCCCAGCAGCCATTCCTGCTTTGACTGTGTCTCTGCCCGGCTCTGTGTCCCAGCACCCTTTCCTGGGCTGACTCTGCCTCTTTGCCAGGCTCTTTATCCAAGCACCCATTCCTTGCCTGACTGTGCCTCTCTCCCTGGCTCTGTTTCCCAGCACCCATTCCTGTTCTCAGTGTTCCTCTCTCCCAGGCTCTGTGTTCCAGCAGCCATTCCTGGGCTGACTGATCCTCTCTTCCCGGATCTGTGTCCCAGCACCCATTCCTGGGCTGACTCGGCCCCTTTTCAGTCTTGTGTCCCAGCACCCATTACTGGGCAGATAGTGTCTCTCTTGGCTCTGTGTCCTAGCAGCCATTCCTGGGCTGATTGTTCCTCTCTCCCTGGATCTGTGTCCCTGCACCCATACCTGGGCTTACTTTGCCTCTCTCGCATGCTCTGTGTCCCAGCACCCATTCCTGGGCTCAGTGTTTTACTGTCATCCCAGGCTCTGAGTCCAAGCACCTATTCCTGGGCGGATTGTGCCTCTCTCCCATGCTCTTTGTCTAAGCACGCATTCCAGGGCTGGCTGCCCCCCCTACATGATTTTTGTCCAGCATCCACTTCCTGGGCTGACTGTGCGTCTCTCCCTATCTCTGTTTCCCAGCACAGGTTCCTGGGCTCAGTGTTCCCCTCTCCCAGGCTCTGTTTCCGAGTACCCATTCCTGGGCTAACTGTGCCTCTCACCGTGGATCTGTGTCCCAGCACCCATTCCTGGGCTGACTCTGCCTCTTTTCCAGGATCTGTGTCCAAGCACCCACTCCTGGTCTGACTGTGCCTCTCTCCCAGGCTCTGTGTACCAGCACCCATTCCTGGGCTGACTCTGCCTCTAAGCCAGGCTCTGTGTCCCAGCACCCATTCCTGGGCTGACTGTGCCTCTAAGCCAGGCTCTGTGTCCCCGCACCCATTCCTGGGCTGACTGTGCCTCTGTCCCTGGATCTGTGTCCCAGCTCCCATTCCTGGGCAGACTGTGCCTCTCTCCCATGCTCGGTGTCCCAGCACCCATTTCTGGGAAGACTGTGCCTTTCTCCCTGGATCTGTGTCCCACCTCCCATTCCTGGGCTGACTCGGCCTCTATGCCAGGCTCTGGGCCAAGCACCCATTCCCGGGCTGACTGCGCCCCCTTCAGGCTCTGTGTCCCAGGTCACATTTTTTGGCTCAGCGTTCCTCTCTCCCAGGCTCTGTGTCCCAGCACCCATTCCTGGGCTGACTGTGCCTCTCTCCCTGGCTCTGTGTCCCAGCGCCCATTCCTAGGCTAACTGTGCCTCTCTCTCTGGCACTGTGTCCCAGCAGCCATTCCTGCTTTGACTGTGTCTCTGCCCGGCTCTGTGTCCCAGCACCCTTTCCTGGGCTGACTCTGCCTCCATGCCAGGCTCTTTATCCAAGCATCCATTCCTTGGCTGACTGTGCCTCTCTCCCTGGCTCTGTTTCCCAGCACCCATTCCTGTTCTCAGTGTTCCTCTCTCCCAGGCTCTGTGATCCAGCAGCCATTCCTGGGCTGACTCGGCCCATTTTCAGTCTTGTGTCCCAGCACCCATTACTCGGCAGATAGCGTCTCTCTTGGCTCTGTGTCCCAGCAGCCTTTCCTGGGCTGATTGTTCCTCTCTCCCTGGATCTGTGTCCCTGCACCCATACCTGGGCTTTCTTTGCCTCTCTCGCATGCTCTGTGTCCCAGCACCCATTCCTGGGCTCAGTGTTCCACTGTCCCAAGCTCTGAGTGCAAGCACCTATTCCTGGGCGGATTGTGCCTCTGTCCCATGATCTTTGTCTAAGCACGCATTCCGGGGCTGGCTGCCCCCCCTTCATGCTTTTTGTCCAGCATCCAATTCCTGGGCTGACTGTGCCTCTCTCCCTATCTCTGTTTCCCAGCACAGGTTCCTGGGCTCAGTGTTCCTCTCTCCCAGGCTCTGTTTCTGAGTACCCATTCCTGGGCTAACTATGCCTCTCACCGTGGATCTGTGTCCCAGCACCCATTCCTGGGCTGACTCTGCCTCTTTTCCAGGATCTGTGTCCAAGCACCCACTCCTGGTCTGACTGTGCCTCTCTCCCTGGATCTGTGTCCCACCTCCCATTCCTGGGCTGACTCGGCCTCTATGCCAGGCTCTGGGCCAAGCACCCATTCCCGGGCTGACTGCGCCCCCTTCAGGCTCTGTGTCCCAGTTCACATTTTTTGGCTCAGCGTTCCTCTCTCCCAGGCTCTGTGTCCCAGCACCCATTCCTGGGCTGACTGTGCCTCTCTCCCTGGCTCTGTGTCCCAGCGCCCATTCCTAGGCTAACTGTGCCTCTCTCTCTGGCACTGTGTCCCAGCAGCCATTCCTGCTTTGACTGTGTCTCTGCCCGGCTCTGTGTCCCAGCACCCTTTCCTGGGCTGAGTCGGCCTCTATGCCAGGCTCTTTATCCAAGCACCCATTCCTTGGCTGACTGTGCCTCTCTCCCTGGCTCTGTTTCCCAGCACCCATTCCTGTTCTCAGTGTTCCTCTCTCCCAGGCTCTGTGTTCCAGCAGCCATTCCTGGGCTGACTGTTCCTCTCTTCCCGGATCTGTGTCCCAGCACCCATTCCTGAGCTGACTCGGCCCCTTTTCAGTCTTGTGTCCCAGCACCCATTACTGGGCAGATAGTGTCTCTCTTGGCTCTGTGTCCCAGCAGCCATTCCTGGGCTGATTGTTCCTCTCTCCCTGGATCTGTGTCCCTGCACCCATACCTGGGCTTACTTTGCCTCTCTCGCATGCTCTGTGTCCCAGCACCCATTCCTGGGCTCAGTGTTTTACTGTCATCCCAGGCTCTGAGTCCAAGCACCTATTCCTGGGCGGATTGTGCCTCTCTCCCATGCTCTTTGTCTAAGCACGCATTCCAGGGCTGGCTGCCCCCCCTACATGATTTTTGTCCAGCATCCACTTCCTGGGCTGACTGTGCGTCTCTCCCTATCTCTGTTTCCCACCACAGGTTCCTGGGCTCAGTGTTCCCCTCTCCCAGGCTCTGTTTCCGAGTACCCATTCCTGGGCTAACTGTGCCTCTCACCGTGGATCTGTGTCCCAGCACCCATTCCTGGGCTGACTCTGCCTCTTTTCCAGGATCTGTGTCCAAGCACCCACTCCTGGTCTGACTGTGCCTCTCTCCCAGGCTCTGTGTACCAGCACCCATTCCTGGGCTGACTCTGCCTCTAAGCCAGGCTCTGTGTCCCAGCACCCATTCCTGGGCTGACTGTGCCTCTAAGCCAGGCTCTGTGTCCCCGCACCCATTCCTGGGCTGACTGTGCCTCTGTCCCTGGATCTGTGTCCCAGCTCCCATTCCTTGGCAGACTGTGCCTCTCTCCCATGCTCGGTGTCCCAGCACCCATTTCTGGGAAGACTGTGCCTTTCTCCCTGGATCTGTGTCCCACCTCCCATTCCTGGGCTGACTCGGCCTCTATGCCAGGCTCTGGGCCAAGCACCCATTCCCGGGCTGACTGCGCCCCCTTCAGGCTCTGTGTCCCAGTTCACATTTTTGGGCTCAGCGTTCCTCTCTCCCAGGCTCTGTGTCCCAGCACCCATTCCTGGGCTGACTGTGCCTCTCTCCCTGGCTCTGTGTCCCAGCGCCCATTCCTAGGCTAACTGTGCCTCTCTCTCTGGCACTGTGTCCCAGCAGCCATTCCTGCTTTGACTGTGTCTCTGCCCGGCTCTGTGTCCCAGCACCCTTTCCTGGGCTGACTCTGCCTCCATGCCAGGCTCTTTATCCAAGCATCCATTCCTTGGCTGACTGTGCCTCTCTCCCTGGCTCTGTTTCCCAGCACCCATTCCTCTTCTCAGTGTTCCTCTCTCCCAGGCTCTGTGATCCAGCAGCCATTCCTGGGCTGACTCGGCCCCTTTTCAGTCTTGTGTCCCAGCACCCATTACTCGGCAGATAGCGTCTCTCTTGACTCTGTGTCCCAGCAGCCTTTCCTGGGCTGATTGTTCCTCTCTCCCTGGATCTGTGTCCCTGCACCCATACCTGGGCTTTCTTTGCCTCTCTCGCATGCTCTGTGTCCCAGCACCCATTCCTGGGCTCAGTGTTCCACTGTCCCAGGCTCTGAGTGCAAGCACCTATTCCTGGGCGGATTGTGCCTCTGTCCCATGCTCTTTGTCTAAGCACGCATTCCGGGGCTGGCTGCCCCCCCTTCATGCTTTTTCTCCAGCATCCAATTCCTGGGCTGACTGTGCCTCTCTCCCTATCTCTGTTTCCCAGCACAGGTTCCTGGGCTCAGTGTTCCTCTCTCCCAGGCTCTGTTTCTGAGTACCCATTCCTGGGCTAACTGTGCCTCTCACCGTGGATCTGTGTCCCAGCACCCATTCCTGGGCTGACTCTGCCTCTTTTCCAGGATCTGTGTCCAAGCACCCACTCCTGGTTTGACTGTGCCTCTCTCCCAGGCTCTGTGTCCCAGCACCCATTCCTGGGCTGACTCTGCCTCTAAGTCAGGCTCTCTGTCCCAGCACCCATTCCGGGGCTGACTGTGCCTCTGTCCCTGGATCTGTGTCCCAGCTCCCATTCCTGGGCAGACTGTGCCTCTCTCCCATGCTCGGTGTCCCAGCACCCATTTCTGGGCTGACTGTGCCTTTCTCCCTGGATCTGTGTCCCACCTCCCATTCCTGGGCTGACTCGGCCTCTATGCCAGGCTCTGGGCCAAGCACCCATTCCCGGGCTGACTGCGCCCCCTTCAGGCTCTGTGTCCCAGTTCACATTTTTGGGCTCAGCGTTCCTCTCTCCCAGGCTCTGTGTCCCAGCACCCATTCCTAGGCTAACTGTGCCTCTCTCTCTGGCACTGTGTCCCAGCAGCCATTCCTGCTTTGACTGTGTCTCTGCCCGGCTCTGTGTCCCAGCACCCTTTCCTGGGCTGAGTCGGCCTCTATGCCAGGCTCTTTATCCAAGCACCCATTCCTTGGCTGACTGTGCCTCTCTCCCTGGCTCTGTTTCCCAGCACCCATTCCTGTTCTCAGTGTTCCTCTCTCCCAGGCTCTGTGTTCCAGCAGCCATTCCTGGGCTGACTGTTCCTCTCTTCCCGGATCTGTGTCCCAGCACCCATTCCTGGGCTGACTCGGCCCCTTTTCAGTCTTGTGTCCCAGCACCCATTACTCGGCAGATAGTGTCTCTCTTGGCTCTGTGTCCCAGCAGCCTTTCCTGGGCTGATTGTTCCTCTCTCCCTGGATCTGTGTCCCTGCACCCATACCTGGGCTTACTTTGCCTCTCTCGCATGCTCTGTGTCCCAGCACCCATTCCTGGGCTCAGTGTTTTACTGTCATCCCAGGCTCTGAGTCCAAGCACCTATTCCTGGGCGGATTGTGCCTCTCTCCCATGCTCTTTGTCTAAGCACGCATTCCAGGGCTGGCTGCCCCCCCTACATGATTTTTGTCCAGCATCCACTTCCTGGGCTGACTGTGCGTCTCTCCCTATCTCTGTTTACCACCACAGGTTCCTGGGCTCAGTGTTCCCCTCTCCCAGGCTCTGTTTCCGAGTACCCATTCCTGGGCTAACTGTGCCTCTCACCGTGGATCTGTGTCCCAGCACCCATTCCTGGGCTGACTCTGCCTCTTTTCCAGGATCTGTGTCCAAGCACCCACTCCTGGTCTGACTGTGCCTCTCTCCCAGGCTCTGTGTACCAGCACCCATTCCTGGGCTGACTCTGCCTCTAAGCCAGGCTCTGTGTCCCAGCACCCATTCCTGGGCTGACTGTGCCTCGAAGCCAGGCTCTGTGTCCCCGCACCCATTCCTGGGCTGACTGTGCCTCTGTCCCTGGATCTGTGTCCCAGCTCCCATTCCTTGGCAGACTGTGCCTCTCTCCCATGCTCGGTGTCCCAGCACCCATTTCTGGGAAGACTGTGCCTTTCTCCCTGGATCTGTGTCCCACCTCCCATTCCTGGGCTGACTCGGCCTCTAAGCCAGGCTCTGTGTCCCCGCACCCATTCCTGGGCTGACTGTGCCTTTCTCCCTGGATCTGTGTCCCACCTCCCATTCCTGGGCTGACTCGGCCTCTATGCCAGGCTCTGGGCCAAGCACCCATTCCCGGGCTGACTGCGCCCCCTTCAGGCTCTGTGTCCCAGTTCACATTTTTTGGCTCAGCGTTCCTCTCTCCCAGGCTCTGTGTCCCAGCACCCATTCCTGGGCTGACTGTGCCTCTCTCCCTGGCTCTGTGTCCCAGCGCCCATTCCTAGGCTAACTGTGCCTCTCTCTCTGGCACTGTGTCCCAGCAGCCATTCCTGCTTTGACTGTGTCTCTGCCCGGCTCTGTGTCCCAGCACCCTTTCCTGGGCTGAGTCGGCCTCTATGCCAGGCTCTTTATCCAAGCACCCATTCCTTGGCTGACTGTGCCTCTCTCCCTGGCTCTGTTTCCCAGCACCCATTCCTGTTCTCAGTGTTCCTCTCTCCCAGGCTCTGTGTTCCAGCAGCCATTTCTGGCCTGACTCGGCCCCTTTTCAGTCTTGTGTCCCAGCACCCATTACTTGGCAGATGGTGTCTCTCTTGGCTCTGTGTCCCAGCAGCATTTCCTGGGCTGATTGTTCCTCTCTCCCTGGATCTGTGTCCCTGCACCCATACCTGGGCTTACTTTGCCTCTCTCGCATGCTCTGTGTCCCAGCACCCATTCCTGGGCTCAGTGTTCCACTGTCCCAGGCTCTGAGTCCAAGCACCTATTCCTGGGCGGATTGTGCCTCTCTCCCATGCTCTTTGTCTAAGCACGCATTCCAGGGCTGGCTGCCCCCCCTTCATGCTTTTTGTCCAGCATCCAATTAATGGGCTGACTGTGCCTCTCTCCTTATCTCTGTTTCCCAGCACAGGTTCCTGGGCTCAGTGTTCCTCTCTCCCAGGCCCTGTTTCCGAGTACCCATTCCTGGGCTAACTGTGCCTCTCACCGTGGATCTGTGTCCCAGCACCCATTCCTGGGCTGACTCTGCCTCTTTTCCAGGATCTGTGTCCAAGCACCCACTCCTGGTCTGACTGTGCCTCTCTCCAAGGCTCTGTGTCCCAGCACCCATTCCTGGGCTGACTCTGCCTCTAAGCCAGGCTCTGTGTCCCAGCACCCATTCCTGGGCTGACTGTGCCTCTGTCCCTGGATCTGTGTCCCAGCTCCCATTCCTGGGCAGACTGTGCCTCTCTCCCATGCTCGGTGTCCCAGCACCCATTTCTGGGAAGACTGTGCCTTTCTCCCTGGATCTGTGTCCCACCTCCCATTCCTGGGCTGACTCGGCCTCTATGCCAGGCTCTGGGCCAAGCACCCTTTCCCGGGCTGACTGCGCCCCCTTCAGGCTCTGTGTCCCAGTTCACATTTTTGGGCTCAGCGTTCCTCTCTCCCAGGCTCTGTGTCCCAGCACCCATTCCTGGGCTGACTGTGCCTCTCTCCCTGGCTCTGTGTCCCAGCGCCCATTCCTAGGCTAACTGTGCCTCTCTCTCTGGCACTGTGTCCCAGCAGCCATTCCTGCTTTGACTGTGTCTCTGCCCGGCTCTGTGTCCCAGCACCCTTTCCTGGGCTGAGTCTGCCTCTATGCCAGGCTCTTTATCCAAGCACCCATTCCTTGGCTGACTGTGCCTCTCTCCCTGGCTCTGTTTCCCAGCTCCCATTCCTGTTCTCAGTGTTCCTCTCTCCCAGGCTCTGTGTTCCAGCAGCCATATCTGGGCTGACTGTTCCTCCCTTCCCGGATCTGTATCCCAGCACCCATTCCTGGCCTACTCGGCCCCTTTTCAGTCTTGTGTCCCAGCACCCATTACTCGGCAGATAGTGTCTCTCTTGGCTCTGTGTCCCAGCAGCCTTTCCTGGGCTGATTGTTCCTCTCTCCCTGGATCTGTGTCCCTGCACCCATACCTGGGCTTTCTTTGCCTCTCTCGCATGCTCTGTGTCCCAGCACCCATTCCTGGGCTCAGTGTTCCACTGTCCCAGGCTCTGAGTCCAAGCACCTATTCCTGGGCGGATTGTGCCTCTCTCCCATGCTCTTTGTCTAAGCACGCATTCCAGGGCTGGCTGCCCCCCCTTCATGCTTTTTGTCCAGCATCCAATTAATGGGCTGACTGTGCCTCTCTCCCTATCTCTGTTTCCCAGCACAGGTTCCTGGGCTCAGTGTTCCCCTCTCCCAGGCTCTGTTTCCGAGTACCCATTCCTGGGCTAACTGTGCCTCTCACCGTGGATCTGTGTCCCAGCACCCATTCCTGGGCTGACTCTGCCTCTTTTCCAGGATCTGTGTCCAAGCACCCACTCCTGGTCTGACTGTGCCTCTCTCCCAGGCTCTGTGTCCCAGCACCCATTCCTGGGCTGACTCTGCCTCTAAGCCAGGCTCTGTGTCCCAGCACCCATTCCTGGGCTGACTGTGCCTCTGTCCCTGGATCTGTGTCCCAGCAGCCATTCCTGGGCTGATTGTTCCTCTCTCCCTGGATCTGTGTCCCTGCACATATACCTGGGCTCAGTGTTCCACTGTCGTCCCAGGCTCTGAGTCCAAGCACCTATTCCTGGGCGGATTGTGCCTCTCTCCCATGCTCTTTGTCTAAGCATGCATTCCAGGGCTGGCTGCCCCCCCCTTCATGCTTTTTGTCCAGCATCCAATTCCTGGGCTGACTGTGCCTCTCTCCCTATCTCTGTTTCCCAGCACAGGTTCCTGGGCTCAGTGTTCCTCTCTCCCAGGCTCTGTTTCCGAGTACCCATTCCTGGGCTAACTGTGCCTCTCACCGTGGATCTGTGTCCCAGCACCCATTCCTGGGCTGACTCTGCCTCTTTTCCAGGATCTGTGTCCAAGCACCCACTCCTGGTCTGACTGTGCCTCTCTCCCAGGCTCTGTGTCCCAGCACCCATTCCTGGGCCGACTGTGCCTCTGTCCCTGGATCTGTGTCCCAGCTCCCATTCCTGGGCAGACTGTGCCTCTCTCCCATGCTCGGTGTCCCAGCACCCATTTCTGGGAAGACTGTGCCTTTCTCCCTGGATCTGTGTCCCACCTCCCATTCCTGGGCTGACTGTGCCTCTAAGCCAGGCTCTGTGTCCCCGCACCCATTCCTGGGCTGACTGTGCCTCTGTCCCTGGATCTGTGTCCCAGCTCCCATTCCTTGGCAGACTGTGCCTCTCTCCCATGCTCGGTGTCCCAGCACCCATTTCTGGGAAGACTGTGCCTTTCTCCCTGGATCTGTGTCCCACCTCCCATTCCTGGGCTGACTCGGCCTCTATGCCAGGCTCTGGGCCAAGCACCCATTCCCGGGCTGACTGCGCCCCCTTCAGGCTCTGTGTCCCAGTTCACATTTTTGGGCTCAGCGTTCCTCTCTCCCAGGCTCTGTGTCCCAGCACCCATTCCTGGGCTGACTGTGCCTCTCTCCCTGGCTCTGTGTCCCAGCGCCCATTCCTAGGCTAACTGTGCCTCTCTCTCTGGCACTGTGTCCCAGCAGCCATTCCTGCTTTGACTGTGTCGCTGCCCGGCTGTGTGTCCCAGCACCCTTTCCTGGGCTGACTCTGCCTCCATGCCAGGCTCTTTATCCAAGCATCCATTCCTTGGCTGACTGTGCCTCTCTCCCTGGCTCTGTTTCCCAGCACCCATTCCTGTTCTCAGTGTTCCTCTCTCCCAGGCTCTGTGATCCAGCAGCCATTCCTGGGCTGACTCGGCCCCTTTTCAGTCTTGTGTCCCAGCACCCATTACTCGGCAGATAGCGTCTCTCTTGACTCTGTGTCCCAGCAGCCTTTCCTGGGCTGATTGTTCCTCTCTCCCTGGATCTGTGTCCCTGCACCCATACCTGGGCTTTCTTTGCCTCTCTCGCATGCTCTGTGTCCCAGCACCCATTCCTGGGCTCAGTGTTCCACTGTCCCAGGCTCTGAGTGCAAGCACCTATTCCTGGGCGGATTGTGCCTCTGTCCCATGCTCTTTGTCTAAGCACGCATTCCGGGGCTGGCTGCCCCCCCTTCATGCTTTTTGTCCAGCATCCAATTCCTGGGCTGACTGTGCCTCTCTCCCTATCTCTGTTTCCCAGCACAGGTTCCTGGGCTCAGTGTTCCTCTCTCCCAGGCTCTGTTTCTGAGTACCCATTCCTGGGCTAACTGTGCCTCTCACCGTGGATCTGTGTCCCAGCACCCATTCCTGGGCTGACTCTGCCTCTTTTCCAGGATCTGTGTCCAAGCACCCACTCCTGGTTTGACTGTGCCTCTCTCCCAGGCTCTGTGTCCCAGCACCCATTCCTGGTCTGACTGTGCCTCTAAGCCAGGCTCTCTGTCCCAGCACCCATTCCGGGGCTGACTGTGCCTCTGTCCCTGGATCTGTGTCCCAGCTCCCATTCCTGGGCAGACTGTGCCTCTCTCCCATGCTCGGTGTCCCAGCACCCATTTCTGGGCTGACTGTGCCTTTCTCCCTGGATCTGTGTCCCACCTCCCATTCCTGGGCTGACTCGGCCTCTATGCCAGGCTCTGGGCCAAGCACCCATTCCCGGGCTGACTGCGCCCCCTTCAGGCTCTGTGTCCCAGTTCACATTTTTGGGCTCAGCGTTCCTCTCTCCCAGGCTCTGTGTCCCAGCACCCATTCCTAGGCTAACTGTGCCTCTCTCTCTGGCACTGTGTCCCAGCAGCCATTCCTGCTTTGACTGTGTCTCTGCCCGTCTCTGTTTCCCAGCACCCTTTCCTGGGCTGACTCTGCCTCTATGCCAGGCTCTTTATCCATGCACCCATTCCTTGGCTGACTGTGCCTCTCTCCCTGGCTCTGTTTCCCAGCACCCATTCCTGTTCTCAGTGTTCCTCTCTCCCAGGCTCTGTGTCCCAGCACCCATTCCTGGGCTGACTCGGCCCCTTTTCAGTCTTGTGTCCCAGCACCCATTACTCGGCAGATAGTGTCTCTCTTGGCTCTGTGTCCCAGCAGCCTTTCCTGGGCTGATTGTTCCTCTCTCCCTGGATCTGTGTCCCTGCACCCATACCTGGGCTTACTTTGCCTCTCTCGCATGCTCTGTGTCCCAGCACCCATTCCTGGGCTCAGTGTTTTACTGTCATCCCAGGCTCTGAGTCCAAGCACCTATTCCTGGGCGGATTGTGCCTCTCTCCCATGCTCTTTGTCTAAGCACGCATTCCAGGGCTGGCTGCCCCCCCTACATGATTTTTGTCCAGCATCCACTTCCTGGGCTGACTGTGCGTCTCTCCCTATCTCTGTTTCCCACCACAGGTTCCTGGGCTCAGTGTTCCCCTCTCCCAGGCTCTGTTTCCGAGTACCCATTCCTGGGCTAACTGTGCCTCTCACCGTGGATCTGTGTCCCAGCACCCATTCCTGGGCTGACTCTGCCTCTTTTCCAGGATCTGTGTCCAAGCACCCACTCCTGGTCTGACTGTGCCTCTCTCCCAGGCTCTGTGTACCAGCACCCATTCCTGGGCTGACTCTGCCTCTAAGCCAGGCTCTGTGTCCCAGCACCCATTCCTGGGCTGACTGTGCCTCTAAGCCAGGCTCTGTGTCCCCGCACCCATTCCTGGGCTGACTGTGCCTCTGTCCCTGGATCTGTGTCCCAGCTCCCATTCCTGGGCAGACTGTGCCTCTCTCCCATGCTCGGTGTCCCAGCACCCATTTCTGGGAAGACTGTGCCTTTCTCCCTGGATCTGTGTCCCACCTCCCATTCCTGGGCTGACTCGGCCTCTATGCCAGGCTCTGGGCCAAGCACCCATTCCCGGGCTGACTGCGCCCCCTTCAGGCTCTGTGTCCCAGGTCACATTTTTGGGCTCAGCGTTCCTCTCTCCCAGGCTCTGTGTCCCAGCACCCATTCCTGGGCTGACTGTGCCTCTCTCCCTGGCTCTGTGTCCCAGCGCCCATTCCTAGGCTAACTGTGCCTCTCTCTCTGGCACTGTGTCCCAGCAGCCATTCCTGCTTTGACTGTGTCTCTGCCCGGCTCTGTGTCCCAGCACCCTTTCCTGGGCTGACTCTGCCTCCATGCCAGGCTCTTTATCCAAGCATCCATTCCTTGGCTGACTGTGCCTCTCTCCCTGGCTCTGTTTCCCAGCACCCATTCCTGTTCTCAGTGTTCCTCTCTCCCAGGCTCTGTGATCCAGCAGCCATTCCTGGGCTGACTCGGCCCCTTTTCAGTCTTGTGTCCCAGCACCCATTACTCGGCAGATAGCGTCTCTCTTGGCTCTGTGTCCCAGCAGCCTTTCCTGGGCTGATTGTTCCTCTCTCCCTGGATCTGTGTCCCTGCACCCATACCTGGGCTTTCTTTGCCTCTCTCGCATGCTCCGTGTCCCAGCACCCATTCCTGGGCTCAGTGTTCCACTGTCCCAAGCTCTGAGTGCAAGCACCTATTCCTGGGCGGATTGTGCCTCTGTCCCATGCTCTTTGTCTAAGCACGCATTCTGGGGCTGGCTGCCCCCCCTTCATGCTTTTTGTCCAGCATCCAATTCCTGGGCTGACTGTGCCTCTCTCCCTATCTCTGTTTCCCAGCACAGGTTCCTGGGCTCAGTGTTCCTCTCTCCCAGGCTCTGTTTCTGAGTACCCATTCCTGGGCTAACTGTGCCTCTCACCGTGGATCTGTGTCCCAGCACCCATTCCTGGGCTGACTCTGCCTCTTTTCCAGGATCTGTGTCCAAGCACCCACTCCTGGTCTGACTGTGCCTCTCTCCCAGGCTCTGTGTCCCAGCACCCATTCCTGGGCTGACTCTGCCTCTAAGCCAGGCTCTGTGTCCCAGCACCCATTCCGGGGCTGACTGTGCCTCTGTCCCTGGATCTGTGTCCCAGCTCCCATTCCTGGGCAGACTGTGCCTCTCTCCCATGCTCGGTGTCCCAGCACCCATTTCTGGGCTGACTGTGCCTTTCTCCCTGGATCTGTGTCCCACCTCCCATTCCTGGGCTGACTCGGCCTCTATGCCAGGCTCTGGGCCAAGCACCCATTCCCGGGCTGACTGCGCCCCCTTCAGGCTCTGTGTCCCAGTTCACATTTTTGGGCTCAGCGTTCCTCTCTCCCAGGCTCTGTGTCCCAGCACCCATTCCTAGGCTGACTGTGCCTCTCTCTCTGGCACTGTGTCCCAGCAGCCATTCCTGCTTTGACTGTGTCTCTGCCCGGCTCTGTGTCCCAGCACCCTTTCCTGGGCTGACTCTGCCTCTATGCCAGGCTCTTTATCCAAGCACCCATTCCTTGGCTGACTGTGCCTCTCTCCCTGGCTCTGTTTCCCAGCACCCATTCCTGTTCTCAGTGTTCCTCTCTCCCAGGCTCTGTGTTCCAGCAGCCATTCCTGGGCTGACTGTTCCTCTCTTCCCGGATCTGTGTCCCAGCACCCATTCCTGGGCTGACTCGGCCCCTTTTCAGTCTTGTGTCCCAGCACCCATTACTGGGCAGATAGTGTCTCTCTTGGCTCTGTGTCCCAGCAGCCATTCCTGGGCTGATTGTTCCTCTCTCCCTGGATCTGTGTCCCTGCACCCATACCTGGGCTTACTTTGCCTCTCTCGCATGCTCTGTGTCCCAGCACCCATTCCTGGGCTCAGTGTTTTACTGTCATCCCAGGCTCTGAGTCCAAGCACCTATTCCTGGGCGGATTGTGCCTCTCTCCCATGCTCTTTGTCTAAGCACGCATTCCAGGGCTGGCTGCCCCCCCTACATGATTTTTGTCCAGCATCCACTTCCTGGGCTGACTGTGCGTCTCTCCCTATCTCTGTTTCCCACCACAGGTTCCTGGGCTCAGTGTTCCCCTCTCCCAGGCTCTGTTTCCGAGTACCCATTCCTGGGCTAACTGTGCCTCTCACCGTGGATCTGTGTCCCAGCACCCATTCCTGGGCTGACTCTGCCTCTTTTCCAGGATCTGTGTCCAAGCACCCACTCCTGGTCTGACTGTGCCTCTCTCCCAGGCTCTGTGTACCAGCACCCATTCCTGGGCTGACTCTGCCTCTAAGCCAGGCTCTGTGTCCCAGCACCCATTCCTGGGCTGACTGTGCCTCTAAGCCAGGCTCTGTGTCCCCGCACCCATTCCTGGGCTGACTGTGCCTTTCTCCCTGGATCTGTGTCCCAGCTCCCATTCCTTGGCAGACTGTGCCTCTCTCCCATGCTCGGTGTCCCAGCACCCATTTCTGGGAAGACTGTGCCTTTCTCCCTGGATCTGTGTCCCACCTCCCATTCCTGGGCTGACTCGGCCTCTATGCCAGGCTCTGGGCCAAGCACCCATTCCCGGGCTGACTGCGCCCCCTTCAGGCTCTGTGTCCCAGTTCACATTTTTGGGCTCAGCGTTCCTCTCTCCCAGGCTCTGTGTCCCAGCACCCATTCCTGGGCTGACTGTGCCTCTCTCCCTGGCTCTGTGTCCCAGCGCCCATTCCTAGGCTAACTGTGCCTCTCTCTCTGGCACTGTGTCCCAGCAGCCATTCCTGCTTTGACTGTGTCTCTGCCCGGCTCTGTGTCCCAGCACCCTTTCCTGGGCTGACTCTGCCTCCATGCCAGGCTCTTTATCCCAGCATCCATTCCTTGGCTGACTGTGCCTCTCTCCCTGGCTCTGTTTCCCAGCACCCATTCCTGTTCTCAGTGTTCCTCTCTCCCAGGCTCTGTGATCCAGCAGCCATTCCTGGGCTGACTCGGCCCCTTTTCAGTCTTGTGTCCCAGCACCCATTACTCGGCAGATAGCGTCTCTCTTGACTCTGTGTCCCAGCAGCCTTTCCTGGGCTGATTGTTCCTCTCTCCCTGGATCTGTGTCCCTGCACCCATACCTGGGCTTTCTTTGCCTCTCTCGCATGCTCTGTGTCCCAGCACCCATTCCTGGGCTCAGTGTTCCACTGTCCCAGGCTCTGAGTGCAAGCACCTATTCCTGGGCGGATTGTGCCTCTGTCCCATGCTCTTTGTCTAAGCACGCATTCCGGGGCTGGCTGCCCCCCCTTCATGCTTTTTCTCCAGCATCCAATTCCTGGGCTGACTGTGCCTCTCTCCCTATCTCTGTTTCCCAGCACAGGTTCCTGGGCTCAGTGTTCCTCTCTCCCAGGCTCTGTTTCTGAGTACCCATTCCTGGGCTAACTGTGCCTCTCACCGTGGATCTGTGTCCCAGCACCCATTCCTGGGCTGACTCTGCCTCTTTTCCAGGATCTGTGTCCAAGCACCCACTCCTGGTTTGACTGTGCCTCTCTCCCAGGCTCTGTGTCCCAGCACCCATTCCTGGGCTGACTCTGCCTCTAAGCCAGGCTCTCTGTCCCAGCACCCATTCCGGGGCTGACTGTGCCTCTGTCCCTGGATCTGTGTCCCAGCTCCCATTCCTGGGCAGACTGTGCCTCTCTCCCATGCTCGGTGTCCCAGCACCCATTTCTGGGCTGACTGTGCCTTTCTCCCTGGATCTGTGTCCCACCTCCCATTCCTGGGCTGACTCGGCCTCTATGCCAGGCTCTGGGCCAAGCACCCATTCCCGGGCTGACTGCGCCCCCTTCAGGCTCTGTGTCCCAGTTCACATTTTTGGGCTCAGCGTTCCTCTCTCCCAGGCTCTGTGTCCCAGCACCCATTCCTAGGCTAACTGTGCCTCTCTCTCTGGCACTGTGTCCCAGCAGCCATTCCTGCTTTGACTGTGTCTCTGCCCGGCTCTGTGTCCCAGCACCCTTTCCTGGGCTGAGTCGGCCTCTATGCCAGGCTCTTTATCCAAGCACCCATTCCTTGGCTGACTGTGCCTCTCTCCCTGGCTCTGTTTCCCAGCACCCATTCCTGTTCTCAGTGTTCCTCTCTCCCAGGCTCTGTGTTCCAGCAGCCATTCCTGGGCTGACTGTTCCTCTCTTCCCGGATCTGTGTCCCAGCACCCATTCCTGGGCTGACTCGGCCCCTTTTCAGTCTTGTGTCCCAGCACCCATTACTCGGCAGATAGTGTCTCTCTTGGCTCTGTGTCCCAGCAGCCATTCCTGGGCTGATTGTTCCTCTCTCCCTGGATCTGTGTCCCTGCACCCATACCTGGGCTTACTTTGCCTCTCTCGCATGCTCTGTGTCCCAGCACCCATTCCTGGGCTCAGTGTTTTACTGTCATCCCAGGCTCTGAGTCCAAGCACCTATTCCTGGGCGGATTGTGCCTCTCTCCCATGCTCTTTGTCTAAGCACGCATTCCAGGGCTGGCTGCCCCCCCTACATGATTTTTGTCCAGCATCCACTTCCTGGGCTGACTGTGCGTCTCTCCCTATCTCTGTTTCCCACCACAGGTTCCTGGGCTCAGTGTTCCCCTCTCCCAGGCTCTGTTTCCGAGTACCCATTCCTGGGCTAACTGTGCCTCTCACCGTGGATCTGTGTCCCAGCACCCATTCCTGGGCTGACTCTGCCTCTTTTCCAGGATCTGTGTCCAAGCACCCACTCCTGGTCTGACTGTGCCTCTCTCCCAGGCTCTGTGTACCAGCACCCATTCCTGGGCTGACTCTGCCTCTAAGCCAGGCTCTGTGTCCCAGCACCCATTCCTGGGCTGACTCTGCCTCGAAGCCAGGCTCTGTGTCCCCGCACCCATTCCTGGGCTGACTGTGCCTCTGTCCCTGGATCTGTGTCCCAGCTCCCATTCCTTGGCAGACTGTGCCTCTCTCCCATGCTCGGTGTCCCAGCACCCATTTCTGGGAAGACTGTGCCTTTCTCCCTGGATCTGTGTCCCACCTCCCATTCCTGGGCTGACTCGGCCTCTATGCCAGGCTCTGGGCCAAGCACCCTTTCCCGGGCTGACTGCGCCCCCTTCAGGCTCTGTGTCCCAGGTCACATTTTTGGGCTCAGCGTTCCTCTCTCCCAGGCTCTGTGTCCCAGCACCCATTCCTGGGCTGACTGTGCCTCTCTCCCTGGCTCTGTGTCCCAGCGCCCATTCCTAGGCTAACTGTGCCTCTCTCTCTGGCACTGTGTCCCAGCAGCCATTCCTGCTTTGACTGTGTCTCTGCCCGGCTCTGTGTCCCAGCACCCTTTCCTGGGCTGACTCTGCCTCCATGCCAGGCTCTTTATCCCAGCACCCATTCCTTGGCTGACTGTGCCTCTCTCCCTGGCTCTGTTTCCCAGCACCCATTCCTGTTCTCAGAGTTCCTCTCTCCCAGGCTCCGTGTTCCAGCAGCAATTCCTGGGCTGACTGTTCCTCTCTTCTTGGATCTGTGTCCCAGCACCCATTCCTGGGCTGACTCGGCCCCTTTTCAGTCTTGTCTCCCAGCACCCATTACTCGGCAGATAGTGTCTCTCTTGGCTCTGTGTCCCAGCAGCCATTCCTGGGCTGATTGTTCCTCTCTCCCTGGATCTGTGTCCCTGCACCCATACCTGGGCTTACTTTGCCTCTCTCCCATGCTCTTTGTCTAAGCACGCACTCCAGGGCTGGCTGCCCCCCCTTCATGCTTTTTGTCCAGCTTCCAATTCCTGGGCTGACTGTGCCTCTCTCCCTATCTCTGTTTCCCAGCACAGGTTCCTGGGCTCAGTGTTCCTCTCTCCCAGGCTCTGTTTCCGAGTACCCATTCCTGGGCTAACTGTGCCTCTCACCGTGGATCTGTGTCCCAGCACCCATTCCAGGGCTGACTCTGCCTCTAAGCCAGGCTCTGTTTCCTAGCACCCACTCCTGGTCTGACTGTGCCTCTAAGCCAGGCTCTGTGTCCCAGCACCCATTCCTGGGCCTACTGTGCCTCTGTCCCTGGATCTGTGTCCCAGCTCCCACTCCTGGTCTGACTGTGCCTCTCTCCCAGGCTCTGTGTCCCAGCACCCATTCCTGGGCTGACTCTGCCTCTAAGCCAGGCTCTGTGTCCCAGCACCAATTCCTGGGCTGACTGTGCCTCTAAGCCAGGCTCTGTGTCCCCGCACCCATTCCTGGGCTGACTGTGCCTTTCTCCCTGGATCTGTGTCCCACCTCCCATTCCTGGGCTGACTCGGCCTCTATGCCAGGCTCTGGGCCAAGCACCCATTCCCGGGCTGACTGCGCCCCCTTCAGGCTCTGTGTCCCAGTTCACATTTTTGGGCTCAGCGTTCCTCTCTCCCAGGCTCTGTGTCCCAGCACCCATTCCTGGGCTGACTGTGCCTCTCTCCCTGGCTCTGTGTCCCAGCGCCCATTCCTAGGCTAACTGTGCCTCTCTCTCTGGCACTGTGTCCCAGCAGCCATTCCTGCTTTGACTGTGTCTCTGCCCGGCTCTGTGTCCCAGCACCCTTTCCTGGGCTGAGTCGGCCTCTATGCCAGGCTCTTTATCCAAGCACCCATTCCTTGGCTGACTGTGCCTCTCTCCCTGGCTCTGTTTCCCAGCACCCATTCCTGTTCTCAGTGTTCCTCTCTCCCAGGCTCTGTGTTCCAGCAGCCATTCCTGGCCTGACTCGGCCCCTTTTCAGTCTTGTGTCCCAGCACCCATTACTTGGCAGATAGTGTCTCTCTTGGCTCTGTGTCCCAGCAGCATTTCCTGGGCTGATTGTTCCTCTCTCCCTGGATCTGTGTCCCTGCACCCATACCTGGGCTTACTTTGCCTCTCTCGCATGCTCTGTGTCCCAGCACCCATTCCTGGGCTCAGTGTTCCACTGTCCCAGGCTCTGAGTCCAAGCACCTATTCCTGGGCGGATTGTGCCTCTCTCCCATGCTCTTTGTCTAAGCACGCATTCCAGGGCTGGCTGCCCCCCCTTCATGCTTTTTGTCCAGCATCCAATTAATGGGCTGACTGTGCCTCTCTCCTTATCTCTGTTTCCCAGCACAGGTTCCTGGGCTCAGTGTTCCTCTCTCCCAGGCTCTGTTTCCGAGTACCCATTCCTGGGCTAACTGTGCCTCTCACCGTGGATCTGTGTCCCAGCACCCATTCCTGGGCTGACTCTGCCTCTTTTCCAGGATCTGTGTCCAAGCACCCACTCCTGGTCTGACTGTGCCTCTCTCCAAGGCTCTGTGTCCCAGCACCCATTCCTGGGCTGACTCTGCCTCTAAGCCAGGCTCTGTGTCCCAGCACCCATTCCTGGGCTGACTGTGCCTCTGTCCCTGGATCTGTGTCCCAGCTCCCATTCCTGGGCAGACTGTGCCTCTCTCCCATGCTCGGTGTCCCAGCACCCATTTCTGGGCTGACTGTGCCTTTCTCCCTGGATCTGTGTCCCACCTCCCATTCCTGGGCTGACTCGGCCTCTATGCCAGGCTCTGGGCCAAGCACCCATTCCCGGGCTGACTGCGCCCCCTTCAGGCTCTGTGTCCCAGTTCACATTTTTGGGCTCAGCGTTCCTCTCTCCCAGGCTCTGTGTCCCAGCACCCATTCCTAGGCTAACTGTGCCTCTCTCTCTGGCACTGTGTCCCAGCAGCCATTCCTGCTTTGACTGTGTCTCTGCCCGGCTCTGTGTCCCAGCACCCTTTCCTGGGCTGAGTCTGCCT